>NC_091990.1:105445982-105776587 GCF_044704955.1 Pristiophorus japonicus | reverse complement strand
CCCCACCACTCTCTCCCCCCCCCCCTCCACCACTCTCTCCCCATCCCCCCCCACCACTCTCTCCCCATCCCCCCCCACCACTCTCTCCCCATCCCCCCCACCACTCACTCCCCATCCCGCCCACCACTCACTCCCCTTCCCCCCCACCACTCACTCCCCTTCCCCCCACCACTCACTCCCCTTCCCCCCACCACTCACCCCCTTCCCCCCCACCACCACTCCCATCCCCCCACACTCTCCCCCACCCCCCTACTCTCTCGCAATCTCCCTCCCCCACTCTCCCCATGTTACCCCCCACACTCTCCCCATGTACCCCCCCCACACTCCCCATGTTACCCCCCCACACTCCCCATGTTTCCCCCCCACACTCCCCATCTCCCCCCACTCTCTCCCCCCCACACTCCCCATCCCCCACTCACTCCTCCCCATCCCCTCCCACGCTCTCTCCCCATCCCCCCAACACACTCCCCATCACCCCCATCCCCCCCACCACTCTCTCCCCATCACCCCCTCCCACCCCCCCCACTCTCTCGCAATCCCCCACTCCCCATCCCCCTACTCTCTCCCTCTCTCCCCATTTCCCCCTCTGCCCCCCCACTTTCTCTCACTCTTGTGACGTCATCGCGGCGGCGCGTTCCTGCGTGCGCGGCCCCGGGAGAGAGGCGGGAGCGCGGTGCGTAGCACCGAGAGCGGGAGTGGAGCAGGTGAGAGCGCGGCCCGGAGCCCGGGGGGGGGCCCGGGCCTGACCCCGCGCAAACCCTCAATCCCTCACACCGCAGGCCGGCCTGGGAGCGGAAGGGAGGCGGCCTGATACCCGGACCGAGCCCCCGGTCTCGGGATAGAGACACGCCCCCCCAGGGTGTGATCCCTCCCCCCCCACCTCTCGCTCCCCAGGGTGTGATTTTGCCCCCCCTCCCGGCTGTGATTCCCCCCGCCTCCCAGGGTGTGATACCCCCCGCCTCCCAGGGTGTGATCCCCTCCCCCCTCCCATCCCAGGGTGTGATCCCCTCCCCCCTCCCATCCCAGGGTGTGATCCCCTCTTCCCCCCCCCCCCCATCCCAGGGTGTGATCCCCTCCCCCCCCCCCCCATCCCAGGGTGTGATTCCCTTCCCCCCCCCCATCCCAGGGTGTGATCCCCTCCCCCCCCCCCCATCCCAGGGTGTGATCCACCCCCCCCATCCCAGGGTGTGATCCCCTCCCATCCCAGGGTGTGATCCCTTCCCCCAATTCCCATCCCAGGGTGTGATCCCCTCCCCCCTCCCATCCCAAGGTGTGATCTCCCCGCCCCGCGGGGTGAGATCCGAATGGAAGGTCATTGACCTGAAATGTTAGCTGTTTCTCTCTGCACAAATGCTGCCTGACCTGATGAGTATTTCCAGCATTTTTAGTTTTTATTTCAGATTTCCTGTGTCCCCAATCTTTATTACAAAGGGATTGGAGTATAGGAGTAGGGAATTCTTATTGCAGCTGCACAGGGCCTTAGGGAGACGCACCTGGAGTACTTTGCTGTTTTGGTCTCTGTACTGATGAAGGATATACTTGCTATAGACTGTGTGCAACAAAGGTTCAGTAGACTGGTTCCTGGGATGAGGGGATTGCCCCTTGAAGAGATTGAGCAGACTAGGCCTATATTCTCTAGAATTTAGAAAATGAGAGGTGATCTCATTGAAATGTATAAAATTCTTGCAGGGTTTGACAGGGTAGATGCAGGGAGAATGTTTCCCCCTGGTTGGGGAGTCTAGAACCAGGGGTCACAGTCTAAGGATAAGGGGTCGGCCATTTAAGACTGATGAGGTGGAATTTCTTCACTCAGAGGGTGGTGAATCTTTGGAATTCTCTACCCCACAGTGCTGTGGATTCTCAGTCAGTGAGTATATTCAAGGCTGAGACAGTTTTTGGACTCTAGAGGAATCAAGGGATATAATCAGGCAGGAAGGTGGAGTTGAGGTCGAAGATCAGCCATGATCTTATTGAATGGCGGATTGAAGGGCAGAATCATAGAATGGTCACAGCACAGAAGGAGGCCATTCGGCTTGTTGAGCCCGTGCCGGCTCTCTGCAAGAGCACTTCAGCTAGTTTCCCTTCTCCCGTAGCCCTGCAATTTTTTTTCTTCAGGTCGTTATCCAATTCCCTTTTGAAAGCCACGATTGAGTCTGCCCCTGCCACCCTTTCAGGCTGTGCATTCCAGATCCTAACCACTCTCTGCATGAAAAGTGTTTTTCTTGCATCGCCTTTGGTTCTTTTGCCAATCACCTTAAATCAGTGTCCTCAACCCTTCTGCCAATAGAAACAGTTTCTGTCTACTTTGTCCAGAACCCTTATGATTTTGAACACCTCTATCAAATCTCCAAGGAGAACATCCCCAGCTTCTCTATCCACGTAACTGAAGTCCCTCATCCCTGGAACCATTCTTGTCAATCTTTTCTGCACCCTCTCTAAGGCCTTCACATCCTTCCTAAAGTGCGATGTCTGGACACAATACTCCAGTTGAAGCCGAACCAGTGTTTTATAAAGGTTCATAATAACTTCCACACTTTTGTACTCTATACCTCTATTCATGAAGCCCAGGATTTTGTAAGCTTTTTTAACTGCTTTCTGAACTTGCCCCGCCACCTTCAAAGATTTGTGCACAAAATCCCCCAGGCCTCTCTGTTTGTGCACGCCCTTTCGGATTGTACCATTTAGTTTATATATATCCTTTCCTCATTCTTTCTATCAACTTTCTGCCACGGGTCCGCCCATTCCACCAGCCTGTCTACGTCCTCTTGCATTCCATCACTTTCCACCTCATTGTTCACTATATTCCTGGTCTGCTCCTGCTCCTGTTGTGTTCTTGTACTTTGCCTTTTTATTTAGATGAAAAGGGAATTGGATAAGTACCTGAAGGAAAAAAATTGCAGGGCTACGAGGAAAGGATGAGGTGGGTGAGGGGAGTGGGACTAGCTGAAGTGCTCTTGCAGAGAACTGGCACGGGCTCGAAGGGCCGAATGACGACCTCCTGTGCTGTAACCATTCTCTGATTTTGTACAGGGAATACATTTCTTTCCCCCCCCCCCTTCAAATTCAGGCTCCTGATTTTAACTGTTTGGATATTTCACATATAATCCTGGGACATGCATATTTCGGTTATTGATATTTCAGGCCCCGTGACCCTCACATTTTACTGTTAGCGTTCCACTGCTGACGACCCCACAGAATTATTGTATACTTGTGGAAATCACAACTATTAAAATTAACTTGTTTTGCTTCCTTTAATTCATTGCCGGACCAGTAGAGTCATAGAAATTTACGGCATGGAGGGAGGCCATTCGGCCCATCGTGTCTGCGCCGGCCGACAAAGAGCTATCCAGCCTAATCCCACTTTCCAGCTCTTGGTCCATAGCCCTGTAGGTTACGGCACGTCAAGTGCACATCCAAGTACTTTTTAAATGTGGTAAGGGTTTCTGCCTCTACCAGCCCTTCAGGCAGTGAGTTCCAGACCCCCACCACCCTCTGGATGAAGAAATTTCCCCTCAAATCCCCTCTAAACTTCCTACCAATTGCTTTAAATCTATGTCCCCTGGTTGTTGATGCCTCTGCTAAGGGAAATAGGTCCTTCCTATCCACCCTATCCAGGCACCTTTATAATTTTATACACCTCAATGAGGTCTCCCCTCAGCCTCCTCTGTGCCAAAGAAAACAAACCCAGCCTATCCAATCTTTCCTCATAGCTAAAATTCTCCACTCCAGGCAACATCCCGGTAAATCTCCTCTGCACCCTCTCTATTGGTGTAAATAACTCTTGTTGATCTTGAACCTGGAATTTGCAGAGAAACATTAAGCTTTGCTAGTGCTTCCTGGGCACGAACAGCTCCCTCTGCACCCTTTGTGGCCAATCTCAATTGTTATTCCAAGGATAATGAACTCCTTTCAGGCGGCAATGTAATTAAAGGATTGAGGTCATGGTCATCTGAATACTTGAGAATGCTACCTTAAATACAGAGATGCATCTTATTGTTAATAAAATAAAGTCACTTTGAAGAATTTTCTTTTACAAATTAATTTGTTGGGAATTTATTAAAATATTGGGGAGACTGAAGCCATTGTCTTTGGTCCCTGTCACTAACTCTGTTCCCGAGCCACTGACTCCATCCCTCTCCCGAGCATCTGTCTGAAGCTGAACCAGATTGTTTGCAACCTTGGTGTCATACTTGACCCTGAAATTAGCTTCCGGCCACATATCCGCAGCATAACTAAGACCGTCTATTTCCACCTCCGTAACATCGCCCGTCTCTGCTCTTGCCTCAGTTCATCCGCCGCTTAAACCCTCATCCATGCCTTTGTTACCTCTAGACTTGACTATTCCTGGCTGGCCTCCCACATTCTACCCTACGTAAACTTGAGGTCATTCAAAACTCGGCTGCCCCGTGTCTTAACTCGCACCAAGTCCCGCTCACCCATCACCCCTGTGCTCACTGACCTACATTGGCTCCCAGTTAAACAATACCTCGATTCAAAATTCTTATCCTTGTTTACAAATCCCTCCATGGCCTTACCCTATCTCTGTAATCTCCTCCAGCTCCACAACCCCCCGAGATGTCTGCGCTCCTCCAATTCTGTGCTCTTGAGCTCCGATTATAATCGCTCAACCATTGGTGGCCGTGCCTTCAGCTGCCTGGACCCCAAGCTCTGGAACTCTCTCCCTTCACCGTCTCTCTACCTCTCTTTCCTCCTTCAAGACGCTCCTTAAAACCTACCTTTTTGACCAAGCTTTTGGTCACCTGCCCTAATTTCTACTTGTGCGGTGTCAAATTTGTATCGCGTAATATTCCTGTGAAATTCCTTTGGACATTTCATTACAACGGTGCTATATAAAGACAAGTTGTTGTAATTGGAAGGAGAGGAATGTCTGGATTTGTACTTTGTTTAAGACTGTTAGAGTAGTGCCCACTTGATTCAGATCATCTTGCTAACCGTTGCCACGAACCGGGTTATAGCGGCAGGTACAGTAAAGAGCCTCTCACCTCTCTGTCCGTCCGTCCGTCAGTGAGAGAGTCCCAAAAAACCCTGTGCAGATAAGGGTAAAAATAACCAGGGGTTAACCACAAGGGATTGAGATATAAACAGTGTGACTGGATCATGGGTTTGGATTACAGCCTCGACATCAAGCCTCATATAGTAAATAATACATACTCTTTTCATTTTATATGTGTTTTCTTCAGTTCTTAATCAGTTGAGTAATGGTTGTGTGCTGGGGATTCGGTTTATCCAGCTCATGCCCTTGACGTGCAATGTTTTCAATAGGAAGGCTGAAGATTGTGATGTTCTCGCCACAGGTTTGCCAAGGAATGGCCTGCAGTTTGTTGCAGGGAAATTCCGTCTTTAATATAAGAACAAATATTTACATTGTGTGGTGTCTGGTGTGACGACTGGAAGTGCACACTATGTCCAGTGCAAATTTCTGTATCACTGGGCAGGGGACAGTTCAAAGGTAGTCATTTCGAATGGACGAGCTCTCCAACAACAGAAAATACCAGAGCACAATGCACCTCATTCAAAAGGCTCAACGTATTGGAGGTTTTAAATAGCGATATTATAGTGTAAAAGGGGGAATTGGCTGCTGGAATTGCATCGAACGTGACCATTTTCTAGGTGCTTTGGGAGAACCTGAATGACCTGGTGCCGTATAATTTATTTTCTTAAGGACATTGACGGAACCGTCTCATCTGTTCCTTCCTTTAAACAGACAGGAGCTCTGCAAATGACCCACACCTAGAGCCCGTGGTCCGGTCGCCCGTCAGCTGCCCAATGATGGGTCAACATATCTCGAACCAAGCTCCGGGGGTCTTCAATAAGTTGCCGGACCGGATGATGAAGCACGCGGCCCTGGTAAGGGAGAGCGGCTTCCTCACCTACGAGGAGTTTCTCGCCCGAGTGGCGGAGCTGAACGAGATGTGAGTGGTCTCCCGTTCTCATTTTATAAACTCTACACTTTCATGATGCGTTTGAAAATGGGGAAAAGACAGCACAGCTGGTTCAGCAGCACACTTTACGGTACAACGGTGCAAGGTTGAAATGAATAGTAATCACAGGCTGACAAAATATTGGAGCTCCTAAATGTGGTGCTGCCACCTAATGATTGACCTTCACGCTTATGATCATGTGGCTGATTACCACAGAGTTGGTGAGTCTGACTGCCTTTCAGTAAAGGATCACACAGCACAGAAGGAGGCCATTCGGCCCATCGTGCCTGTGCCGGCTCTGTGAAAGAGCGAACCAATTAGTCCACTCCCCCTGTTCTTTCCCCACAGCCCCGCAAATTTCACCTTTTCACAGTGTCAGCTGTGGCTCAGTGGGTAGCACTCCCGCGTCTGAGTCAAGTCCCACTCCAGGGACTTGACCACAAAAGTGTGGGCTGTCACTGCAGTTCAGTGCTGAGGGAGCGCCGCACTGTCAGAGGGGCAGTGCTGAGGGAGAGCTGCACTGTCGGAGGGGCAGTACTGAGGGACCACTGCACTGTCAGAAGGGTGGTACTGAGGGAGTGCTGCACTGTCGGAGGGGCAGTACTGAAGGAGCACTGCACTGTCGGGGGGCAGTACTGAGGGAGCGCTGCACTGTCGGAGGGGCAGTACTGAGGGAGCTCTGCACTGTCGGAGGGGCAGTACTAACGGAGCACTGCATTGTCGGAGGTGCCGTCTTTCGGATGGGACGTTAAACCGAGGCTCCATCTGCTCTCTCAAGTGGACGTAAAAGATCCCATGGCACTATTTCGAAGAAGAGCAGGGGAGTTATCCCTGGTGTCCTGGAGCCAATATTTATCCCTTAATCAATATAGCAAAAAAACAGATTATCTGGATCATAATCACATTGCTGTTTGTGGGAGCTTGCTACTGGCTCCTGCGCTTCCTACATTACAACAGCGACAACACTCCAAAAGTACTTAATTGGCTGTAAAGCGCTTTGAGACGTCCGGTGGTTGTGACAGGTGCTATAGAAATGAAAGTTTTTTTTCTTTCTTTTCTGCTTATAAAGAAGCTGAACTTGTGCGAGCATAAAGGCACCAGTTGACTGTTATCCTGTTTCTCACTGTACCCGCGATGTTTCCAGCTTTTAGTTCCAGTCCTGCGCGCAGCGATTGTGAGTTTGGTGCCTGATTGTTTAAACCTCTGGGTTCCTCCCTCCTCCCGCCTCCCCTCCGAGCACAGATTGTTGAGGCCTGTGGACAGTGGGAATGCTGCTTTGAAGCCGGGAGATGCTGGGATATTAATTAACGTTGTGCTTTTGATAGCAGGCCTTGGTTACCGGGAGTGGATAGCAGAAAGTCAGAGGCACCTTGCGTTGATTTCTCAACGGTTTAAAATCTATGGCCAGAGGGCTGTGTATGCCCCAGAGTTTCCGACACCTGCTCCCGGCCAGCGAGCCTTCGTGTCCAGCGCTTGAAGTCAGAAAATGATCCCTTGCATATATTTTCATCGGAATTTCCGATAGCTCTGTGTTTGTGCAGCCGCTCTCATCTACATAAGAACATAAGAATTAGGAACAGGAGTAGGCCATCTAGCCCCTCGAGCCTGCTCCGCCATTCAACAAGATCATGGCTGATCTGGCCGTGGACTCAGCTCCACTTACCCGCCCGCTCCCCGTAACCATTAATTCCCTTATTGGTTAAAAATCTATCTATCTGTGACTTGAAGACATTCAATGAGCTAGCCTCAACTGCTTCCTTGGGTAGAGAATTCCACAGATTCACAACCCTCTGGGAAAAGAAATTCCTTCTCAACTCGATTTTCAATTTGCTCCCCCGTATTTTAAGGCTGTGCCCCCTAGTTCTAGTCTCCCCGACCAGTGGAAACAACCTCTCTGCCTCTATCTTGTCTATCCCTTTCATTATTTTAAATGTTTCTATAAGATCACCTCTCATCCTTCTGAACTCCAACGAGTAAAGACCCAGTTTACTCAATCTATCCTCATCTCCGGAATCAGCCTAGTGAATCGTCTCTGTACCCCCTCCAAAGCTAGTATATCCTTCCTTATGTAAGGTGACCAAAACTGCACGCAGTACTCCAGGTGCGGCCTCACCAATACCCTATACAGTTGCAGCAGAACCTCCCTGCTTTTGTACTCCATCCCACTCGCAATGAAGGCCAACATTCCATTCGCCTTCCCGATTACCTGCTGCACCTACAAACTAACTTTTTGGGATTCATGCACAAGGACCCCCAGGTCCCTCTGCACCGCAGCATGTTGTAATTTCTCCCCATTCAAATAATATTCCCTTTTACTGTTTTTTTTCCCCAAGGTGGATAACCTCACACTTTCTGACATTGTATTCCATCTGCCAAACCTTATACCCATCCGCTTAACCTATCTAAATCTCTTTGCAGCCTCTCTGTATCCTCTACACAACTCGCTTTCCCACTAATCTTTGTGTCATCTGCAAATTTTGTTACACTACACTCTGTCCCCTCTTCCAGGTCATCTATGTATATTGTAAACAGTTGTGGTCCCAGCACTGATCCCTGTGGCACACCACTAACCACCAATTTCCAACCCGAAAAGGACCCATTTATCCCGACTCTCAGCTTTCTGTTAGCCAGCCAATTCTCTATCCATGCTAATACATTTCCTCTGACTCCGCGTACCTTTATCTTCTGCAGTAACCTTTTGTGTGGCACCTTATCGAATGCCTTTTGGGAAATCTAAATACACCACATCCATCGGTACACCTCTATCCACCATGCTCGTTATATCCTCAAAGAATTCCAGTAAATTAGTTAAACGTGATTTCCCCTTCATGAATCCATGTTGCGTCTGCTTGATTGCACTTTTCCTATCTAAATGTCCCGCTATTTCTTCCTTAATGATAGTTTCAAGCATTTTCCCCACTACAGATGTTAAACTAACCGGCCTATAGTTACCTGCCTTTTGTCTGCCCCCATTAGTGAACCGGATGGGTTTTTACGAAATCTGGTATTTTCATGCTCACCATTACTGATACTAGCTTTCCTTCCAGATTTATTTAATTAACTGAATATAAATTCCCCAGCTGCCATGGTGGGATTTTGACCCGTGTCTCTCGGTCATTAGTCTAGGTCTCGGGATTCCTGCTCTAGTAACATAACCACTGCTACCGTTCCCCATTGTGAACTGGGTGATAAGTCCTTGCTCAGCTATTGTAACTGCGTCTTGCCTTGTTCCCGGGTGGGGTGCGTTCTAATTCCCCCCATGGAATCAGATCTTAAGAATACCCATTCATAAGTTCTTGATACAGAAGCTGTACAATTTAAAACTTTCTTTGACTGATCTCAGAAGCCAATGATGGTTGTAGCAGAGCGCTGAATAATCGGGTGCGCTCTCATAGAATCATAGAAATTTACAGCACGGAAGAAGGTCATTTCGGCCCATTGTGTCCGTGCCGGCCGACAAAGAGCTATCCGGCCTAATCCCACTTTCCAGCTCTTGGATCATAGCTCTGTAGGTTACGGCACTTCAAGTGCACATTCAAGTACTTTTTAAATGTGGTGAGTGTTTCTGCCTCTACCACCCTTTCAGGCAGTGAGTTCCAGATCCCTACCACCCTCTGGGTGAAGAAATTTCCCCTCAAATCCCATCTAAACCTTCTACCAATTATTTAAATATATGCCCCTGATTGTTGACCCCTCTGCTAAGGGAAATAGGTCCTTCCTATCCACTCTAGGCCCCTCATAATTTTATACGCCTCAATAAGGTCTCCCCTCAGCCTCCTCTGTTCCAAGGAAAACAACCCTAGCCTATCCAATCTTTCCTCATAGCTAAAATTCTCCAGTCCAGGCAACTTCCTCATAAATCTCCTCTGTATCCTCTCCAGTGCAATCACATCTTTCCTGTAATGTGGTGACCAGAACTACACGCAGTACTCTAGCTGTGGCCTAACTAGTGTTTTATACAGTTCAAGCATAAATACTGAACTGCATTGATTAGTTCCTGAGGCGAGCAAGCTAACTGGGCTGGCGGGGAGCATTTGAGCAAAACCGCATCAGGGTTCTGCAAGTAACTCTCTGTAATTGAGCTTCACTTCAGGCAGAATTATTCAATCATCGCTGCATTTTATGTGAAAATTGATGGGTACTATTGCTTCAGGAAAGGAGCTAAATCCAAACAAGTACTTTGATAAATGTCTGAAGAGGCTAGCTCGTGACTGGCTGTTTTCCTATGAATACATTAAGTAAATTGAATCTTTTCAGCAGGTTGCTTTTTAAAAAAAAACTTTCTCGGGCTATGGGCGTTGCTGGCAAGGCTGGCATTTATTGTGCATCCCTACAATACAACTAAGTTGTTTGCTCAGCCATTTCGGAGAGCAGTTAGTCAAACACCATTTCGGAGAGCAGTTAGTCAAACACCATTTCGGAGAGCGGTTAGTCAAACACCATTTCGGAGAGCGGTTAGTCAAACACCATTTCGGAGAGCGGTTAGTCAAACACCATTTCGGAGAGCAGTTAGTCAAACACCATTTCGGAGGGCGGGTAGTCAAACACCATTTCGGAGGGCGGGTAGTCAAACACCATTTCGGAGAGCGGTTAGTCAAACACCATTTCGGAGAGCGGTTAGTCAAACACCATTTCGGAGAGCAGTTATTCAAACACCATTTCGGAGAGCAGTTAGTCAAACACCATTTCGGAGGACGGGTAGTCAAACACCATTTCGGAGAGCGGTTAGTCAAACACCATTTCGGAGAGCAGTTAGTCAAACACCATTTCGGAGAGCAGTTAGTCAAACACCATTTCGGAGAGCGGTTAGTCAAACACCATTTCGGAGGGCGGGTAGTCAAACACCATTTCGGAGAGCGGTTAGTCAAACACCATTTCGGAGAGCGGTTAGTCAAACACCATTTCGGAGGGCAGATAGTCAAACACTTTGGTGTGGGACTGGAACCACTTATAGGCCCAGGCCGGGTAAGGACGACAGGTTTCCTTTCCTAAAGGACAGTAGTCTTACCATGATATTGGAGAAATTCCTGAACTTGACGGTGTGAAGGAGCTAAATTTTTACTCACTGTTCTTAACTTTGACAATGATCTTAGCAGTTCCCACCATCTTGTCATTCCAACAGTGGCTGTCAATGTAATCCTTGAGAAGTTGCGAATTAGCCATTCGGATACAGTAGTGTAGTGGTTGTGTTGCTGGATTAGTACGGCAGAGTCCTGATCTAATAATCATAGAATGGCTACAGCACGGAAGAAGGCCATTTGGCCCATTGAGCCCGTGCCGACTCTCAGCTAGTTGCCTCTCACCTGCCCTTTCCCCCTAACCCTTTACAGCGCGACAACTGCAGGAGAAATGCAAGGAACAGCACCAACCCTTGTGCATGGCCACCTTTGACCTTACAAAGACCTTTGACACTGTCAACCGCAAGGGACTATAGAGCGTCCCCCTCCGTTTCGGCTGCCCCCAAAAGTTTGCCGCCATCCTCCGCCTGCTCCATGATGACATGCAAGCCGTGATCCTGACCAATAGATCCATCACAGACACAATCCATGTGCGGACCGGAGTCAAGCAGGGCTGCATCATTGCGCCAACCCTCTTATCAATCTTCCTCACTGCAGTGCTTCACCTCCACCGCTGGAGTGGAACTAAACTATAGAACCAGTGGGAACCTATTCAGCCTCCGTTGCCTCCAGGCTAGATCCAAGCCCGTCCCATCCTCTGTCGTTGAGCTACAGTACGCAGACGACGCTTGCGCCTGCGCACATTCAGAGGCTGAACTCCAAGTCATCGTCAACATCTTCACCGAGGCATACGAAAGCATGGGCCTTACACTAAACATCCGTAAGACAAAGGTCCTCCACCAATCTGACCCCGCCACACAACACTGCCCCCAGTCATCAAGATCCACAGAGCGGCCCTGGACAACGTGGACCACTTTCCATCCCTCAGGAGCCTATTATCATTAAGGGCAGACATAGCCGACGAGGTTCAACACCACCTCTAGTGCGCCAGCGCAGCCTTCGGCCGCCTGAGGAAGAGAGTGATCAAAGATCAAATCTGGCACCAAGCTTATGGTATACAGGGCTGTAGTGATACCTGCCCTATATGGCTCGGAGACGTGGACCATATCCAGCCGCATGCCCGACACAAAACTCCCAAAGCAAGCGCTCTACTTGGAACTCCTACATGGCAAGCGAGCTCCAGGTGGGCAGAGGAAACATTTCAGGACACCCTCAAAGCCTCCTTGATAAAATGCAACATCCCCACTGACACCTGGGAGTCCCTGGTTAGAGACCGCCCTAAGTGGAGCAAGTGCATCTGGGAGGGCGCTGAGCACCTTGAGTCTTCGTCGTCGAGAGCATGCAGAAATCAAGCACAGGCAGCGGAAAGAGCGTGCGGCAAACTAGTCCCACCCACATATTTAAATGCCCTCAAGGGCTTGCCCACCTCTCTCTGCACCCCTCTTTTCTCCTTTAAGGCCCTCCTTAAACCCCACCTCTTGGACCATGTTTTTAGTCACCCCTTTCACTATCTCCTTCTTCGCCTCGGTAACCATTTTTATTTGATTGCACTTGTGTGAAGCGCCTTGAGACGTTTTGCCATGTTGAATGCACGATATAAGTGCAAGATGTGGTTTGGACAGTTGTACTTGTGACTGATAATGAACGTGAAGTTCTCTGTTGGGCAACTGTTTGTCACTGCAAGCTTGCTTTATTTGCAGTCACTCCTCATTATGACTGCATTTCGCAGCACCGATCGTTAGAAGCTCAGACTTTGTGAAAAGTCGATATTTGAGTGCTTGTAGGCTCGTCCGTATCCTAATGTCTCACTGTTCTACAAGCTCTTGTTAGGGCTGGTTTCAACAGTGCAATCATCTGCATATTTGTACTGGAATGTAAGTTTATTTCAAACTTGGAGTTCTTTACAATCGTTGCTACATTACAACAGGCAATACAACGCTACTTTTGGTGCTCTATCCTTTGAGAAAAGTGCCTCGAACCTTGAGAGAGAGGTGGTAATGGCGATCAGCATTAATTGTGGCTTTGCCAGCATTGCCCCCCGGACTGGAGCTAGGAGTTTCCACACCCCATCGCTACTCAGCCAGAAATATGTAGTTTGTCGGTGACGATCTCCACTGCCGAATAGCCTGCCGACACTTGCTGATTAGGTGCGTGCACGAAGAATGGTCATTTGAGCAAAGCACCCTAGGGCAGGAGGGAAGAAAGCTGATGGGACCCAATGAATGGTTTTATTATAATATCGTGCAATTATTTGCTGAATGAGTGATTGCTGAAGTCTGCGTTAGGATTCAAGCTACCTGTATTTGGTCATAGTGAGAGAGTAATTTAAGTGCCAGCTGTGGCTCAGTGGGTAGCACTCTCACCTCTGAGTCAGAAGGTTGTGGGTTCAAGTCCCACTCCATGGGGCTTGAGCACATAAAAAAATCTAGGCTGACACTCCAGTGCAGTGCTGAGAGATCGCTACAATGTCAAGAGGTGCTGTCTTTTAGATGAGACGTTAAACCGAGGCCCCATCTGCTCTCTCAGGTAATGTAAAAGATCCCATGGCACTATTTCAAAGAAGAGCGGGGGAGTGATCCCCGGTGTCCTGGGCCAATATTTATGGTACTGACTATTCGTACTGTCCTTCTGCGCCTGTGTCCTCTCGAGATTCCGACCCCGATGCCTCCCATCCGGAACTGGAAGTGGGGCCTCGAACACGTTCATTCTGAAGCCTCCCGCCGAGCCCCAAGCCACCGAAGGGCCCGAGCCTCCCGCTGAGCGGCGGGGGAGAGCGGTGGCAGGAGGCAGCCGGGGAGAGAGAGAGAGAACCTGGGGAGTGGGGGAGGGGGGATGAGAGAGCCTGGAGGGTGGGAGAGAAAGAGAGACCCTGGGGGGGGAGCGAGAGACTCGGATGGGAGGGATCAGAGGGGGGAAAAGGAACTCGGAAGATGGATCACGTTCTTCCAACCGCCTTTACACCCACACCCGATTTCTCGGAAAGCTCGGTGCGTGTGTTATAAGGGACATCATTGGGGTGGATGGAATCCAGAAGTCACGACATTATCACTAGTCACTTCATACCCAGTAAACCTGTTAACAATCTGCACATAATGTCTCATCTATGGGGGGGAGGAGGGGTGGTAACATCATGCACTTGCGCTGGGGCAAGGGATTCGCCTGGCACTTGGTGGCTTTTGGGGAGATCTATCCTCTCTGGCTTCTGAAGTCAAAATGGATCGAGTTACAATTTGTGAAGTCAATCAGAACTTGGGATGGGCGGTTCCAATTACACACACCACAAAAAATTCAAGGTGTGCCTTATCCTCCAAAGGGGTCCAATCAGCAATAGGTGCAGTGAAACTGGAGAGCCAATCAGAGACAAGGTGGCCATTTTGGCAGTACAAATAGGCACATCCAATATTTATCCCTCAATCAATGTAACAAAAACAGATTATCTGGTCGTTATCACATTGCTGTGTGTGGGATCTTGCTCTACGCAAATTGGCTGCCGCGTTTCCCACATTACAACAATGACTACACTTCAAAAGTACTTCATTGGCTGTAAAGCGCTTTGAGACATCCGGTGGTCGTGAAAGGCCAAGTATTTAATTTTCTTTCTTTAACCTTCTGTCTTTCTACCTGTTGTAGCACGGAACGATTGTCTGCCGGGCAGGAGAAATGCTTACTGTTTGAGGTGCAGCCTGGCTCTGATTCCTCGGCTCTTTGGAAAGTCATTGTCAGGATTGTCAGCTCAAAGGTATGGAACAAATGGCTTTTATAGAATTCAGGCATAATTAGAATATTTTAATGCTACTTTAAACAAAATATTTAAATACATATACTGTGTATCTACGCGAGACACAAGTCGGGCTTGTTAGTCTAACTTGGCTGTCAATAGTTCTGTTAAACAAAAAGTTGGTGGAAGGTTTTGTTTTAATGTCTGCTTATGTCACTTGCTCCTGTTCAAACACTGATTTAAGAGTAAGTTTGTATCGTATCATATGCCCACAGCACCTCTCAAAGTGCTTCACCACTAATTGCTTGAAGTATTGACACCATTATGTAGCTGCTGCTGTTGATGCCCAGTGATGCTGCAGGGGGCAGAAGTAAATTTTACATACGGGGAGCTGGGCATCGGATGACGTTACGATCTCCGGGGCACAGGAGATTGAGGTGGTAAGTTTTAGCGACGCGCTAACCCGCCATGGAAATTCACGGGCGTCGGTAATTTTGCCGTGTCCGGACGGTGAGCTGTTATCACCCTCCTGGAGGCGCTAACAGGCAGCACAAAGGAGGCCAATTTCTCCCCATTTACGTCAATCCAAGCTATTGATAAAGGCTTTGGCCACCGTGTGTCAGTCGTTTCATCCTGAGCTGCAGGCATCCTAACCACTGCAGAACAGAAAATAAACTTGCCTATCACAGGTGTGTGTTAGAATGAAATGGGAGGTTAGAAAAAACTTTCTTTACACACACAAATTGTCTGAAACTGTTGTTGAAGCAGAGTCCATGGAGATAGACGCTTATAAAAGAGGCTATGATGGGATTACACCACCGGCGCTCCCTGGCTGCAGTGTGTACCATCTACAAGATGCACTGCAGCAACTCGCCAAGGCTTCTTCGGCAGCACCTCCCAAACCCGTGACCTCTACCACCTAGAAGGACAAGGGCAGCAGGCGCATGGGAACACCGCCACTTCCATATTCCCCTCCACGTCACACACCATCCTGACTTGGAAATATATCAGTCGTTCCTTCATTGTCGCTGGGTCAAAATCCTGGAACTCCCTCCCTGACAGCACTGTGGGAGCACCTTCACCACACGGACTGCAGCGGTTCACCACCACCTTCTCAAGGGCAATTAGGGATGGGCAGCGATGCCCACATCTCAAAGGAAGATGGCTCGTGGAGAGAAACACCAAACACACCTGATGGGCCACGTGACCTATTCCTGTGCTGGAACGTTCTATGACATCCTGGATGCTGTGAAAGATGCAGTTCCTGAGCAAGTCTCTTCTCTCGACAATATCCTGTTAATTCTCTGCTCATTGCCTGTATTACTGAACTTTAACATTCCTGTATTAAACCTGTGTTGTTGTATAATTGCCTCTGGCAGGCTTCAGTCAGTGCTACTCTGTCCCTGCTTTAACCGGTCCGTCAGTTTTGGAATAATACTAAATGTGCGCATGGTACAAATTAAGCAGTAAAGTTGTAAATTATTCTCAGGATACATGACTCTTCCATAAGCGACTTGGGCAGTACACTTGTGACTTGTCTAAATACATTTCAATGTTTTAGAAGAAGGTGGCGATAATTTTATATGTTCTGATATTTGATACTTTGCGTGTAACTGTAACCTCCCCCGCCGGGCGTAAAACACCAGCCATGCCGAACTCGCCCATCCCCCCACCCAGCGGGGAGATTACATTCCTCTGTTTGTATCACTTTATTCATGTTTCACATAGACCCAGTGACTTTCAAACTTCTTGGGAGGGGAAAGACGCTTTCCGAGTGTGCCTCCGTTACAACTTCCTCAAGGATTAAATTACGTGGACAGGTTGCACAGACTGGGCTTGTATTCCCTGGAGTTTAGAAGATTAGGGGGTGATCTAATTCAGGTGTTTAAGAAGATTAAAGGAGTTGATAGGGAGAAACTATTTCCTCTGGTGGGGGGAGTCCAGAACAAGGGGACATCACTTTAAAATTAGAGCCAGGCCGTTCAGGGGTGATGTCAGGAAGCACTTCTTCACACAAAGAGCAGTGGGAATCTGGAACTCTCGCCCCTAAAAGTGCTGTCAAGGCTGGGAGTCAATTGAAATTTTCAAAACTGAGATAGATAGATTTTTGTCGGGTAAGGGTATTCAGGGTTACGGAACCAAGGTGGGTAGATGGAGTTAAGATACAGATCAGCCATGATCTAATTGAATGACGGAACAGGCTCGAGGGGCTGAATGGCCTCCTCCTCCTCCTGCTCCTATGCAGGAGCACTTTTATTAATTTAGAACAAAAAGATACCCAGTTTATTAACTCATGATGTCAAGATGCAATGTATGCAAAAACTTAATCAGTCACAGAGTTCTGGAAATGCGATGGTCTCCATTCAGGAGTGATCCTGTTCCATCTCCGTTAAACAAATTGGTAAGCTGAAAGGGCTTTACAAGAAGTGAGGATAATTTTGACTTTACAGTTTGGCTCAGTCGGTTGCACTCTCTCGGAGTCAAGGTCGTGGATTTAAGCCCCCGTTCCAGAGCTTGAACACTTAATTTGAGCTGGCACATAAAGAGCAGTGCTGGAGGGGTGCTACACTGTCACGGGCGTCGTCTTTCAGGTGAAACGTTAAGCCGAGACCTTATCTGCTTGATCACCGTGTGAAGAAGAGCAGGGGCGGTCTCCCGGTGTCCTGGCCAACATTCCTCAACCAACACCACCAAAGGGAACAGGAATCGGGCATTCATCTCATTTGCTGCTTGTGACACTTTGCTGTGTGGAGAAATGGTGGCCATGTTTGCCGACATAACAACAGTGACTGCACTTCAAAAGCAACTCATTGGTTGTGCAGCAATTTAGAACAAAGATGCGATAAGGTGCTGAATAAATGCAAGAGACACACCAACATACGAGGAAAGATAAACCTAATCATCTTGTTTAAGCTTGAAGGAAGATGGTGTACAAAATGTGCACAGGGAAACATTGTATAGTACTTGTCTGTGAATTTTTAAAATGTCATCCTTGTTTTCCAATCCCTACACAGCCTCGCCCTCTCCCTATCTCTGTAACCTTTTCCAGCCCTGAAACCTCCCGAGATGTCTGCGCTCTTCCAATTCTGGCCTCTTGAGCATCCCCAATTTTAATCCCTCCACCATTGGTGTCCGTGCCTTCAGCCACCGAGGCCCTAAGCTCGAGAATTCCCTCCCTAAACCTTTCCGCCTTTCTCTACTCCTTTAAGAAGCTCCTTAAAAACTACCAAGCTTTTTGGTCACCTGCCCTAATATTTCCTTATGTGGCTCGGTGTTAAATTTTATTTGCTATTTGCTCCTGTGAAGTGCCTTGGGACGTTTCACTACATTAAAGGGGCTGTATCAATACAAGTTGATGTTGATTTCATGTGTGCTGTAAGCATTCCGCTACCTTTAATCAGACGTCAAGTATTTTTTGGCAGATTAACAAGACGACTGGAAATATTGAAGCCTCTAGAATCCTAAACCTCTATCAGTTCACTCAGCTGTATCGGGAGATCACCATGCAGGCAAGTGGGGTTCTTACCCAGAGCAGCAGCTGCGAAGGGACGGCAGCAGATGGATCATCGTGTCACGCCAGCATCTGGCTGGGCAAGTGAGTCAACTTTTGATTATTAGATTAGTGTATGGCTGAGTATTTCAGAGAAGCAATATTCATTTCATGGCTCGTTGGTCTGTGCTTCACTGCTGCCAAAAATCACCTTATTCGAGTCCGTTCCGCCTTTCAATAAGATCATGGCTGATCTACCTCAACTCCACTTCCCTGCACTGTTCCCATATCCCTTGATTCCCTTAATATCCAAAACTCTATTGATCTCTGTCTTGAATATACTCAACGACTGAGCCTCCACAGCCCTCTGGGGTAGAGAATTCCAAAGATTCACCATCCTCTGAGTGAAGAAATTTCTCCTCATCTCAGTCCTAAATTGCCGACCCCTTATTCTGAGACTGTGACCCCTGGTTCTAGACGCCCCAGCCGGGGAAAACATCCTCCCTGCATCTACCCTGTCAAGCCCTGGAAGAATTTTGTATGTTTGAATGAGATCACCTCTCATTCTTCTAAACTCGAGAGAATATAGGCCTAGTCTACTCAACCTTTCCTCATAGGGCAATCCCCCCATCCCAGGAATCAATCTGGTGAACCTTTGTTGCACTCCCTCACAGCAAATATATCCTTCCTTGGGAAAGGAGCTACCTTTAACAAGGATTTATGCCTTCCTCACATACCAGCCGTTTGGATTTTTTTTCCTCCAAAAGTTGGTTGCTAGCTATTTTAAAAACAATTCATTGTGGGCAGGTAGAGAATTCTGGCCATCCTGTGTTTCCCCTTGAGAAGGTGGTGCAATGTTTATGTTTGGATTTAGTTGGTCTCTTTGATCTGTTAAATACCTTGTGCAAAATGTGTGATCAGGATGTGGTGTGTATTTGCATCATTGTATAGACTGTATTGTTCTGCCTAAGAATTAAAAGCATTTCTGTTTGAATAATAGTTTTCTATAAACAATAGTGAAGCAACACTTAATACAAAAGCAAAATACTGCGGATGCTGGAATCTGAAATAAAATCTGAAAATGCTGGAAATCACAGCGGGTCAGGCCGCATCTGTGGAGAGAAACAGTTAATGTTTCAGGTCTGTCAGAACTGGCAAAAGTTCAAAATGTAACAGATTCTTATGGAAGTGCTGGGGCCCTGAAATAATTGCCAGCTGGTAATTATTCCGCCATTCACACCCTATCTAGACTCATCTTTTGTTTCTTAACTTGTGTCATTACCATCTCGATTTGTCCCATCATCCCTTTTGTCTCTCAAATCTCTCCTGTCTTCCACCCTATCACTGACCTTCTTTCTTGTTCTTTCCTTCCTTCCCCCCTTTCAGGACCCCAGCACTTCCTTAAGAATCTGTTACATTTTGAACTTTTGCCAGTTCTGACGGACCTGAAACATTAACTCTGATTCTCTCCACAGCTGCTGCCTGACCTACTGAGTATTTCCAGCATTTCTGGTTCTATATGTGAAGCAACACCGTTCAGCTCTGAAAGTGCCCTGCGTGTTCCTTCTCTTCAAGGATGTTGCAGAAAGAGTGATGCAGAGCATAATCTACACGGAATAGACGAGTGAAGAAATAAATACCCATTCAAACTTGAAACCAAATTATTTTTTTTACTGCAGTAGTTTGCAGTGAAGCCGAGCCCGTGGTGGGACATAGAGTGACTCACTGAAAGCACCAGCGATATCCAAAGCTTATAGAAGCCTAGCAATATAGCGGCATAATCTGCGGCTAAAAACAGTCCCATCGTGGAATCTGATCAACTACTTCTGGGAGAAAGCTACAAAGGCACCCAGTTATCCCAAGGAAAAAACATGCTGTAACTTTTTCAGTAAATGGATGCTATTCATAAATTACATTGAATTACAGCACAGAAACAGGCCATTGGGCCCAACGGGTCCGTGCCGGTGTTTATGCTCCACACCAGCCTCCTCCCACACCTCTTCATCTCACCTCATCAGCATAACCTTCTATTCCTTTCCCCCCTCCCCCCCCCCCCCCGGTGTTTATCCAGCTTCCCCTTAAATGCATCTATACTATTTGCCTCAACCGCTCCCTGTGGTAGCGAGTTCCACATTCTCACCACTCTCTGGGTAAAGAAGTTTCTCCTGAATTCCCTACTGAATTTATTGGTGATTATCCTATATTGATGGCCCTGAATTTTGGTCTTGCTCATAATTGTAGTAAACTTAATAGCAATTACATTAATTGCCATCTCAATCACCTTCAACCAAGTATTGTGCACCCACTAGGAAACACCGGCTTTTCCAAACCTCCTGGCCCACAGAATTCGACCAGGACAGAGCAATAAATATACGGACAACTGGGGCTGAGGCACAGGGGCTTTGAGGGCCACGTGTCACCCAGTCATTTCGACAGCCCTGAGCTAGAGAATGGGGACATCATGCAAAGTCCAAATGTATAAAAACAAAAAGGATAACATATATTAGAATGTTTGTGTGAAGTTGGTGTTTGATCAGATGTAACGAAACGCTGTTTTCTGCAGGATTAAGGAGATGACGGATGAGGAGGAGTGTTGTATCTGTATGGATGGTCGCGCTGACCTCATCCTACCCTGCACTCACAGTTTCTGTCAGAAGTGCATTGATAAATGGTAAGTCTGTTCACCTTCCATGCCCTACATTACAACAGTGACTACACTTCAAAAGTACACTATTGGCTGTGAAGCGCTTTGGGACATCTGGTGGTCGTGAAAGGTGCTATATAAATGCAAGTCTTTTCTTTCTCCCTTTTTCTTCCCTCCCTTTCCCTTCCTTCCTTCCTTTTCTCTCTCCATATGGGATCCAAGGTAAAGTGGCAAGTTGGATCCAAAATTGGCGCAGAGGCAGGAAGCAAAGGATAATGGTTGATGGGTGTTTTTGTGACTGGAAGGCTGTTTCCAGTGGGGTTCTGCAGGGCTCAGTGCTGGGTCCCTTGCCTTTTGTGGTATATATCAATGATTTAGACTTGAATGTAGGGGGTATGATTAAGAAGTTTGCAGATTATACTAAAATCGACTGGTTGATAATGAAGAAGAAAGTTGCGGACTGCAGGAAGATATCAATGTACTGGTCAGATGGGCAGAACAGTGGCAAATGGAATTCAATGGAATTCAATCCGGAGAAGTGTGAAGGATAGAATAAAAGGAAAAGGAGGTGGGTTAGCATTGCTGGTTAAGGAGGAGATTAAGGCAATAGATAGGAAGGACATTAGCTTGGATGATGTGGAATCTATATGGGTAGAGCTGCAGAACACCAAAGGGCAAAAAACGTTAGTGGGAGTTGTGTACAGACCTCCAAACAGTAGTAGTGATGTTGGGGAGGGCATCAAACAGGAAATTAGGGGTGCGTGCAATAAAGGTGCAGCAGTTATAATGGGTGACTTTAATATGCACATAGATTGGGCTAACCAAACTGGAAGCAATACGGTGGAGGAGGATTTTCTGGAGTGCATAAGGGATGGTTTTTTAGACCAATATGTCGAGGAACCAACTAGGGGGGAGGCCATCTTAGACTGGGTGTTATGTAATGAGAGAGGATTAATTAGCAATCTCGTTGTGCGAGGCCCCTTGGGGAAGAGTGACCATAATATGGTGGAATTCTGCATTGGGATGGAGAATGAAACAGTTAATTCAGAGACTATGGTCCAGAACTTAAAGAAGGCTAACTTTGAAGGTATGAGGCGTGAATTGGCTGGGATGGATTGGCGAATGATACTTAAGGGGTTGACTGTGGATGGGCAATGGCAGACATTTAGAGACCGCATGGATGAACTACAACAATTGTACATTCCTGTCTGGTATAAAAATAAAAAAGGGAAGGTGGCTCAACCGTGGCTATCAAGGGAAATCAGGGATAGTATTAAAGCCAAGGAAGTGGCATACAAATTGGCCAGAAATAGCAGCGAACCTGGGGACTGGGAGAAATTTAGAACTCAGCAGAGGAGGACAAAGGGTTTGATTAGGGCAGGGAAAATGGAGTATGAGAAGAAGCTTGCAGGGAACATTAAGACGGATTGCAAAAGTTTCTATAGATATGTAAAGAGAAAAAGGTTAGTAAAGACAAACGTAGGTCCCCTGCAGTCAGAATCAGGGGAAGTCATAACGGGGAACAAAGAAATGGCGGACCAATTGAACAAGTACTTTGGTTCGGTATTCACGAAGGAGGACACGAACAACCTTCCGGTTATAAAAGGAGTCGGGGGGTCTAGTAAGGAGGAGGAACTGAGGGAAATCCTTATTAGCCGGGAAATTGTGTTGGGGAAATTGATGGGATTGAAGGCCGATAAATCCCCAGGGCCTGATGGACTGCATCCCAGAGTACTTAAGGAGGTGGCCTTGGAAATAGTGGATGCGTTGACAGTCATTTTCCAACATTCCATTGACTTTGGATCAGTTCCTATGGAGTGGAGGGTAGCCAATGTAACCCCACTTTTTAAAAAAGGAGGGAGAGAGAAAACAGGGAATTATAGACCGGTCAGCCTGACATCGGTAGTGGGTAAAATGATGGAATCAATTATTAAGGATGTCATAGCAGTGCATTTGGAAGAGGTGACATGATAGGTCCAAGTCAGCATGGATTTGTGAAAGGGAAATCATGCTTGACAAATCTTCTGGAATTTTTTGAGGATGTTTCCAGTAGAGTGGATAAGGGAGAACTAGTTGATGTGGTATATTTGGACTTTCAGAAGGCGTTCGACAAGGTCCCACACAAGAGATTGATGTGCAAAGTTAGAGCACATGGGATTGGGGGTAGTGTACTGACATGGATTGAGAACTGGTTGTCAGACAGGAAGCAAAGAGTAGGAGTAAATGGGTACTTTTCAGAATGGCAGGCAGTGACTAGTGGGGTACCGCAAGGTTCTGTGCTGGGGCCCCAGCTGTTTACACTGTACATTAATGATTTAGATGAGGGGATTAAATGTAGTATCTCCAAATTTGCGGATGACACTAAGTTGGGTGGCAGTGTGAGCTGCGAGGAGGATGCTGTGAGGCTGCAGAGCGACTTGGATAGGTTAGGTGAGTGGGCAAATGCATGGCAGATGAAGTATAATGTGGATAAATGTGAGGTTATCCACTTTGGTGGTAAAAACAGAGAGACAGACTATTATCTGAATGGTGACAGATTAGGAAAAGGGGAGGTGCAAAGAGACCTGGGTGTCATGGTACATCAGTCATTGAAGGTTGGCATGCAGGTGCAGCAGGCGGTTAAGAAAGCAAATGGCATGTTGGCCTTCATAGCAAGGGGATTTGAGTACAGGGGCAGGGAGGTGTTGCTACAGTTGTACAGGGCATTGGTGAGGCCACACCTGGAGTATTGTGTACAGTTTTGGTCTCCTAACCTGAGGAAGGACATTCTTGCTATTGAGGGAGTGCAGCGAAGGTTCACCAGACTGATTCCCGGGATGGCGGGACTGACCTATCAAGAAAGACTGGATCAACTGGGCTTGTATTCACTGGAGTTCAGAAGAATGAGAGGGGACCTCATAGAAACATTTAAAATTCTGACGGGGTTAGACAGGTTAGATGCAGGAAGAATGTTCCCAATGTTGGGGAAGTCCAGAACCAGAGGTCACAGTCTAAGGATAAGGGGTAAGCCATTTAGGACCGAGATGCGGAGGAACTTCTTCACCCAGAGAGTGGTGAACCTGTGGAATTCTCTACCACAGAAAGTTGTTGAGGCCAATTCACTAAATATATTCAAAAAGGAGTTAGATGAGGTCCTTACTACTAGGGGGATCAAGGGGTATGGCGAGAAAGCAGGAATGGGGTACTGAAGTTGAATGTTCAGCCATGAACCCATTGAATGGCGGTGTAGGCTAGAAGGGCCGAATGGCCTACTCCTGCACCTATTTTCTATGTTTCTATGTTTCTAATGCATTTGGGGAGGGCTAACAAGGCAAGGGAATACACATTAAATGGTAAGACACTGAGAAGTGTAGAGGAACAAAGGGGACCTTGGAGTGCATGAAAGTAGCAGGCCAGGTAGATAAGGTGGTTAAGAAGGCATACGGAATACTTGCCTTTATTAGCCAAGGCATAGAATTCAAGAGCAGGGAGGTTATGCTTGAACTGTATAAAACACTAGTTAGGCCACAGCTAAAGTACTGCGTGTAGTTCGGTCACCACATTACAGGAAAGATGTGATTGCACTAGAGAGGGTACAGAGGAGATTTACAAGGATGTTGCCTGGACTGGAGAATTTTAGCTATGAGGAAAGATTGGATAAGGTGGTTTGTTTTCTTCGGAAGAGAGGAGGCTGAGGGGAGACCTTATTGGGTTGTATAAAGTTATGAGAGGCCTAGATAGAGTGGATAGGACGGACCTATTTCCCTTAGCAGAGGGGTCAATAACCAGGGGGCATAGATTTAAAGTAATTGGTAGGAGGTTTAGAGGAGATTTGAGGGAAATTTCTTCACTCAGAGGGTGGTGGTGGTCTGGAACTCACTGCCTGAAAGGGCGGTAGAGGCAGAAATCCTCACAACATTTAAAAAGTACTTGGATGTGCACCTGAAGTGCCGTAACCTACAGGGCTATGGAAACATAGAAACATAGAAAATGGGTGCAGGAGTAGGCCATTCGGTCCTTCGAGCCTGCACCACCATTCAATAAGATCATGGCTGATCATTCCCTTAGTACCTCTTTCCTGCTTTCTCTCCATACCCCTTGATCTCTTCAGCCGTAAGGGCCATATCTAACTCCCTCTTGAATATATCCAATGAACTGGCATCAACAACTCTCTGCGGCAGGGAATTCCACAGGTTAACAACTCTCTTGAGTGAAGAAGTTTCTCCTCATCTCAGTCCTAAATGGCCTACCCCTTATCCTAAGACTATGTCCCCTGGTTCTGGACTTCCCCAACATCGGGAACGTTCTTCCCGCATCTATCCTGTCCAGTCCCGTCAGAATCTTATATGTTTCTATGAGATCCCCTCTCATCCTTCTAAACTCCAGTGAATAAAGGCCCAGTTGATCCAGTCTCTCCTCATATGACACCCCAGCCATCCCTGGAATCAGTCTGGTGAACCTTCGCTGCACTCCCTCAATAGCAAGAACGTCCTTCCTCAGATTAGGAGACCAAAACTGAACACAATATTCCAGGTGAGGCCTCACCAAGGCCATGTACAACTGCAGTAAGACCTCCCTGCTCCTATACTCAAATCCCCTAGCTATGAAGGCCAACATACCATTTGCCTTCTTCACCACCTGCTGAACCTGCATGCCAACTTTCAATGACTGATGAACCATGACACCCAGGTCTCGTTGCACCTCCCCTTTTCCTAATCTGCCGCCATTCAGATAATCTGCCTTCGTGTTTTTGCCCCCAAAATGGATAACCTCACATTTATCCACATTATAATGCATCAGCCATGCATTTGCCCACTCACCTAATCTGTCCAAGTCACCCTGCAGCCCCTTAGCATCCTCCTCACAGCTCACACCGCCACCCAGTTTAGTGTCATCTGCAAACTTGGAGATATTACACTCAATTCCTTCATCTAAATTGTTAATGTATATTGTAAAGAGCTGGGGTCCCAGCACTGAACCTTGCGGTATCCCACTTGTCACTGCCTGCCATTCTGAAAAGGACCCGTTTATCCCGACTCTCTGCTTCCTGCCTGCCAACCAGTTCTCTATCCATGTCAGTACATTACCCTTGTCAAAAGCCTTTTGAAAGTCCAAATACACCACATCCACTAGTTCTCCCTTGTCCACTCTGCTAGTTACATCCTCAAAAAATTCCAGAAGATTCGTCAAGCATGATTTCCCTTTCATAAATCCATGCTGACTTGGAACGATCCTGTCACTGCTTTCCAAATGCGTTGCTATTTCATCCTTAATGATTGATTCCACCATTTTCCCCACTACTGATGTCAGGCTAACCAGTCTATAATTACCCGTTTTCTCTCTCCCTCCTTTTTTAAAAAGTGGTGTTACATTAGCTACCCTCCAGTCCATAGGAACTGATCCAAAGTCGATCGACTGTTGGAAAATGATCTCCTATTTCTAGGGCCACTTCGTTAAGTACTCTGGGATGCAGACTATCAGGCCCCGGGGATTTATTGGCCATGAATCCCATCAATTTCCCTAACACAATTTCCCGCTTTATAAGGATATCCTTCAGTTCCTCCTTCTCACTAGACCCACTGTCCCCTAGCACATTCGGAAGGTTATTTGTGTCTTCCTTTGTGAAGATAGAACCAAAGTATTTGTTCAGTTGGTCTGCCATTGCTTTGTTCCCCATTATAAATTCACCTGAATCCGACTGCAACGGACCTATGTTTGTCTTCACTAATCTTTTTCTCTTCACATATTTATATGGACCAAGAGCTGGAAAGTGGGATTAGGCTGGGCAGCTCTTTGTCAGCCGGCGTGGACACGATGGGCCAAAATGGCCTCCAACCATGCTGTAAATTTCTATGATTCTATGTAACTAGATGTTTAAAGCGAGAAAGAGGATTAAATAACCCGTTGCAACCACAGCAGGATTAGTTTGGGATTACACTAGCCAAGAGTCGGTACTGCAAGGGAGATAGAGTATAAAAGTCTTGCTACAGCTGTACAGGGCATTGGTGAGACCACACCTGGAGTACTGTGTACAGTTTTGGTCTCCTTATTTAAGCAGGGATATACTTGCATTGGAGACAGTTCAGAGAAGGTTCACGAGGTTGATTCCTGAGATGATGGGATTGTCTTATGAGCAAAGGTTGGGCCTGTACTCATTGGAGTTTGGAAGAATGAGAGGTGATCTTATTGAAATGTATAAGATTCTGAGGGGGCTTGACAGGGTAGATGCTGAGAGGATGTTTCCCCTCATGGGGGAATCTAGAACTAGGGGGCATAGTTTCAGAATAAGGGGTCACCCATTTAGAACTGAGATGAGGAGGAATTTCTTATCTTTGAAATTCTCTACCCAGAGAGCTGTAGAGGCTGGGTCTTTGAATATATTTAAAGTAGAGATAGACAGATTTTTGAACTATAGGGGAGTCAAGGGTTATGGGGAGCGGGCAGGGAAGTGGAGTTGAGGCCAAGATCAGAGCAGCCATGATCTTACTGAATAGCAGAGCAGACTCGAGGGGTCAAATGACCTCCTCCTGCTCTTATCTCCTATGTTTTTATGAGCCTCCTATGCTGTAAACTACTATGATTCTAAGCTAATTAACTAATAAGTACACTACGGTTCTGGTATGAGATTCCCTCCATTGTCAGGATGTGGCTGTCGCTGGCAAGGCCGGCATTTATTGTCCGTGTGGTGAAGGAACGTTGAGGTCGAAGATCAGCCATGATCCCAATGAATGGCGCAGCAGGCTTGCGGGGCCGAATGGCCGACTCCTGCTCCTAATTCTTATGTTATATTCTAATCACTGCCTCCCTCAGTGAAATTGCTTGTAGTTTCCTCCCTCCTGCCTGATTGTGTTCAATTTCATAGAATCAGGGACGTTGGAATCACTTCTCTGTCTCCCCCCCCCATTCCATGTTACAACTTCCAGCAGCCCTTCACATTCCTACAAGCAGCTCTCCATCTCCCTGCTCAGAATGAGTGACAGCGGATGCCAATTTCTGATGTGTTACTCTTATTGTTCATTTCCTGCGAGACTTCCACCTCTCCAATTATATCCAGTCTCTCGACAGCTCTTGTATCATCATGTGACAATAATTAGGGCAAGTGATTGACCAGCAACTTGCATTTGTATAGCGTCTTTATCGTATTAAAACGTAGAGCATTATCCGGCTAAAATTGACACTGAGCTGCGTGAGATATTAGGACAGGTGACCAACGGCTTAGTCAAAGAGGGAGGTTTTATGGAGGGTCTTAAAGGAGAAAAAAGAGGTAGCGAGACGGGAGGGAATTCCCGAGCTTGGTGCCTAGACAAATTAAGGCACGGCCGCTAATGGTGAGACGAAGGGAGTGTGGGATGCACGAGAGGCCAGAGTTGGAGATTTCTTGGAGGGTTGTAGGGCTGGAGGAGATTACAGAGACAGGGAGGCACAGGGCCATGGAGGAATTTAAAAAGAAGGATAAGAATTTTAAAATCGAGGCTTTGCCGGACCGGGAGCCAATGTAGGTCAGCGAGCACACGGGTGATGGGTGAGCGGGACCTGGTGCGATTTACAACACGGGGCAGCGAGCACACGGGGTGATGGGTGATGGGTTTTGGATGAGCTCAATTTTATGGAAGGTGGGAGGCTGGCCAGGAGAGCATTGAGATTAGTCCAGTCTGGAGGTAACAAAAGCATGGCTGAGGGTTCCAGCAGCAGATGAGCGAAGACGGGCGATGTTACGGAGGTGGAAATAGGTGGTCTTGGTGATGGCAAGGATATGGGAACACCTTCTGATGAATTTCTATCCTTGCTGCATGTCTGAAACTTTGCATTTAGAAGTCCCAGCGGCAGTGAGAATGCCAGTGTGTGTGTGTAATGGTGACTCACTTGTCCTGCCACCAATGCCCCAGGGTTAGACTCCCAGATCTGCTTTTGAAATCATCTCTCACTCTCTTAAATCAATCTCTTGTGTCTCCTGACAGTCATGGTTCTCTGAAGGCATTGCCTAAACTTTTAGGGCCCAAGTTTCCACATGATTTGCGCCTGATTTTTAGGAGCAACTGGTGGAGAACGGACTATCTTAGAAATCGCAATTCTCCACATTTTTTTTTCTGCAGTTCTAGTCAGGTAGAACAGTTCTACTTTGGAACAGAATTTTTTTCTTCAAAAGGGGGCGTGTCCGGCCACTGACGCCTGATTTGAAAGTTTCCACAGTGAAAACATACTCCAAACTAAAGTAGAATGGAGCAAGTGAAGATTTTTGTAGAACTGAAAAAACCTGTTCTACACATTAAAAAATCAGGCGCAGGTTACAAATTAGGCGTCCAGAACGAGGGGGGGGGGGGAGGGAAGTCATTAAATCCTACAATAAATCCTTATTTATACTTCTACAAATATTATACAAATAAATCCAACCTGAATAAACATTTATAAGCAAAGAAAAGATTAAATAAACCATCTTCCTACCTGTGTGAAAGTGCTTCAGGCACAGAGAATTCTGCAGCCGTTCGTGCCGCTGAGCGGGAGAGAGAGAGAGAGAGAGGGAGGGAGAGAGAGAGGGGGGGGGGAGGGAGGGAGAGAGGGGGGGGGAGGGAGGGAGAGAGAGGGGGGGGAGGGGGGGAGGAGAAAGCGGGTTGTTGTTGTGGAGGGGAAGGAGACAGCGGTTTGTTGCCACGGAGGGGAAGGAGACAGCGGGTTGTTGTGGAGGGGAGGGAGGGGAAGGAGACAGCGGGTTGTTGTTGTGGAGGGGAAGGAGACAGCGGGTTGTTGCCGTGGAGGGGAGGGAGGGGGAGGAAACCGCCGTTTGTTGCCGCGGAGGGGAGGGAGGGGAAGGAGACAGTGAGAAGGGAAGCCTCAGTGCTGATGTGCTGATGGCAATGTGATTTTATTAAAAAATGTTCAAAAATTAAACAGCTACAAAGAACTACAAAAATGGCCGAGTGCCAATGTATTTTTTCACACTGAGTATGCGCGAACGCTGCAATGCGCACGCGCAGCGTTGCCGGCAGGAAAAAAACTAATTTAAATAGTACCCGCCCCCTCCCACTTACAAAATCGGCGTGAGTGTAGGCTCCGCCCCCCTGGGCGCCGCGCCAAACAGACAAGGAGCTGCAAAGCGCTTGAGAATAACGCGTTTTTTTTCTGGCGCCGTCTTAGGCGCGAAAAACGGGCGCCCAGCTCGGAGGGGCACCCGTTTTTTATCCTGTGGAAACTTGGGCCCATGGATGCTCCATTTATCTCTAATTCCAAAAGCTTATTTTCAAACCTCCTGGCATCAGTGTTACGAGTTAAATCTCGGCCTTCCACACCTGCCTTTCCCAGTTTTACCCTTTAGTTCTATTTGCATTTTCCTTTGCCTGGTCTTCCCACGACTCTTGTTCAACCAAAGCCCTGATCACCGAAGCATTAGCTCCACTTCTAAATCTCATCTAAACGAATCTCAATTACGCTATTTCTTTGGTGTTTAAATGCAAGTTGTTGTGGTGCCAATATCTTGGCTCCCCACTAGCCGTACGGTGCACTCCATCCTTCCTGTCCAAACATTTTGGAATCCGAATGCTGCAGCACAGAAGCAGGCCATTTGACCAATCCCACCCAGCCACATGAGATGTTAGAACAGTTAACCAAAAGCTTGGACAAAGAGGTAGGTTTTAAGGAATGACTTAAAGTTGGAGAGGTTTAGGGAGGGAATTCCAGAGCTTGGGGCCCAGGCAGCTGAAGGCACGGCCGCCAATGGTGAAGTGATTGAAATCGGGGATGCTCAAGAGGACAGAATTGGAGGAGCGCAGAGATCTTGGGTGGGGGGGGTTGTGAGGCTGGAGGAGATTACAGAGATAGGGAGGGGCGAGGTCATGGAGGGGTTTGAACACAAGGATGTGAATTTTGAAATAGAGGCGTTGCTTAACTGGGAGCCAATGTAGATCAGCGAGCACAGGGGGTGATGGGTGAGCGGGACTTGGTGTGAGTTAGGACATGGGCAGCGAGCACAGGGGGTGATGGGTGAGCGGGACTTGGTGCGAGTTAGGACATGGGCAGCGAGCACAGGGGGTGATGGGTGAGCAGGACTTGGTGCGAGTTAGGACATGGGCAGCGAGCACAGGGGGTGATGGGTGAGCAGGACTTGGTGCGAGTTAGGACAAACAGCAAACATCAAAGAATGTTGCAACTAGTTTTGCAACGCTGCTTGCCAGGCTGGCTGAGAGTGAGTGAAAATTTTGCTGTTTAACCCCCCTGAACTGAGAGTTTGTTTCATGTCTTTGTGGCAGGAGCGATCACAACCGGAATTGTCCCATTTGTCGACTGCAAGTGAAGGAAGCCGGCGATTCCTGGGTCGTGTCTGATGCACCTTCCGAAGAGGACATCGCCACTTACATTCTCAAAATGGCAGATGAGGCCGGGCAGCCCCACAAGCCCTAAGATTGATGGGGGCGAGCGAGGAGGCGGGGGGCGTGAATCCTCAGACTGAAGACGTCTCTTTTATAAATAAAAAGGTTTTTTTTTTAAAAACAAGTTTTATGAGCATGGAGGCCGTTGTACATCGGATCACTTTAATATTTGCCCTTGCTGTTCGATCAGGAGTTGAAGCAGATGGAAGCTCGGCTGAAGCGCTTGGTCGTATCCATATTCAGATAAACCCATGGAGAAAATTCCTGCTGGGGTCAAGTTTGCGTTAAGTTCCTGTCTGTAGGACGCTCCGCAGCAATCACTGCATTGTTTGGTTTGCACGTTGACGAAGTGAGAACTCTTGAGTGACTGCTGGTGAGACTTCACGAGAATTGATGAGCAGTGTTTGCCATTTAAAAAAAAACAGAACTTCTAACCCGTTATTTGTGCCTGAGCTGTTCACTGCATGGGAGCTTTGATTTGATTACCGGACGGTGAGAGGTTTGGCGGGGTTCGGTATTGGTGGGATTTAAACATTCGATTTGTGCTTGAACAAGGTGTGAACAGGGTAGGGTGTATTCTGGTGAATCTGCCTTTTGCGAGGGTGCTCCTAGATTTTCTTAAGTGTGGGTTGTCAAATAAATTAGTATTTTGCAAATAGTGATTGATGAGGAGTGACCACACAGTGAGACTGACATCGAGTAAGACTTTAGCTCGTAAAAATAACCTGTTTTGATTTGGAGAGTAAGGTCACTTAAAGGTCACTGCCTGTACCTCCTGTAGACAGCTTGGATTTGCAACAAGAAAATCGACTAGAAATATGTATTAAATATGAATTAATATTTTAATGATTTCACGGGGAAAAAATGGTCCTTTCTGCTTATGTATTTGGGCAGTTATTGAATTTTTAAAAACGCAACTGTTCAGATATCTGTTTGAATAATCTGCTAAATCAGCCCAGATCACACCTGTATTTGCTGCTCCTTTTCCCCATCTCACCGTTCCTCCAGAATCAGCTCGTCCCGTTTAATAGATTCCTCCCATATGTTAGGAATTCCCCTTTGCCTCCTCCCCAAATACACTTTCAGCGTTTTTTTTAAACCAATGCAATGTTTCGATTTTCTTGACCCAGACCGTTTGCGGAAGCCGGGTGTCGAAAGTTATATTTTGTTTTGAGCGCTCCACGAGTCTGGCTCGGTTTCCGTGTTGCATAAAATGCACTTGTTACCGAGCTGGTGTAATTGTGCAATATCCAGCGGATCTTCTGCTGCACTGTTTATAATATATTAACACTTTAGCTCCTTGTGCCAGCTGTGGTTCAGTGGGTAACACACTTGCCCCTGAGTCAGTAGGTTGTTGATTCAAGTCCCACTCCAGGAACTTGAGCACATAAATGTAGGCTGACACTCCAGTGCAGTGCTGAGGGAGCGCTGCACTGTCGGAGGTGCTGTCTTTTGGATAAGACGTTAAATCTAGGCCCCGTCTGCCCTCTCGGGTGGATGTAAAAGGTCTCATGGCACTATTTCGAAGAAGAGCAGGGGAGTTTATCCCCGGTGTCCTAACCAATATTTATCCCTCAACTAACAAAACAAAAAAACAAATTATCTGGTCATTCTCACATTGCTTTGTGGGAGCTTGCTGTGCGCAAATTGACTGCTGCTTTTCCCACATTACAACAGTGACTACACTCCAGATGTACTTCAATGGCTGTAAAGACGTCCGGTGATTGTGAAAGGCGCTGTAGAAATGCAAGTCTTTCCTTGCTTGCCTGATTGGGCTGGAGTTTTTTACCCCAGGAATTACCAAAACTCTTTGCTTCACGATTCCAATGTCAAAACATGCAGTTTAAAGATAGACTGCCACGTGGAGTACAGCAGGTTAACACGAAGCAGTGAAATGCTTCAGGTTCTGCGAGCCTGAAAAGGGTTTCTGTAACCCATTCAAGGGTCTCATCATTCGAGATATGTGCTCCTCGTCTGTACAGCCTTCTCACTCACTGCGATTCATTTACAATACCCTCAGTTGGAAAATCTTTATGACCTCAAGCAGCCTCCACACTTTGAGCAGACTGGGCTCGAAAGTGAGGATTGTAGCCAGCATTGCTAATTCTTTATTTGCACAGGTTAAAATGACTACTAAGTATTAAGCCGTTGTTTTTGATTACAAAGGTGTCGGTTGATGAATAGATGTACATTAATTTGCATTGTTTTGCAGGAAGAAATTGTAAAACTTCCATGTCGGATAGTTTTGGAAAGTTCTCTGCTTTATTGGTGAAATCATTTTCTTTTTAAGTTAGCTTTGACTGTTGGATTTAGTATAATAAAACATTTTCCCATTAACTGAATTATTACCTGTCCTTGAAGTGGTGTTCACTCCCATCCTTCTCCAATCACCAATCTTGGCAAACTGCGATGGTGCCCCGGTGAATGCTAATTACTGAGCTCAAGGCTGTGTGTGCGTGTGTCAGCTGTCGCTCAGTGGGTCGCACACTCGCCTCTGAGTCAGAAGGTCGTGGGTTCAAGTCCCACTCCAGAGACTTGAGCACAAAAATCCAGGCTGACACTTCATTGCAGTGCTGAGGGAGCGCTGCACTGTCAGGTGAGATGTTAAACCGAGGCCCCGTCTGCCCCCTCATGAGAAATAGGAGCAGGAGTAGGCCATTTGGCCCCTCGAGCTTGCTCCGCCATTTAATAAGATAGAAACATAGAAAATAGGTGCAGGAGGAGGCCATTCGGCCCTTCGAGCTTGCTCGGCCATTTAATATAATCATGGCCGATCATGCAACTTTCGTACCCCACTCCTGCTTTCTCTCCATACACCTTGATCCCTTTAATAGAACATGGCTGATTTGATCATGGACTCAGCTCCACTTCCCTGCCCGCTCCCCGTAACCTTTTATTCCCTTATCGCTTAAAAGTCTATCTCCGCCTTGAATATATTCAATGACCCAGCATCCATAGCTCTCTGGGGCAGAGAATTCCAGATTTACAACCCTCTGAAAGAAGACATTTCTCCTCATCTCAGTTTTAAATGGGATGCCCGTTATTCTGAGACTATGCCCCCTAGTTTTAAGTTTCCTCTGAGTGGAAATACCCTCTCTGCATCCACCTTGTCGAGCCCCCTCATTATCTTATAAGTTTCTATAAGATCACCTCTCATTCTTCTGAACTCCAATGAGTATAGGCTCAACCTATCTTCATAAATCAACCCCCTCATCTCCGGAATCAACCTAGTGAACCTTCTCTGAACAGCCTCTAATGCAAGTATATCCTTCCTTAAATAGAGATCAAAACTACACGCAGTACTCCAGGTGTGGCCTCACCAATACCCTGTACAGTTGTAACAGGACTTCTCTGCTTTTATACTCCAGGTGAATGTAAAACATCCCATGGTACTATTTTGAAGAAGAGCAGGGGAGTTATCCCTGGTGTCATGGGGCCAATATTTATCCCTCAATCAACATAACAAAAACAGATTATCTGGTCATTATCACATTGCTGTTTGTGGGATTTGGCTGCCGCGTTTCCTACATTACAACCGTGACTACACTCCAAAAGTACTTCATTGGCTGTAAAGCGCTTTGAGATGTCCGGTGGTCGTGAAAGGCGCTATATAAATGGGTGGAAGATGCCTGTGTGTGAGCTCTTTTAACATGAGGTGGCCATTGCACAGCGGAAGGAACGTGCGGCAACCCAGACTCTCCATCCACCCTTTCCTTCAACCACTGTCTGTCTCACCTGTGACAGAGACTGTAATTCCCGCATTGGACTGTACAGCCACCTGAGAACTCACTTTTAGAGTGGAAACAAGTCTTCCTCGATTTCGAAGGACTGCCTATGATGAAGATATAAATGCAAGATTTTCTGTGTCTGCTTGCCTGGGATTGTTGTTGGTGGGGCAGGGGGAGAAAACTTGGCTATGTATGTGTGCATGTATAATTAATAAAAACCATTAGAGCAGGTTACATTTGCCTATTATCCAAAGCTGCATAAGGAAGTCTGGAGTAAATATTGAATGTTTACCATTTTTAAACTATTTATGATATTCCAGCATGAGTGCAGCCCTCCCTCAGTACTGCCCCTCCGACAGTGCAGCGCTCCCTCAGTACTGCCCCTCCGACAGTGCAGCGCTCTCTCACTACTGACCTTCCGACAGTGCAGCGCTCCTTCAGTACTGCCCCTCCAACAGTGCAGTACTCCCCCAGTACTGACCCTCCCGACAGTGCAGCGCTCCCTCAGTACTGACCCTCCAACAGTGCAGCGCTCCCTCAGTACTGACCCTCGACAGTGCAGGGTTCCCTCAGTACTGCCTGTCCGACAGTGCAGCACTCCCTCAGTACTGACCCTCCAACAGTGCAGCGTTCTCTTAGTACTGCCCCTCCGACAGTGCAGCACTCCCTCAGTACTGCCCCTCCGACAGTGCAGCACTCCCTCAGTACTGCCCCTCCGACAGTGCAGCGCTCCCTCAGTACTGCCCCTCCGACAGTGCAGCGCTCCCTCAGTACTGCCCCTCCGACAGTGCAGCGCTCCCTCAGTACTGCCCCTCCGACAGTGCAGCACTCCCTCAGTACTGCCCCTCCAACAGTACATGGCTCCCTCAGTACTGCCCCTCCGACAGTGCAGCACTCCCTCAGTACTGACCCTCGATAGTGCATGGCTCCCTCAGTACTGCCCCTCCGACAGTACAGTACTCCCTCGGTACTGCACTGGGAGTCTGCCTGGATTATGTGCTCAAGTCTCTTGAGTGGGGCTTAAACCCACGACCTCCTGACTCAGATGCGAGAGTGCCACTCACTGAGCCACGGCCGACACCCTATCAGTTTGAACTAATCAACGTGAACAGTGCTCCTGGTGCTGCAGTACTTGTGAATGCCTCTTCATTTGTTGTCGAACAAAAAGCCCGACAGAACCTCGGTGAGAGTGGCCACCTTTATTTCATTTAATGGTTTTAGCCAATAAAATTTCACTCCTCAGCGAAGTACGTAAAAGAAGTAACAATATACATGAAATAGACAAATCAAATACAGCAGGTTTTTATAAAAATAACTTCTAGAACTTAATGCCAAAACACCTACACCTAGTGCGAGGAACAGAGTAACATGGCCTGGCTGGATTAGTATTTTAATCGGCATCGAAATCTTTCCAGGTTATATTTAAATTGTGTACTGTACACTTTATACAGTAATATACTATATTCTATATATATATTCACAGTATCTGCACTAGGATTTATTATTTAAAAAGAAAATTATTTTGAAATATAATTATGCGTCAGGCGAGCAGTATTACTAATCCAGTGAAATACATGCAATAATCCATCATTGGGTCGGCTGGTATCGAAGGCGGATGATACAGTCCATGACCGATCTCCCTCTGTGCCCCAGCGAATGAGAGAGGCCGCCGCTAGTCAATCGACATGCTGATCTCCGTCGCCTTCACGGCGTCCACCAGGAAGGAGAGCTCGTTGCACAGCGTCTCGTACCGAAACGCCATCCGGATCTGAGCCACGTTGGTCTTGCGGATATCGTTCCCCTCCGGCCCTTCCTTTAAGTAGTTCACCCCCAAGAAGTGTTGCTTCTCCTTTTTAAAGAGAAATTTAAAGGGCAGGGTATTAGTTCTGCTCGTCACCTTGTCCGAATCAGTGAGAAACCATCCCCCGTCTCCACAGGCGCAATGAATTTTTCTTTAAAAAAAATAAATTGTTGCAAAAATCATTCTGCCACTCACTCTCTAAGACTTGCATTTCTATAGCGCCTTTCACAACCTCACGACGTCCCAAAGCGTTTTACAGCCACGGAGTATTTTTGGAGTGCAGTCACTGTTGTAATGTAGGAAACCCGGCAGCCAATTTGCGCACAGCAAGCTCCCACAAGCAGCAATGTGATAATCACCAGATAATCTGCTTTTAATGATGTTGGTTGAGGGATAAATATTGGCCATGACACCGGGGATAACTCCCCTATTCTTCTTCGAAATAGTGCCATGGGATCTTTAACGTCCACCTGAGAGAGCAGACGGGGCCTTGGTTTAACATCTCATCCGAAAGACGGCATCTCCGACAGTGCAGCACTCCCTCAGTCTGCCCCTCCGTCAGTGCAGCCCTCCCTCAGTACTGACCCTTCGACAGCACAGCGCTCTCTCAGTACTGCCCCTCCGACAGTGCAGCCCTCCCTCAGTACTGCCCCTCCGACAGTGCAGCCCTCCTTCAGTACTGCCCCTCCGACAGTGCAGTGCTCCCTCACTACTGCCCCTCCAACAGTGCAGCGCTCCCTCAGTACTGCCCCTCCGACAGTGCAGCGCTCCCTCAGTACTGACCCTCCGACAGTGCAGCGCTCCCTCAGTTCTGCCCCTCCGACAATGCAGCGCTCCCTCAGTACTGCCCCTCCGACAGTGCGGCGCTCCCTCAGTACTGCCCCTCTGACAGTGCAGCGCTCCCTCAGTACTGCCCCTCTTACAGTGCAGCGCTCTCTCAGTACTGCACTGGGAGTGTCAGCCTAGATTTTTGTGCTCAAGTCTCTGGAGTTGGAACTTGAACCCACAACCTCCTGACTGAGGTGAGTGTGCTACCCACGGCCGACACCAGTCCTCGTTTAATTCTCTGGTGCAGTGACTGTTTTATTTAATACATTCTTCCGCAGCAGACAATCATAACCTGCAACTCGCGTCCCTACCCAACTGGTATACCCTCAGTATAACCAGAGCTATGAGTTTATCCTTCACTTGCAAACCAATCGATGGAAGCCACAGGGGTCAGTCTCACAGCATTAATCATCTAACGTGCTTTCAGTGATCAATTCCAATGGGCCTGGCAACAAAGATACGAGTATAAAAAGCAATAATTCTTCACTTCCGGAAATACTGTCTCCAACCGTATTGATTCTCAGCTCTGCCTGCTGGAATACGAGCACAGACGGTTATGGGAAATACATTCCCCGTGAGAGAAAGAGTTGGCACACTGTGAGAGTTTGCACTCGGTCGCTGGTCATGTTTCACTGCTTGAACTTCACAATTACGTCATGTTACAAGTTCTAAATGTTCTTTCCATTCTCTCAGTGCAACAGAGGGACAGGGCCATGCTGCACCATGTGACTCGCACTTTCAAAGCAAAGGCAGAATCTGGTGACAACAGGACATGAAACGGAGAGGACAAGTCCTACTATCCGCCGTGGCTCAATGTGCAGCACTCTCTCGCCTCCGAGTCAGAGATCATAGATTCAAGTCCCACTCCATGAACATCAGCACAAAAATCCAATCTGACATTGAGGGAGTGCCGCACTGTCGGAGGGGCAGTACTGAGGGAGGGCTGCACTGTTGGAGGGATAGTACTGTCGGAGGGGCAGTACTGAGGGAGGGCTGCACTGTTGGAGGGGTAGTACTGTCGGAGGGGCAGTACTGAGGGAGTGCCGCACTGTCGGAGGGGCAGTACTGAGGGAGGGCTGCACTGTCGGTGGGGTACTGACGGAGGGCTGCACTGTTGGAGGGGCAGTACTGAGGGAGTGCTGCACTGTCGGAGGGTCAGTACTGAGGGAGGGCTGCACTGTCGGAGGGGCAGTACTGAGGGAGGGCTGCACTGTCGGAGGGGCAGTACTGAGGGAGCGCCGCACTGTCGGAGGGGCAGTACTGAGGGAGTGCCGCACTCGGAGGGGCAGTACTGAGGGAGGGTTGCACTGTCGGAGGTGTACTGAGGGAGGGCTGCACTGTTGGAGGGGCAGTACTGAGGGAGTGCCGCACTGTCGGAGGGGCAGTACTGAGGGAGGGTTGCACTGTCGGAGGTGTACTGAGGGAGGGCTGCACTGTTGGAGGGCAGTACTGAGGGAGTGCTGCACTGTCGGAGGTGCCGTCTTTCAGATGAGACGTTAAACTAAAACCCCATCTGCTTCAGCAGGTGGACATAAAAGATCATTATTCGAAGAAGAGCAGGGTCCTGCTCCCCGGTGTCCTGGGGCTAGCTAATATTTATCCCTCAACCAACATCACTAAAACAGATTATCTGGTCATTATTGTCATGTATTCAACCAGCATTGTAACCCATGTATAATCTGACCTACGTTGTACACTGTGAGAACAATGACCACAAGGTGGTGAACTTGTGGGAGACACTCCTAACCTGGACCTTCAGATATAAAAGGGGAAGCTCCACCCACTTCCATCACTTGAGTGCTAAGGAATAAAGGACAGGTCACAGACTGACCTTCTCTCAAGCATGGGCCTCGTGTGCATTTATACTTAGAAACATAGAAAATAGGTGCAGGAGTAGGCCATTCGGCCCTTCTAGCCTGCACCGCCATTCAATGAGTTCATGGCTGAACATGCAACTTCAGTAGCCCATTCCTGCTTTCTCAGCATACCCCTTGATCCCCCTAGTAGTAAGGACTTCATCTAACTCCTTTTTGAATATATTTAGTGAATTGGCCTCAACAACTTTCTGTGGTATAGAATTCCACAGGTTCACCACTCTCTGGGTGAAGAAATTCCTCCTCATCTCGGTCCTAAATGGCTTACCCCTTATCCTTAGACTGTGTCCCCTGGTTCTGGACTTCCCCAACATTGGGAACATTCTTCCTGCATCTAACCTGTCTAATCCCGTCAGAATTTTAAACGTTTCTATGAGTTCCCCTCTCATTCTTCTGAACTCCAGTGAATACAAGCCCAGTTGATCCAGTCTTTCTTGATAGGTCAGTCCCACCATCCAGGGAATCAGTCTGGTGAACCTTCGCTGCACTCCCTCAATAGCAAGAATGTCCTTCCTCAGGTTAGGAGACCAAAACTGTACACAATACTCCAGGTGTGGCCTCACCAAGGCCCTGTATAACTGTAGCAACATCCCCCTGCCCCTGTACTCAAATCTCCTCGCTATGAAGGCCAACATGCCATTTGCTTTCTTAACCGCCTGCTGTACCTGCATGCCAACCTTCAATGACTGATGTACCATGACACCCAGGTCTCTTTGCACCTCCCCTTTTCCTAATCTGTCACCATTCAGATAATAGTCTGTCTCTCTGTTTTTACCACCAAAGTGAATAACCTCACATTTATCCACATTATACTTCATCTGCCATGCATTTGCCCATTCACCTAACCTATCCAAGTCGCTCTGCAGCCTCATAGCATCCTCCTCGCAGCTCACACTGCCACCCAACTTAGTGTCATCCGCAAATTTGGAGATACTACATTTAATCCCCTCGTCTAAATCATTAATGTACAGTGTAAACAGCTGGGGCCCCAGCACAGAACCTTGCGGTACCCCACTAGTCACTGTCTGCCATTCTGAAAAGTCCCCATTTACTCCTACTCTTTGCTTCCTGTCTGACAACCAGTTCTCAAACCATGTCAGCACATTACCCCCAATCCCATGTGCTTTAACTTTGCACATTAATCTCTTGTGTGGGACCTTGTCGAAAGCCTTCTGAAAGTCCAAATATACCACATCAACTGGTTCTCCCTTGTCCACTCTACTGGAAACATCCTCAAAAAATTCCAGAAGATTTGTCAAGCATGATTTCCCTTTCACAAATCCATGCTGACTTGGACCCATCATGTCACCTCTTTCCAAATGCACTGCTATGACATCCTTAATAATTGATTCCATCATTTTACCCACTACCGATGTCAGGCTGACCGGTCTATAATTCCCTGTTATCTCTCTCCCTCCTTTTTTTTAAAGTGGGGTTACATTGGCTACCCTCCACTCCATAGGAACTGATCCAGAGTCAATGGAATGTTGGAAAATGACTGTCAATGCATCCACTATTTCCAAGGCCACCTCCTTAAGTACTCTGGGATGCAGTCCATCAGGCCCTGGGGATTTATCGGCTTTCAATCCCATCAATTTCCCCAACACAATTTCCCGACTAATAAGGATTTCCCTCAGTTCCTCCTCCTTACTAGACCCTCCGAACCCTTTTATATCCAAAAGTGTCCTCCTTAGTGAATACCGAACCAAAGTACTTGTTCAATTGGTCCGCCATTTCTTTGTTCCCCGTTATGACTTCCCCTGATTCTGACTGCAGGGGACCTACGTTTGTCTTTACTAACCTTTTTCTCTTTACATATCTATAGAAACTTTTGCAATCCGTCTTTAATGTTCCCTGCAAGCTTCTTCTCGTACTCCATTTTCCCTGCCCTAATCAAACCCTTTGTCCTCCTCTGCTGAGTTCTAAATTTTTCCCAGTCCCCAGGTTCGCTGCTATTTCTGGCCAATTTGTATGCCACTTCCTTGGCTTTAATACTATCCCTGATTTCCCTTGATAGCCACGGTTGAGCCACCTTCCCTTTTTTATTTTTATGCCAGACAGGAATGTACAATTGTTGTAGTTCATCCATGCGGTCTCTAAATGTCTGCCATTGCCCATCCACAGTCAACCCCTTCAGTATCATTCGCCAATCTATCTTAGCCAATTCACGCCTCATACCTTCAAAGTTACCCTTCTTTAAGTTCTGGACCATGGTCTCGGAATTAACTGTTTCATTCTCCATCCTAATGCAGAATTCCACCATATTATGGTCACTCTTCCCCAAGGGGCCTCGCACAACAAGATTGCTAATTAATCCTCTCTCATTACACAACACCCTAGTTGGTTCCTCGACATATTGGTCTAAAAAATCATCCCTTATGCACTCCAGGAAATCCTCCTCCACCGTATTGCTTCCAGTTTGGTTAACCCAATCTATGTGCATATTAAAGTCACCCATTATAACTGCTGCACCTTTATTGCACGCACCCCTAATTTCATGTTTGATGCCCTCCCCAACATCACTACTACTGTTTGGAGGTCTGTACACAACTCCCACTAACGTTTTTTGCCCTTTGGTGTTCTGCAGCTCTACCCATATAGATTCCACATCATCCATGCTAATGTCCTTCCGAACTATTGCCTTAATTTCCTCCTTAACCAGCAATGCTACCCCACCTCCTTTTCCTTTTATTCTATCTTTCCTGAATGTTGAATACCCCTGGATGTTGAGTTCCCAGCCCTGATCATCCTGGAGCCACGTCTCCGTAATCCCAATCACATCATATTTGTATAGTAAGGACGTATCAATGGCGACAAGAAACTGGGATTTAAACCACGCGAGCATGGCCACTAGCAGAACAGGCAAGAGGTACTGTGTTAAGGAATGGTTGGGACAGAGATTCAACATTGTTAAAGCAGCACACAGTTCTCCAGGCAGACAAGAGCAATCGGGCATGCCCCAACATGTAGTCGAACCCAGAGGGGGAGTTCGACAGAGACAATGGCAAGCTGAACGGCAATTCACGCCATTGCAAGGGACAATGCGGCCAGTAATGGGGCCATCAACACCTGTTAATGGCGCACTCAAGGACAATCACAGGTGCAGGGATGAACTCTCGATTCAGGCCAATTGCCTATTGTGGGAAAACTGTGTAGTCATGCCCCAGATGGGCAGAGAGGTGTTCATCAGAGAACTCCACAATGAGCACCCAGGCATTGTCATGATGAAGGCAATTGCCAGGTCACACGTTTGGTAGCCAGGGATAGACGCAGATTTTGAACTTTGTGTTCGCAGATGCAACACGTGTGCCCAGCTAGGCAATGCGCCCAGGGAAGCACCCCTTAACCCCTGGTCCTGGCCCGCCAAGCCTTGGTCATGCATCCATGTGGACTACGCAGGTCCTTTCATGGGAAAAATGTTTTTGGTTGTAGTAGACGCCTACTCCAAATGGATCGAGTGTGACATTTTAAATTCAAGCACATCCTCTGCCACGGTAGAAAGTCTATGGGCAATGTTCGCCGTCCACGGTCTACCGGACATCTTGGTCAGCGACAATGGCCTGTGCTTCACAAGCACTGAATTCCAGGACTTCATGGCAGGCAATGGAATTAACCATGTCAGAATGGCACCATTCAAGCCGACCTCAAACGGCCAGGCAGAACGAGCAGTGCAGATAATCAAACACGGGATGCTCAGAATCTAAGGGGGTTCCCTACAAAGACGTTTATCACGCCTCCTGTTGGCCTACAGATCCCGACCACACTCGCTCACAGAGTTCCATCCGCAGAGCTGCTAATGAAAAGGACGCTCAAAACCCAGCTATCCCTTATACACCTCACCATGAAAGAAATTTTCGAGAGCAGGCACCAGTCACAATATGACTACCATGACAGGAATGCGAGGGCGCGATGTATTGATGTAAATGACCCTGTTTTTGTCCTCAACTACGCTGCAGGGCCCAAATGGTTCGCAGACACTGTGATTGCCAAAGAGGGAAATAGGATTCTGGAAGTTAAACTTACCAATGGACAAATCTGCCGCAAACATGTGGATCAAACAAAAAGGAGGTTCAGCAACCCCATAGAAGAAGCAGAGGAAGAACACGATGTAGAGTTCACTCCTCCACAGGTGACCGAACACAGGAACCAAAGGGGGGAGAGCCCAGTCACTGTGGGCAGTCCGGACAGGCCTGAGGCACCGCAAACAGCAGACACTCAGGCCAGAGCCCAACAACCGGAGCCCCAACTCAGGCGCTCTACAAGGGAGCGTAAACCACCAGAGAGACTTAACTTGTGATCCCAATAAGACTTTGGGGGGAAGGTGATGTCATGTATTCAACCAGCATTGTAACCCATGTATAATCTGACCTAAGTTGTACACCGTGAGAACAATGACCACTAGGTGGTGAACGTGTGGGAGACACTCCTAACCTGGACCTTCAGATATAAAAGGGGAAGCTCCACCCACTTCCTGCACTTGAGTGCTAAGGAATAAAGGACAGGTCACAGACTGACCTTCTCTCAAGCATGGGCCTCGTGTGCATTTATACTGTATAGTAAGGACGTATCAATTATCACGTTGCTGTTTGTTGGAGGCTGCTGTGTTTCCCACATGACGACAGTGACCAATGTTCCGTGTACTGCTCCTGGGGTCCCACGCAGCTGGTGAGACGGCTTTTAAATTGAAATAAAACGCCCATGTGCGGAATTGTGACTGGGCCGCACAGCCCAAAATGAAATTACGGGGAGCATGGAGAGCGACTACACTGTAAAGCGCTTTGGAATGTCCTCAGGTTGGGAAAGCGCTGTAGAAATGCTGGTTATTTTTTTCCCCCTGTTACCCGCTCAAACGTGTCTATTCATTGGTCAGTAATATAACCGTCCGTAAGACCCACGCTATTCTGTTTTAGTCTGTATCTGTGATACGGTCCCAGTTTAACCCTGCTAGCCTAGAGAATGGGCAGCCACGAGATACATCACTGCCCCTCTTGCAATCAGGGAAGAGCCAGGGAGCAGATTTGCAGCTCTGAAAATTCACTGGGGCAACTTCTGGTGCAAGTGGCCGGAATCCCCAGCGCTGACCCCCAGGATCAGGAGGAGGACTCCTGAACTTCGATATTCCAGGTGTGGTGTGACGTGTTTCCCTCTCTCTCCCTCCCCCCTCCCTACATTACAACAGCGACTACACTTCAAAAAGTACTTCATTAACTGTGAAGCGCTTTGGGTCTTCCAGTGGTCGTGAAAGGCGCTATATAAATGCAAGTATTTCTTTTTTCCCCCTCCTCCTCCCCCCAGAAAGATGCCAGAAGTTTGCCTTTGGCCCTTTGTATAAAGTGGGGGTGCAAAAATCATCCTCTACCCCACCCAGTAATAAGCGACCTCCCTATTCTTCCTACCAAAATGTAATACCTCAGTTATCTGTGTTGAATTTTCATTTGCCAATTATATGCCCTTCCTGCAAGTTTATTAATGTCCCCCTGTAATTTGTTGCAATCCTCCTCAGTATTGACTATTGCCCCCAATTTGGTTAATGACGGTCCCAAGGTGTCTGTGTACCAGGGGATGGGGCAGGGGAGGCATGAGATGAAAGTCAGCCAGTGGCCTCTGCCACAGACGACACCTCGTTCTCTTCACTTGCCTCCGATTGCTGCCGATGTTTCGCTTGCAGAAGGGGGAATGAAATGGCCCCGATCCGTTTGTGCAAGTCTCAATTCCCTGGCTGTCTGTTCACTGAAAATCTCCACCTCAGTCTCGACTATCGGAGCACTGAGGGCTGACAGTACCGAGATCGTGAAGCCTTGTTAAACATTCGTAGCTTTACCTCATGGGACAAGCCGCTTTGGAGCACACTGTTCCTCGCTATCTCACACAGGTCGCAGGTGGAGAGTTTCCAGACTTGGGCAGCTATTGCATATTCCTCCATCAGTGCCTCCTGGTCCGCAACAGAGCGATTGGTTAGTGGACAACCTCGAAACACCAGCAGCAACACGCCACAGGCCAGAAACAGAGCTATTGCCCTGGTAACACCCTTCCATGTTAACAGGGTTCGAATGTAAAGACTGCTTCGACAGCACCTCCCAAACCCCCGACCTCTACCACCTAGAAGGTCAAGGGCAGCAGGTGCATGGGAACACCACCACCTCCACGTTCCCTTCTGTAATGTATGCACCTGTGAGTATGTTCACAGGTGTGTTGAGTTGTGAGTGGCTTAGCCAGTCACATGATGTTCACAAGACTCAATAAAACCCCAGCCAGTTGGGTTCGGGGGATCCACGATGAGGCAGATCGTTGTGAGCCTGGTGGATGAACTGTAATGTGCAGTGTGACTGTTAAACCTTTTGCTAATAAACCAACTAGTTTTTAATAGCAACGTGTTGCTATGAATTCTTAAGCAAAGAACCCATGGAGCAAAAACATTACACCATCCATTCCACCTTTGGACAGCTATCGGCCATTCCTTCATCATTGTTGGGTCAAAATCCTGGACCATCACCCCTCCCCAGCACCCCACCGACCAATGTCCCCTTTAAACCGCGCAGCGCTTTGAAGCTCCCTCCCAGCCGGCTCACCGGCTGTTAAATAGGAAAAAACGCGCATGCGAGGTATTGTGAATGGGCTGCACACCCAAAAAACTGATTAAAAGGGAGCATTGTTCCTGACCCAACAGCACTGTGGGAGCACCTTCACCACACGGACTGCAGCGGTTCACCACCACCTTCTCGAGGGCAATTAGGGATGGGCAATAAATGCCGGCCTTGCCAGCGATGCCCACATCCCAGGAAACATTTAAAAACTGAATTGAATTATAATCTGAATAAAAGGTGCATTAAATTATGCTGTAAACTTGGGAATGAATTTGTGTTGCCTTTTCAATCCCCATCAAACACACAGCTGTGAGATAGTATGAACGTGACCTTATATGTGTGTCAGGGAGACGATTATTCAAAGGACCAGCGTTTGTTCCTGCCGACAAGGGCAGATTCCAAGTGCCGGTGACCTCCAGCGCCAACCCTCGAAGTTAGTCGGGTCAGAGGTGGATCACCCAGGATAAATAATGGCCATGTGATCCATGCCACTCCACGTGCACTGGCTCAAGATGCTGGATCTGGGCTCAACATATGAGCCAAACTTTTCCTATCTCATAATCCCTCGATACCCTGACCCAACAAAACTCTTATTGCTCTCAGTCCTGAAATTTCCAATTGACCCCCCGCATCCATAACTTTTAGGGGGAGAGAGTTCCAGATTCCCACCACTCTTTGTGTGAAGAAATGCTTCCTGACATCATCCCTGAACGGCCTGACTCTAATTTTAAGGTGATGCCCCCTTGTTCTGGACTCCCCCCACCAGAGGAAATAGTTTCTCTCTATCTACCCTATCAAACCCTTTAATCTTCTTAAACAATTCGATTAGATCATCCCTCAACCTTCAGGGGAATAAAAACCAAGTTTATGCAATCTGTCCTCATAAATTAATCCTTTTAGCCCCGTTTACATTAATAAGGCATATGGGATCCTGGGCTTTATAAATAGAGGCATAGAGTACAAAAGCAAAGAAGTTATGATGAACCTTTATAAAACACTGGTTCGGCCTCAATTGGAGTATTGTGTCCAATTCTGGGCACCGCACTTTAGGAAGGATGTGAAGGCCTTAGAGAGGGTGCAGAAAAGATTTACGAGAATGATTCCAGGGATGAGGGACTTCAGTTATGTGGATAGATTGGAGAAGCTGGGGTTGTTCTCCTTGGAGCAGAGAAGGTTGAGAGGAGATTTGATAGAGGTGTTCAAAAAGGGGTCTGGGCAGAGTAGATCGAGAGAAACTGTTCCCATTGGCAGAAAGGTCGAGAACCAGAGGACACAGATTTAAGGTGATTATCAGAAGATCCAAAGGCAACATAAGGAAAACCTTTTTACGCAGTGAGTGGTTAGGATCTGGGATGCACTGTCTGAGAGGGTGGTGGAGGCAGACTCAATCGTGGCTTTCAAAAGCAAATTGGATAAGTATCTGAAGGAAAACAATTTTCAGGCTACGGGGGAAAGGGCAGGAGAGTAGGACTAGCTGGATGCTCTTGCACAGAGCCGGCACAGGCTCAACGGGCCGAATGGCCTCCTTCTGTGCTGTAACCGTTCTATGACTCTATAATTCTAACTTTGTGCAGCCAGTTTTAAAGCATTACTACAAACAACACAGAGCTGGGAATAGCGGGCCATATGTAGGGTTCTAAAACTACATTTTACACGGTGATTTTGTTTTCAGCTTGCTGTTCCAGCTAGGAGCTTCACCCCTGGGTCACACACAGTGCGGGGAATCCTGGGCAGTGTTGACATACACAGCCAGTGAGGCAGAAAATGACCCTATCAGGGTCCGTATGAGCATCGCACAGCACTTGGAGGCACCAACCTTCGTGTAATGGAACTGCATGGGGTCGTCCGTGGACAGAGAGACCTTGAGGCCCTTGTGCAGGAACTCGCGCAGTGGGTTCTTCGAATACTCCAGGAAAAGGCTGTTATTGCTCAGTGGAGACATGGCGATGGGTATCTGAGCAAGGTAGTAGAGATACTGAAGCACTGGGCTCTGGAAAGTTGAAAACACGCATTGAAAGGTCTCCTATGAGGCAATCAGGTATTCTTTATAATTTAATACAAATAAAACCAATATTGCATAGTGCATCACACGAAATCTAAAGTAATTTTTCACTTTGTGGTGGAGGGACAGTACTGAGTGAGCGCTGCACTGTCAGAGGGGCAGTATTGAGAGAGCACTGCACTGTCGGAGGGGCAGTACTGAGGGAGCGCTGCATTGTCGGAGGGACAGTACTGAGAGAGCACCGCACTGTCGGAGCGGCAGTACTACACTGTCGGTGGGGCAGTACTGAGGGAGTGCTGCACCTTTAGAGGAGCAGTATTGAGGGAATGCTGCACTGTCGGTGGGGCAGTACTGAGGGAGTGCTGCACTGTCGGAGGGGCAGTACTGAGGGAGTGCTGCACTGTCGGAGGGGCAGTACTGAAGGAGTACTGCAGTGTTGGAGATGTTGTTCCTCGGGTGAGATGTTAAACCGTGGCCCCGTCCGCCTGCTCAGGTGGCAGTAAAATTCCCGTGGCATTATTCGAGGAACAGCAAAAGAGCTGCCCTGGTGTCCTGGCCAACATTGCTCCCTCAATGAATAGCACCAAACAGATTCACCACTGCTTCTTCCTATTGCAGTTTGTGGGATCTTGCTGTGCGTATCTTGGCTGTTGTGTTTGCCTACATAACAACGTAAGAACTTAACTAACTAGCTGTGAAGAACGTTTGAAAATCCTGAGGGCATATGATGCAGCACTGAAGGAGTCCATTCAGCCCTTCGAGCCTGTGCCGGCTGTGTGTAAGAGCGATCCAATCAGTCCCACACCCCCTGCTCTTTCCCCACAGCCCTGCAAATGCTTTGCCTTCAAATATTTATCCAATTACCTTTTGAAAGTTATTAATGAATCTGCTCCCACTGTCCTTTCAGGCAGTGCGTTCCAGATCACAACAACTCGCTGTGTAAAAACATTCTCCTCATCTCCCTCTGGTTCTTTTGCCAATCACCTTCAATCTGTGCCCTCTGGTTACCGACCCTCCTGCCACTGGAAACAGATTCTCCTCATTTACTCCATCAAAATCCTTCATGATTTTGAACACCTCCATTAAATCTCCTCTCAACCTTCTCTGCTCCAAGGAAAACAACCCCAGCTTCTCCAGTCTCTCAACATAACTGAAGTTGCTCATCCCAGGTACCATTCTAGTAAATCTCTTCTGCACCCTCTCTAAGGCCACTTCAGAGGGAAGACAGTGGTCTTGGTTTTAATTCTTATCCAAAATATGGCACCTCTGACAGTGCAGCACTCCCTTAGTACTGCCCCTCCGACAGTGCGGCGCTCCCTCAGTACTGCCCCTCCGACAGTGCAGCAGCGTTCCCTCAGCACTGCCCCTCCAACAGTGCGGCGCTCCCTCAGTACTGCCCCTTTGACAGTGCAGCACTCCCTCAGTACTGCCCCTCCGACAGTGCGGCGCTCCCTCAGTACTGCCCCTCCGACAGTGCAGCGTTCTCTCAGTACTGCCCCTCCGACAGTGCAGCAGCGTTCCCTCAGTACTGCCCCTCCGACAGTGTGGCGCTCCCTCAGTACTGACCCTCCGACAGTGCAGCATGATGATGTGTGCATCCGTACCTTCTTCAGATTCAGTCCGTGGGAAATGTTGTCCGCTGTTAGAAAGGCTGAAACCAGATGAGTGATTGAACCGGCTTCCCCACAGTGAGGGCGGAACTGGAAGGTGCTGAGCCCTCGTTCTCTGAAAAATAAACCGTACAGCATATTGATCGAGTCAGTGTATTGATCACCGATCAGTGTATTGATCACTGATCAATGTATTGATCGACAGTTAGTGTATTGATTAAAAGTCAGTGTATTGATCAACACTCAATGTATTGATCAACTGTCAGTGTATTGATCGACAGTTAGTGTATTGAACGGCAGTCAGTGTATTGATCACCGATCAGTGTATTGATCACCGATCAATGTATTGATTGAAAGTCAGTGTATTTATCAACAGTCAGTGTATTGATTACCGTTCAGTGTATTGATCACCGATCAATGCATTGATCGACGGTCAGTGTATTGATCCCCGGTCAGTGTATTGATCGACGGCCAGTGTATTGATCGACGGCCAGTGTATTGATCGACAGTCATTGTATTGATCACCGATCAGTTTATGGATCACTGGTCAGTGTATTGTTCGAGAGTCAGTATATTGATCGAAAGTCAGTGTATTGATCGACAGGCAGCGTATTGTTCCCCAGTCAGTATATTGAACGACAGTCAGTGTATTGATCACTGATCAGTGTATTGATCACCGATCAATGTATTGGTCGACAGTGTATTGATCGAGAGTCAGTGTATTGATCACTGATCAGTGTATTGATTGAAAGTTAGTGTATTGATCAACTGTCAGTGTACTGATCGACAGTCAGTTTATTGAGCACCGATCAGTTTATTGATTACCAATCAATTTATTGATCGACAGTCAGTGTAGTAATCACCAGTCAGTGTACTAATCACCAGTCAGTGTATTGATCGACATTCAGTCTAATGATCGACAGTCAGTGTATTGCTCGACGATCAGTGTATTGATCGACAGTCAGCGTTTTGATCAAGAGTCAGGCTAATGATTGAAGGTCAGTGTATTGATCACCCGTGTATTGATCGACAGTCAGTGTATTGATCACCGATCAGTTTATTCTTCATCGGTCAGTGTATTGATCGACGGTCAGTGTATTGATCACCGGTCAGTGTATTGATTGACAGCCAGTGTATTGATCACCAATTGTTTATTGATCACAGATCAGTGTATTAATCGACAGTCAGTGTGTTGATCAACAGTCAGTGTACTGATTGACAGTCAGTGTATTGATTACCGATCAATGTATTGATTAACAGTCAGTGTGTTGATCGACAGTCAGTGTATTGATCACCGGTCAGTATATTGATCGCCAGTCACCTTATTGATCGAGAGTCAGTGTATTGGATCGAGAGTCAGGGTATTGATTGAGAGTCAGTGTATTGATCACCGATCAGTTTATTCATCACCGGTCAGTTTATTGATCGACAGTCAGTTTATTGATCACCGATCGGTTTATTGATCACCGGTCAGCGTATTGATCGACAGTCAGTGTATTGATCGACAGTCAGTGTATTGATCGACGGTCAGTATATTGATAGAGAGTCAGTGTATTGATTGACAGACAGTGTATTGATTGACAGTCAGTTTATTGATCAACAGTCAGTGTATTGATCGACAGTCAGTGTATTGATCGACGGTCAGTATATTGATTGACAGACAGGGTATTGATTGACAGTCAGTGTATTGATCAACAGTCAGTGTATTGATAGAGAGTCAGTATATTGATAGAGAGTCAGTGTATTGATCGGCGGTCAGTGTATTGATTGACAGACAGTGTATTGATAGAGAGTCAGTGTATTGATCGACAGTCAGTGTATTGATCGACAGTCAGTGTATTGATCACCGGTCAGCGTATTGATCGACAGTCAGTGTATCGATCGACGGTCAGTGTATTGATCAACAGTCAGTGTATCGATCGACAGTCAGTGTATCGATCGACAGACAGTGTATTGATCGACAGACAGTGTATTGATCGACAGACAGTGTATTGATCGACAGTCAGTTTATTGATCAACAGTCAATGTATTGATCGACAGTCAATGTATTGATAGAGAGTCAGTGTATCGATCGACAGTCAGTGTATTGATCAACAGTCAGTGTATTGATTGACAGACAGTGTATTGATCGACAGACAGTGTATTGATCAACGGTCAGTGTATTGATTGACAGACAGTGTATTGATCGACAGAGAGTGTATTGATAGAGAGTCAGTGTATTGATCGACAGTCAGTGTATTGATCACTGATCAATGTATTGATCGACAGTCAGTGTATTGATCGACAGCGTACTGATCAGCGGTCATTGTATTGATCTAGAGTCAGTGTACTGATCGACAGTCAGTGTATTGATCGACTGTCAATGTATTGATTAAAAGTTAGTGTATTGATCGAGAATCAGAGTATTGATTAAGGGTCAGTGTATTGATCACCCGTGTATTGATTGACAGTCAGTGTACTGATCACACATCAGTGTATTGATCGACAGTCAGTGTATTGATCGACTGTCAATGTATTGATCGACAGTCAGTGCATAGATCAATAGTCAGTGTATTGATCGACTGTCAGTGTATTGATCGACTGTCAGTGTACTGATCACTGGTCAGTATATTGATCGACAGTCAGTGTATTGATCACCGATCAGTTTATTCTTCATCGGTCAGTGTATTGATCGACGGTCAGTGTATTGATCACCGGTCAGTGTATTGATTGACAGCCAGTGTATTGATCACCAATTGTTTATTGATCACAGATCAGTGTATTAATCGACAGTCAGTGTGTTGATCAACAGTCAGTGTACTGATTGACAGTCAGTGTATTGATTACCGATCAATGTATTGATTAACAGTCAGTGTGTTGATCGACAGTCAGTGTATTGATCACCGGTCAGTATATTGATCGCCAGTCACCTTATTGATCGAGAGTCAGTGTATTGGATCGAGAGTCAGGGTATTGATTGTGGGTCAGTGTATTGATCACCAGTGTATTGATCGACAGTCAGTGTATTGATCACCGGTCAGTGTATTGATCGCCAGTCACCTTATTGATCGAGAGTCAGTGTATTGGATCGAGAGTCAGGGTATTGATTAAGAGTCAGTGTATTGATCACCGATCAGTTTATTCATCACCGGTCAGTTTATTGATCGACAGTCAGTTTATTGATCACCGATCGGTTTATTGATCACCGGTCAGCGTATTGATCGACAGTCAGTGTATTGATCGACAGTCAGTGTATTGATCGACGGTCAGTATATTGATAGAGAGTCAGTGTATTGATAGAGAGTCAGTGTATTGATTGACAGACAGTGTATTGATTGACAGTCAGTTTATTGATCAACAGTAAGTGTATTGATCGACAGTCAGTGTATTGATCGACAGTCAGTATATTGATTGACAGACAGGGTATTGATTGACAGTCAGTGTATTGATCAACAGTCAGTGTATTGATAGAGAGTCAGTATATTGATAGAGAGTCAGTGTATTGATCGACGGTCAGTGTATTGATTGACAGACAGTGTATTGATAGAGAGTCAGTGTATTGATCGACAGTCAGTGTATTGATCGACAGTCAGTGTATTGATCACCGGTCAGCGTATTGATCGACAGTCAGTGTATCGATCGACGGTCAGTGTATTGATCAACAGTCAGTGTATCGATCGACAGTCAGTGTATCGATCGACAGACAGTGTATTGATCGACAGACAGTGTATTGATCGACAGTCAGTTTATTGATCAACAGTCAATGTATTGATCGACAGTCAATGTATTGATAGAGAGTCAGTGTATCGATCGACAGTCAGTGTATTGATCGACAGTCAGTGTATTGATCGACGGTCAGTGTATTGATTGACAGACAGTGTATTGATCGACAGACAGTGTATTGATCAATGGTCAGTGTATTGATTGACAGACAGTGTATTGATCGACAGAGAGTGTATTGGTAGAGAGTCAGTGTATTGATCGACAGTCAGTGTATTGATCACTGATCAATGTATTGATCGACAGTCAGTGTATTGATCGACAGCGTACTGATCAGCGGTCATTGTATTGATCTAGAGTCAGTGTACTGATCGACAGTCAGTGTATTGATCGACTGTCAATATATTGATTAAAAGTTAGTGTATTGATCGAGAATCAGAGTATTGATTAAGGGTCAGTGTATTGATCACCCGTGTATTGATTGACAGTCAGTGTACTGATCACACATCAATGTATTGAACGACAGTCAGTGTATTGATCGACAGTCAGTTTATTGATCGACAGTCAGTGCATAGATCAATAGTCAGTGTATTGATCGACTGTCAGTGTATTGATCGACTGTCAGTGTACTGATCACTGGTCAGTATATTGATCGACAGTCAGTGTATTGATCATCGATCAGGTTATTGATTACCAACCAGTTTATTGATCAACAGTCAGTGTATTGATCAACAGTCATTGCATTGATCACCGATGAGTGTATTGATCGACAGTCGCCGTATTGTTCGAGAGTCAGTGTATTGATCGAGAGTCAGGGTATTGATTGAGGGTAAGCGCATTGATCACTAGTGTATTGATTGACAGTCAGTGTATTGATCGACAATCAGTTTATTCATCGCGTGTCATTGCATTGATCGACAGTCAGTGTATTGTTCACCGGTCAGTGTATTGATCACCGGGTCAGTTTATTGATCACCGGTCAGTGTATTGATCGACAATCAGTTTATTCATCGCGTGTCATTGCATTGATCGACAGTCAGTGTATTGTTCACCGGTCAGTGTATTGAACAGCAGTCAGTGTATTGATCACCGGGTCAGTGTATTGATCGACAGTCAGTGTATTGATCATCGATCAGTTTATTGATCATCGATCAGTGTATTGATCACTGATTAGTGTATTGATCGACAGTCAGTGTATTGATCGACAGTCAGTGTATTGATCACTGATCAAAGTATTGATCGACAGCCAGTGTATTGATCGAGAGTCAGTGTATTGATCGAGAGTCAGTGTATTGATCACTGGTCAGTATATTGATCGAGAGTCAGTGTATTGATCGACAGACAGTGTATTGATCACTGGTCAGTATATTGATCGAGAGTCAGTGTATTGATCGAGAGTCAGTGTATTGATCGACAGTCAGTGTACCGATCACTGATCAGTGTATTGATCGACAGTCAGTGTATTGTTCACCGGTCAGTGTATTGATCACCGGTCAGTGTATTGATCGACAGTCAGCCTGTTGATCGCCAGTTTAGTTTATTGATCGACAGTTAGTGTATTGATCATCGATCAGTGTATTGATCACCGATTAGTGTATTGTTCGAGAGTCAGTGTATTGCTCGAGAGTCAGTGTATTGATCGACAGTCAGTGTCTTGATCACCGATCAGTGTATTGATCACCGATCAAAGTATTGATCGAGAGTCAGTTATTGATCGAGATTCAGTGTATTGATCGACAGACATTGTATTGATCACCGGTCAGTGTATTGATCGAGAGTCAGTGTATTGATCGACAGACATTGTATTGATCACTGGTCAGTGTATTGATCGAGAGTCAGTGTATTGATCGAGAGTCAATGTATTGATCGAGACTCAGTGTATTGATCGACGGTCACTGTATTGATCGACAGTCAGTGTATAGATCACCGATCAGTGTATTGATCACCGATCAGTGTATTGATCGACAGTCAGTGTATTGATCACTGATCAGTGTATTGATCGAGTGTCAGTGTATTGATCGACAGTCGGTGTATTGATCACCGGTCAGTGTATTGATCGATGGTCAGTGTATTGATCGACGGTCAGTGTATTGATCAAGAGTCGGTGTACTGATCGACAGTCAGTGTACTGATCGAGAGTCAGTGTATTGATCGACAGACATTGTATTGATCACTGGTCAGTGTATTGATCGAGAGTCAGTGTATTGATCGAGAGTCAATGTATTGATCACCGATCAGTGTATTGATCACCGATCAGTGTATTGATCGAGTGTCAGTGTATTGATCGACAGTCAGTGTATTGATCGAGAGTCGGTGTACTGATCGACAGTCAGTGTACTGATCGATAGTCAGTGCATTGATCGATAGTCAGTGTATTGATCGACAGTCAGTGTATTGATCACGGGTCTGTGTATTGATCGACGGTCAGTGTATTGATCGACATTCACTGTATTGCCAGGCAGTGTATTGATCACCAATCAATGTATTGATCACCAATCAGTGTATTGATCCCTGATCAATGCATTGATCGACAGTCAGTGTATTCATCAGCGGTCAGTGTATTGATCGACTGTCAGTTTATTGAGCACCGTTCAGTGTATTGATCGACATTCAGTGTATTGATCGAGAGTCAGTGTATTGATCGACAGTCAGTGTATTGATCAAGAGTCAGGGTATTGATCGACAGTCAGTGTATTGATCGACAATCAGTGTATTCAGCAGCGGTCAGTGTATTGATCAAGAGTCAGGGTATTGATCGACAGTCAGTGTATTGATCGACAGTCAGTGTATTCATCAGCGGTCAGTGTATTGATCGAGAGTCAGGGTATTGATCGAGAGTCAATGTAGTGATCACCAGTCAGTGTATTGATCGACAGTTAGTGTATTGATCACCGATCAGTGTATTGATCACCGATCAGTGTATTGATCGACACTCAGTGTGTTGATCGACAGTCAGTGTGTTGATCGACACTCAGTGTGTTGATCGTCAGTCAGTGTGTTGATCGACACTCAGTGTATTGATCGACAGTCAGTGTGTTGATCGACATACAGTGTATTGATCGACAGTCAGTGTACTGATCGTCAGTCCATGTATTGATCGACACTCAGTGTATTGATCGACAGTCAGTGTACTGATCGTCAGTCCATGTATTGATCGACAGTCAGTGTATTGATCGACATACAGTCTATTGATCGACAGTCAGTGTATTGATCGACATACAGTCTATTGATCGACAGTCAGTGTATTGATCGACAGTCAGTGTATTGATCGACAGTCAGTGTATTTATCACCGATCAGTGTATTAATCGAGAGTCAGTGTATTGATCGACACTCAGTGTGTTGATCGACACTCAGTGTATTGATCGACACTCAGTGTATTGATCGACACTCAGTGTATTGATCGACACTCAGTGTATTGATCGACAGTCAGTGTATTGATCGACAGTCAGTGTATTTATCACCGATCAGTGTATTGATCGACACTCAGTGTATTGATCGACACTCAGTGTATTGATCGACACTCAGTCTATTGATCGACAGTCAGTCTATTGATCGACACTCAGTGTATTGATCGACAGTCAGTGTATTGATCGACATACAGTCTATTGATCGACAGTCAGTGTATTGATCGACAGTCAGTTTATTAATCGACATACAGTCTATTGATCGACAGTCAGTGTATTGATCGACAGTCAGTTTATTAATCGACAGTCAGTTTATTAATCGACAGTCAGTGTATTGATTGACAGTCAGTGTATTGATCGACATACAGTCTATTGATTGTCAGTCAGTGTATTGATCGACAGTCAGTGTATTGATCGACAGTCAGCGTATTGATCGACATACAGTCTATTGATTGTCAGTCAGTGTATTGATCGACAGTCAGTGTATTGATCGACAGTCAGTGTATTGATTGTCAGTCAGTGTATTGATTGTCAGTCAGTGTATTGATCGACAGTCAGTGTATTGATTGTCAGTCAGTGTATTGATCGAAAGTCAGTGTATTGATCGACAGTCAGTGTATTGATTGTCAGTCAGTGTATTGATCGACAGTCAGTGTATTGATCGACATACAGTCTATTGATCGATATACAGTCTATTGATCGACAGTCAGTTTATTAATCGACAGTCAGTGTATTGATCGACATACAGTCTATTGATCGACAGTCAGTGTATTGATTGTCAGTCAGTGTATTGATCGAAAGTCAGTGTATTGATCGACAGTCAGTCTATTGATCGACAGTCAGTGTATTGATCGACAGTCAGTGTATTGATCGACATACAGTGTATTGATCGACAGTCAGTGTATTGATCGACAGTCAGTCTATTGATCGACAGTCAGTGTATTGATCGACATACAGTCTATTGATCGACAGTCAGTGTATTGATCGACAGTCAGTTTATTAATCGACAGTCAGTGTATTGATTGACAGTCAGTGTATTGATCGACATACAGTCTATTGATTTTCAGTCAGTGTATTGATCGACAGTCAGTGTATTGATCGACAGTCAGTATATTGATCGACATACAGTGTATTGATCGACAGTCAGTGTATTGATCGACAGTCAGTGTATTGATCGACAGTCAGTTTATTAATCGACAGTCAGTGTATTGATTGACAGTCAGTGTATTGATCGACATACAGTCTATTGATCGACAGTCAGTGTATTGATCGACAGTCAGCGTAAACTTGATCACTCTCTGGTGAAAATGCTTTTGGAATCAATGAGCTGGAATTTTTGAATTAAAATCCCTGCACAGTTGAGCATAGACAGATCTGGGTCAGAGGAATTGTAGACTCTACATTCATAGAATCACACAGCAAAGAATGAGGCCATTCAGTCCATCGTGCCTGTACTAACTCTGTCAAAGAGCTAGCTCGCTTCTGGTTCTTTTCAAATTATTTAAAGTGCGGTGCCCAGAATTGGACACAATACTCCAGCTGAGGTCTATCCCGTGTTTTATAAAGGGTTAGCATAACTTCCTGGCTTTTGTACTCTATGCCTCTATTTATGAAGTCCAGGATCCTGTACGCTTTTTTAACTTCTTTCTCAACTTGTCCTGCCACCTTCAAGGATTTATATACGTAAACCCCCAGGTCTCTCTGTTCCTGCAACCCATTTAGAATTGTACCAATTAGTTTATATTGTCTCTCCTCATTCTTCTTACCTAAATGAATCACCTTACACTTCTCTGCGTTATATTTCATCTGCCACATGTCCACCCATTTCACAAGCCTATCCCTTTAACCCCAAGGGCTTTATTTTGCTAACAAGTCAATTATGTGTTACTATATAAAACCCCGTGTGAAAGTCCATATACACAACACCAACCCGCACACCCCTCACTACAATGAGCGAGGCAGTTAGCTATAGGAAAGGCCAGAGTGCAGAGCGGGGGGGTACTTACTTCCTCAGGTTGTTGAGCACCATGATGTTTGCGTACAGGTAGTAGAGGTAGTAGCTGTATGGTGGGTTCTGTTCCCTGGTCCACTCCCCTGGCGTTGGGCTCTTTATCGAAAACATGTGAGCACTGTGCTTGGACTCATCGTCCACACTGTCAAAGCCCGTTACCTGTGACACAAAGCAGACCCATCAGAGGACACGGACACCCAGTCAGGGAGACAGCGTACAGCATGCCACGTACCCCTGTGAGGCCGCTGCTGGTTACGTCAGCGACTATTGGGACACAAGCACACCCACGTGCCTGATTTCCAGTCGCACCTGTGCTGTTAGAAGATTTAAAGTGAAGCCCTGCCCCGTACAAAGGAAGGAAATCTATAGGCCAGTCTCACATTCCTCCAACTACTTCACCAACCCCAATGATCAGGGCAGGTTGCATAAACGTGGCTTGTATTAACTGGAGTTTAGAAGGTTGACGGGTGATCTGATCGAGGTGCTTAAAATGATTCAATGGGGTAGACAAGAGAGTGAGAAAGAGGGTGCTTTTACTTGGATACTTTAGCTGGTAAAGAGCCTCTGAGGTGGCCAAGGTGGGGACTTAACTTGAAATGCCGGTTTAACCCTGGTTTAGAGCAAGGCGCTATCTTGATAAAGGAATTGAAGTCAACGCTAGGAAAGGCTGGCCGGAGGATTATTATTAAGCAACTGATTGCCACTAAAATTGCTGGCGAGCGCTCATTAAGGAGGCTGAAGGGTATTTTTGTGGCTAGCGCTTGACCCAACGCCCTCTCCTAACAGCGACCAGCGGATTGTGAGTAAACACAGAGATGCAAAGGATTTCGAGCGCTACTTAACCATCTATCACCCTTCACTGCTCACTTGCTGCTGGGGGTTTGAAGAGGACGTTTGAGACACAGCGGGAGATTTTCTGGGACACTTTGTCAAGACTTCACCAACATCTATCAACATTTATTCCGGAAATTCTCTGAGAACTTCACCTAAAGTGCTGTGCAACTCTACCAAGGGAGTGCTTGCTCAGCAGTACCTTGCTAGGGCCCCCCTTGGTCTGGTTGAGGAATGGGAGGAGGTCATGAGGCCAGGCAGAGCAGCACCAGCTGCTGCAGGAGAGAGGGGCAGGAGAGCGAGGTGGTCTCCTTACATCGGATTACATGGGATATACGGCACAGAAACAGGCCATTCGGCCCAACCAATCGATGCCGGCGTTTATGCTCCACTCGAGCCTCCTCCTGTCTTTCCTCATCTAAATCTATCACCATATCCCTCTATTCCCTTCTCCCTCATATACTTGTCTAACCTCCCCTTAAATGCATCGATACTATTCGCTTCAACCACTCCCTGTGGTAGCGAGTTCCACATTCTCACCACTCTCTGGGTAAAGAAGTTTCTCCTGAATTCCCTGTTGGATTTCTTGGTGACTATCTTATATTGATGGCCTCTGGATATACTCTTCCCCACAAATGGAAACATTCTCTCTGTATCCACTCTATCAAAACCTTTCATAATTTTAAAGATCTCTATGAGGTCACCCCTCAGCCTTCTCTTTACAAGAGTAAAGAGACCCAGCCTGTTCATCCTTTCCTGATATGTACCACCTCACATTTCTGGTATCATCCTTGTAAATCTTCTCTGCACCCTCTCCAGTGCCTCTATATCCTTCCCCTCCTGCAGGACATCCTCCTCCTCCTCCTCGCCTCCTACACCAGGACCTCCAGTGCTGTGTCCGAGAGCCTGTGCACGTCCCTGAGCCATCCTGAAACGTGCCGCTGTGTGCCAACCAGAACACTCCACACCTTTAGGGGAAGTGGGTATGAGGAGCCCACATACACTGCTCCACGAACATTGCATCTATTCAGCGTTTGAGTGCTAAACCCGCAGGTTCTGGTTTAGCGCCTCCAGGCAAGTTCAAATTACAATAATCGGCAATTGGGCCCAACATTGCGTGTTAAATCCAGACTTTCAAACAGACTAGTCTTATTCGGACAGTACCCATTTAGCGCCCGTTTGCAGCCTTTGGCCAAAATATCCCCCCAGCTATTTGCTCTGGTGGGGGGGAGTCCAGAACAAGGGGGCACAACCTTAAAATTAGAGCCTGGCCGCTCAGGAAACACTGCTTCACACAAAGGGCAGTGGAAATCTGGAACTCTGCCTCCTAAAGCTGTGGATGTGGGGAGTCAATTGGACTGCGATCGACAGATTTTTGTTGGGCAAGGATATTGAGGGATATGGAGCAAAGGCGGATAGATGAAAGAAAAAAAAGACTTGCATTTATATAGCGCCTTTCACGACCACCGGACGTCTCAAAGTGGTTTACAGCCAATGAAGCACTTTTTGAAATATAGTCACTGTTGTAATGTGGGAAACATCAGTTAAGATACAGATCAGCCACGATCTGATTCAGTGACGGAACAGGTCTGAGGGGCTGAATGGTCCTCCTGCTGTCTCTGTGGGTCAGACGCCTGCTCACCAACGTTGTGGTTAAGGCACGTGGCCATGCAGCGGTCTAGAGGTCCTGCACAGGCCACTCGCCGGCTTCACAACGGAAAAAGCCACACATGTGCAGAAATTTGAATAAGCTGCATTTACAAAGATTAAAGGGAACGCTGGTGACCACCCTACTTGGGCACAGAACTCAACTGTTACACGGAGTACCGTGCGGACTGACTGAGAACAAAAACTGTGCTTCCCCTTTACGATTGTGTCAATCTCGTGCGAGCTCCGGATTTAAATTTTTTTATTTATTCGTTGGGAGGATGTGGGCGTCGCTGGCAAGGCTGGCATTTATTGCCCACCCCCTCGTTTGCCCTTGAGAAGGTGGTGGTGAGCTGCCGCCTTGAACCGCTGCAGTCCGTGTGGTGACCTTGTTGGAGCAGATTGGTACAACTGAGTGTCGCGCTGGGCCATTCCAGAGGGAAGTTAAGAGTCAACCACATTGCTGTGGGTCTGGAGTCACATATAGGCCAGACGGGTAAGGACGGCAGATTTCCTTCCCTAAAGGATATTAGTGAACGAGATGTGTTTTTACGACAATCTGGTAGTTTCATGGTCGCCATTACTGATACTAGCTTTTTATTCCAGATGTATTTAATTAACTGAATTTAAATTCCCCAGCTGCCGTGGTGAGATTTGAACTCTTGTCTCTGGATCATTAATCCAGGTCTCTGTAACTTAACCACTATGCTACCGTATACCTTTGCGCAATGTTTGCGGGCAGAGTGGCCATCTATGAAATTGACACTTTGCAAATGTGTACCAGGAATAGCGGTGTTGTCACGTTGCCCGGAAACTCACACGACAACGTGCATAGTTGTTCCCAGCGAGAATCCTACCCAGAAACCGGCCTGATTGACAGGCTCGGCTCCCAATTGGGCAGGGGATGCTGTGCAGGAGTCCGCAGCCCAGGAGCAGTTAGGGAGCCTGCAGCTACGTTAGTGGGAACGTTGGGGGTCTGATCTCGGGGGGGGGGGGGGGGGGGCGGCGAGGTTGGGGATGTGCCTGATGGCAGGCAGTGAAGCAGGAAAGCTTGGGGCCTGGGGATCGGGAAGTACTCCTGCTCCTCCTGGCCCACAAGCAGTGCTGGACAAGCTCTTAACTGGGTTATTTTATTCGTTCTTGGGATGTAGGCGTCACTAGCAAAGCCAGCATTTATTGGCCATCCCTAATTGCCCTTGAGAAGGTGGTGGTGAGCCGCCTTCTTGAACAGCTGCAGTCCGTGTGGTGAAGGTGCTCCCACAGTTAGGGAGGGAGTTCCAGGATTGTGATGCAGCGATGATGAAGGAACGGCCGATATATTTCCAAGTCAGGATGGTGTGTGACCCGGAGGGGAACATGGAGGTGATGATGTTCCCATGCGCCTGCTGCCCTTGTCTTTCTAGATGGTGGAGGTCACGGGTTTCGGAAGAGCTGCCGAAGAAGCCTTGGTGAGGTGCTGCAGTGCATCTTGTAGATGGTACACACTGCAGCCACGGTGCGCCGGTGGTGGAGGGAGTGAATGTTTAAGGTGGTGGATGGGGAGCTAATCAAGCGGCTGCTTTGTCCTGGTTGGTGTTGAGCTTCTCGAGTGTGGTTGGAACTGCACTCATCCAGGCAAATGGAGAGTATTCCATCACACTCCTGACTTGTGCCTTGTAGATGGTGGAAAGGCTTTGGGGAGTCGGGAGCAGCTGTTCAATGCAGCAGTCCTTGCCTTTCTTCAATTGCCAGGTTTCCCACGGCCCGGGTAACTCAGCCAATCAGGGTTGCAGAGATACAATCTGAGACACACAGCCTCACTATAATATTTAAGTGATCAACTTACCTCCTGGGAGTGGATTGGTCACTGCCCCCTATCCCGCCTCTGCTAAAGCCAGAGGTGGGTGGGTTCAAGGGGGCTGGGTTGGGATTTGAGGTTGTTTAAATTTTTACATCCCACCCAACCCAAACCCATCCGTTTGGCGGGGAGGGGTTACAATTCCCCGTCCGGTCACAGGGAGCCATCGATGAGTTCCAGCACCAACAGACGGTTTGTTCAGAGGTGGAACCACTAGGGATGGGGGGCGGGGGGTGGGGGGGCTCGTTCCCTCCATTTATGTTTTGTCATGTGTTACACAACCCCTGTTCCTTGCAATGGTGCCATTTATAGATGATCCTGTATGTCAGTGTCCACATTGGGGCGACTGGAGAAGCTGGGGTTGCTCTCCTTAGCCCAGGGAAGGTTAAGGGGAGATTTCGTAGAGGTGTTCAAAATTATGAAGGGTTTTGATAGTGGAGACAGTTTCTCCTGATTTTCTCTGACAGTAGGTCGGTAACCAGAGGACACAGATTTTTAAATCCCATGATAAAGTTATTCTTCTCATTCAACCCTGGATTATAAAGCACCTTGAAATAATAACGTTCTCCTTCCCTCCAAATCCCAGAGTTACCTCCTAATGTCCACAACTATTTTACTGCTCTTTTTCTGAAAGAAAGACAGAGAAAGTGAGAAAGAAAGAGGAGAGATAAAGAGAGAGAGAGAGAAGGGGAGACAGAAAGAGAAAGAGGGGAGAGAGGGAGAGAGAGAGAGAGAGAGAGAGAGAGAGAGAGAGTGAGAAAGACTGAGAAGGCGAGAAAGAGAAAGAAAGAGGAAGAAAGACAGAAAGAGAGAAAGAAAGAGAAATAGAGAGGGAGAAAGAGAGAGGAGAGAAAGAGAGAAAGAGAAATGGAGAGAAAAAGAGAGTGAGAAAGAGAGAGGAGAGAAAAAGAGAAAAAGACAGAAAGAGAAAGAGAAAGCGAAAGAGAGAACGAGGAGAGAAAGAGAAAGAAAGAGAAAAAGACAGAAAAAGAGTGAGAGAGAAAGGGAGAGAGAGAAACAGAGGGAGGGAAAGATATTTATTATGTAAGCAGCTCCAATACAGCATGGCAGCGATATGATAGTGCAGTAGTTCTGTCACTGGACTAATAATCCCGAGAATATGAGTTCAAAGCCCATCAGGGCAGTTTGAGAATTTGAATTCAGTTTTTTTAAATCTGTAAATAAAAAGCCAGGATCAAGTGATTAAAAGTGACCATAAAACTACCGGATTGTTATAAAAAAAAACATCTGATTCACTAATGTCCTTTAGAGAAGGAAATCTGCCATCCTTACCCAGTCTGGGCCTTTATGTGACTCTAGACCCACAGCAATGTGGTTAACTCTTTACTCTGTCTGAAAAGGCCCAGCGAGACACTCCGTTGTATGAAACACGCTACCAGCGGATCACGATGGTGCACCATCACCTTCTCAGCCCCACTTGTTGGGCAATAATTAGAATGAGTCCTTTAATGTATTTACCCATCACAGTGATATTGCCTCGGTCTGGGTTGCTGTTCCTGCCCGATGCCACAATCAGAGCCTGTCCCCTTTATACCTCCACTCTCTCTCTCACTTTCTCTCTCTCTCCCTCGCTCTTTGAAATCTGCTCCCTGACCTTTGCAGGGTGCTGCCTCAATGTCCTGCCTCCCTCCCGCCTCCTTGTAAGGTGTTAGAACTGTTCAAATGAAAATCGTTGCTGTTGTTTTTTTATTTAGTTTAAACAATTTTTCTGCAAAATAAAACTTCTGAAAATGCTAAGTAATTTTTATTTAGTTGCCCAGACCATAAATAGTTAAACGTTTCACTGGTTTTCCCATTTCATTTCAATTCATTTGATTTTATTTCTTGAACTATAACAAGAGTTCTGTCACAGGTGGGCGGGAGACATTACACGCTGGAACAAAAGTAGAGCAGTGTTTACGCACGTATTTTAGGAAGAGGTGAAGCTCCCGGTTTTCTTTGGGATTGATTGTTGCTTCGAAGAGAGGCAGGAAAATATTCTCCAGCATTTTTCCAAAGCTAGGCAAGATTTTTTTGGTTCGAAATATATCACTGGAAGAAAAGTAAAAATTAAATGGCAGAACAGTGCGGACAATTTCACTCACTCCAGTCACTCCAACCATTCCACCTTCACTGTTATAGTGAGCTGTGTTCTCACTGTTGTACTAGTGTTATCCCAGGGCCGGCGTGAGGTTATTCACTTTGATCGGAAGAATAAGAAAACAGAATACTTTTTAAGTGAGGAACTATTGAATATTGGTGTTCAGAGGGATCTGGGTGTCCTCATACAGGGAACACAGAGAGTTAGCATGCAGGTACAGCAAGCAATTAGGAGGGCAAATGGCATGTTGGCCTTTATTGCGAGGGGGGTTCGAGTACAAGAGCAAGGAAGTCTTACTACAATTGTACAGGGCCTTGGTGAGACCACACCTGGAGTACTGTGCACAGTTTTGGTCTCTGTACCTAAGGAAGGATATACTTGCCATAGAGGTGGTGCAATAAATGTTCACCAGACTGATTCGTGGGAGGAGAGGGTTGTCCTATGAGGAGAGATTGAGTAGATTGGGTCTATACCCTCTGGAGATTAGGGTAGATGGTGAGAGATGTTTTCTCCTGGCTGGGGGGTCTAGAACTAGGAAACACAGTCTCAGGATAAGGGGTCGGCCATTTAGGACTGAGATGAGGAGGAATTTCTTCACTCAGATGGTTGTGAATATTTGGAATTCTCTGCCCCAGAGGGCTGTGGATGCTGAGGGGTACAAATTGCCCCCGGCCCGAAACGGTGGGGGGAGCGGTTTCGGTGTTTTTTTACCGCAGCTGCGGTTCAGGTCGACTCTCTTGCAACATTCGGCTCTTTGTTTTTTTTGTTTTGATCCGGAAGGCGGTGTAAATAGGGACGGTGACAACACCCAAGCGGCAAAACCACGGCGGTGGCAACACCTGAGGGCCCGGAAGTTGGGGCGATGCGGGGTGTTCGCCTTCAATTAAAGGGGAGAGCCTTCGCAATTATAAAACTTCAGCCCAGTGGACCACCAGGGAGGGTTTCGGCCGGGCCAGCGGCCTGGTACCTAAGAGGGGGTCCCACGCTGCCTGTTGTTGGTCCGGCTGAACCCGGGGACATAATTGTCGAGCTGACCTGGCAGTCGGCCGACAAAACAAAACACAGTGGCAGCGGCAGTGTATCCTCTTTTTTAAGGGAATCCTCACCGCCGGGGAAAGATAGGTTTTGGTACCACCGGGCAGGCCAAAGGTTTTCAGAGGGGAATGTCACCGTCGGTGCGCACGGTGATGACGAACTTACAGCAGCGGAGTGGTAGGAGGGGGGAGCGAGGCACCGCCAGGAAACCTCAGGAGGGCATTTAGGCTATCAACAGCCATTCCACCAAACGTCGGTGGCCACTCCACCCCACAGCATGGCCACCAATTTTCGGAGGCAACAGGCTTTAAGGAAAGCAGAAATTTCGGGCACTGAGTCTTTTGGACAGTAGGGGAATATATTCAAGGCTGAGATAAAGAGACTTTTGGACTGTAGGGGAATCGAGCGATATGGAGATCAGAGGGGCAGTACTGAGGGAGTGCCGCACTGTCGGAGGGGCAGTACTGAGGGAGTACCGCACTGTCGGAGGGGCAGTACTGAGGGAGTGCCGCACTGTCAGAGGGGCAGTACTGAGGGAACGCTACACTGTTGGAGCGGCAGTACTGAGGGAGTGCCGCACTGTCGGAGGAGCAGTACTGAGGGAGTGCCGCACTGTCAGAGGGGCAGTACTGAGGGAACGCTACACTGTTGGAGCGGCAGTACTGAGGGAGAGCTGCACTGTCGGAGGGACAGTACTGAGGGAGAGCTACATTGTCGGAGCTGCAGTACTGAGGGAGAGCTGCACTGTCGGAGGGGCAGTACTGAGGAAGCGCCGCATCATCGAAGGGGCAGTACTGAGGGAGAGCTGCACTGTCGGAGGGGCCGTCCTTTGGATGAGACACTAATCCGAGGCCCTATTCTCCCTCTCTGCCCCCTCACCCTTCTCCCCACAATCCGCCTCACTAATCTCTCTGTTCCAGCGAGCATCAAAGATCTTGGGACACTATTGAAAGCGGAGCAAAAGTTTTCCAACTGTCCTGGTCTAGATCCCAAACCCAAGGAACATCACCAGAAACACGCTAACATTCAACTCATTGCTGCTTGTGGGATCTTGCTGTGCACAACACGCTTTCCATACTCGCCTACACGACAGGTGGTGCAGTTCACAGTAATTGGTTGACTCAGGGATGTTTAAAAGTTAAACTAAATCTGAAGCCTCGTGTGACAAACCTGTCCCAGTCCATTATTTCTGTGCAGTAATGGTAACGATCAACGGAGCAATCAAGGTGTCTTGTCTTTTACCAATAAGCTCTCCTTCCCCCCAGCCACTTTATAACTTTATCCGCTCACTCCTGCCAGCTCAAACCCATTCACAGTTTCATGGGGACGACCCAACTTCGGGGTCAATCGCTACCTGACTGTCAGCAGGCTATTTTGTCGAGGAGGAATCACAGCCTTGTCCAATCCTCTCCTCGTCTGACACTCACACACATGCACACGGTCTGGGAGCGGGGGAGGGTCCTGGCACACAAACACGCACACCGTCTGGGAGCCGGGGGGGGGGGGGCGGGGAGGGAGGGGTGGGGGGAGGGGGTGTGGGTGGTCCTGACACACACACATGCACACGGTCTGGGAGTAGGGGCGGGGGGGGGGAGGGGGTGTGGGTGGTCCTGACACACACACATGCACACAGTCTGGGAGTAGGGGCGGGGGGGGGGGAGGGGGTGTGGGTGGTCCTGACACACACACATGCACACGGTCTGGGAGCGGGGGAGGGTCCTGACACACAAACACGCACACCGTCTGGGAGCGGGGGGGGGGTGGCGGAGAGGGAGGGGGGGGGGGATCACTGGATCGCCGGCCCACCCACGTAACCCCTGCTGCCACATCCAGTTACACCACCACCAGCGGAGGTTAGCTAACACAGAGTGGTACCGGGAGTCGAAGCGGGGGGGCTTGTGGCTCAGTCCCATGCTGGCCGCGGTATTTACCCGGTCGCTCGCTGATGGGTTAACACACGGGAGACAGTGAAACACACGACGGGGTGAGTGCTGGGTACCGGGCTTACCCCGAAACACACCACCAAGGCTAGAATGGAACGGTGCCCTGTGCCATGATTCTAATACATGGAGGAGAGGAAACGCTTCCCTGTGATTCGCCCCTACAGAGATGGTTTGGTTAGTGCGTGGCTTCCTTTGCCAATCACTGGCTCCATCTTTCGTCACACGCGCCACTCGGTTTCTCCGACCCCCCCGAAGGTGAACACTTCAGTCTTGCAGAAACATCAGACTTACTAAATGCGAGGAACTTGAATAACCCAGCGGACGTTTGGCGAATACACTTGCTGCTTAATAAACCACCGTGCCAGGTTGGCCCACTCACTCGGCGATCCGCCATAAATGGACAGTCGGGGTTCCGTGTACTGGTATTTGCTTTCCTCGAGATCGTGAGAGACTTCCTGTAGACAACCACACGCAACATCAACGCTCGCCATTCGCACTCGAGCGGAACGCCGGAAACAACAGAAAGCCGTGCCTTTCTATAGCGCCTGCACCGGCCTCAGCACGACCCAAAGCGACCAATTAAGTACTTTCTGTGTCGTCACTGCTGCGGCAGCCATTGCACATTGCAAGATCACACAAGCAATCGGATCATCTGTTTTAGTGATGTTGACAGAAGGATAAATATTGGCCCCAGGACACCGGGGATAACTCTCTTGCTCTTCTTCGAAATAGTGCCATGGGATCTTTTACGCCCACCTGAGAGGGCAGACGGAGCCTCTGTTTAACTGCTCATCCGAAAGATGCCATCTTGTGGATTCAAGTCCCACTCCAGAGACTTGAGCACATAATCCAGGCTGACACCCCCGGTGCAGTGCTGAGGGAATGCTGCATTGTTGGAGGGGCAATACTAAGGGAGCGCTGCACTGTCGGAGGGGCAGTACTGAGGGAGTGCCGCAATGTCAGAGGGAGCGCTGCAATGTCGGAGGTGCAGTACTGAGGGAGCGTCGCACTGTCAGAGGGAGTGCTGCACTGTCAGAGGGGCAGTACTGAAGGAGTGTTGCACTGTCAGGGGGCAGTACTGAGGGAGCGCTGCACTGTCGGAGGGGCAGTACTGAGGGAGCACTGCACTGTCGGAGTTGCAGTACTGAGGGAGCGCCGCACTGTCAGAGGGAGTGCTGCACTGTCAGAGGGGCAGTACTGAAGGAGTGTTGCACTGTCAGGGGGCAGTACTGAGGGAGTGCTACACTGTTAGAGGGGCAGTACTGAGGGAGTGCTGCACTGTCGGAGGGGCTGTCTTTCGGATGAGACATTAAACCGAGGCCCCGACTACTCTCTCAGTTGAACATAAAAGCTTCCACGGCCACTGTTTTGAAGAAGAGCGGGGGAGTTCTCCCCGGTGTCCTGGGGCCAATATTTATACCTCAACCAATATCACTGAAACAGATTATCTGGTCATTATCACATTGCTGTTTGTGGGAGCTTGCTGTGCTCAAATTAGCTGCTGCATCTCCTACATTACAACAGTGACTACACTCCAAAAGTACTTGATTGGCTGTGGGACATCATGAGGTTGTGAATGGCGCTATATAAATGCAAGTCTTTCTTTATGTTTGAGTCTGATCCTGCTCTGTAAATTTTAGTTGAAGCTCCGCGTATTTTAATTACAACTGCTGTTGGGGCGCTCGGTAAATCTTCATACCTTGATGATGCGAGCGAAATACTCGCCGTACATGTAATTGTCGGTCTTCAGGTACAGATCCCTCAGCTCACTCGCTCCCACTGGATTGTACTTTGCATTGAATTTATCAAATCGATGAAAAGTCTGACGGCCCTAAAAGACAAATTATTTTTCGCAAATGATCTTTCTGCGAGGTACATCTTAAAAAAAATCTAGATTATTGGAATCAAGCTCCAATTTCATAGAAACACAGGAGGAGGTCATTCGGCCCATCGAGCCTGTGCCGGCTCTGTGAAAGAGCGATCCCATTAGTCCCACTCCCCCTGCTCTTTCCCCATAGCCCTGCACATTTCTCCTTCTCAAGTATTTATCCAATTCCCATTTGAAAGTTACTGTTGAATCTGCTCCCACCGCCCTTTCAGGCAGCGTGTTCCTGATCACAACAACTCGCTGCGAAACAGCAAATCTCCTCATCTCCCCTCTTTTGCTGAGTATCTTAAATCTGTGTCCCTGTGGTTACCGACTCTCCTGCCACAGGGAACAGCTTCTCCTTATTTACTCTATCAAAACCCTTCATGATTTTGAACGCCTCTAATAAATCTCCTATCAAACATCTCTGCTCTAAGGAGAACAGCCCCAGCTTCTCCAGTGTATCCATGCAACGACGTCCCCATCCCCAGTACCATTTCAGTAAATCTTAGCACTCTCTTTTAACATCATAATAAAAACAGAAAGTGCTGGAAATACTCAGCGGGTCAGGCAGTGACTGCAGAGAGAGAAGCTACTGTTAGTTCCCACGTTGCCTGCGCTGCAGGCACTGGGGTTGATCCACCCCGGATGGACAGCTCACACGCTGTCTCTGGCAACAGACCATGAGGGTTGGTAGTCTTTAACCAGTTTATTTTGGGCACCAATCCTCTGACCAAATACACTCCGTAAAACCTACTCTTAGACCACGCTTTTAGTCAACTGTCTCAATATCTCTTTATGTGGCTCGGTGTCCAATTTTTGTCTGATTACACTCCTGGTGAAGCATCTTGGGACGTTTTACTACATTAAAACAACAAGAGCGAGTCTAACCACTTCACTCGAACATTCAACGGCATTACAGTCGTCAAATTCCCCACCACCAACCTGTTGGGGGTCACCATTGACCAGAAACTTAACCGGACCAGCCACATAAATACCGTGGCTACACGAGCAGGACAGGTTTATTCATTCAGGGGATGTGGGCGGCACTGGCAAGTCGGCATTTATTGCCCATCTCTAATTGCCCCTTGAGAAGATGGTGGTGAGCCGCCTTCTTGAACCGCTGCAGTCCGTGTGGTGAAGGTGCTCCCACAGTGCTGCTAGGGAGGGAGTTCCAGGATCTTGACCTGGCGACAATGAAGGAACGGCGATATATTTCCAAGTCAGGATGGTGTGTGACTTGGAGGGGAACGTGGAGGTGATGGTGTTCCCATGCGCCTGCTGCCCTTGTCCTTCTAGGTGGTAGAGGTTGCGGGTTTGGGAGGTGCTGCCGAAGAAGCCTTGGTGAGTTGCTGCAGTGTATCTTGTAGATGGTACACACTGCAGCCAGGGAGCGCCGGTGGTGGAGGGAGTGAATGTTTAAGGTGGTGGATGGAGAGCCAATCAAGTGGGCTGTTTGTCCTGGATGGTGACGAGCTTCGAGTGTTGTTGGAGCTGCACTCATCCAGGCAAGTGGAGAGTATTCCATCACACTCCTGACTTGTGCCTTGTAGATGGTGGAAAGGCTTTGGGGAGTCGGGTGAGACGATACATGCCGGGATTACCAGCGATGCCCATAATTAAAAAATATAAAAAGATGCTCTTTAAATGCAAGATGTAGTTGTTGTAGTTACAAACACAACGGGACAAGTAGAGATTCTGAACGCAGAGCACTCACTGCGTGCACATCCAGCGAGTCGACGGTCAGATCGTACGGGTCCATGTTGAGACTGGCAAACAGCTCCCGCAGGGTCAGCTGACGGCCGTTCTTCTCCAGCACGATGCGATCGGCCTCGTTCTTGTTGGTCTGCTGGATAAACCTCAGCAGGTGCTTCTGACTCATGCAGGCTGCAGCGTGAATATGTGTGTCCACCTGGGACGGCAAATCACACAGAATCAGGAGAACACCGACCTGGGCTGTTCCCCCGCACTAATCAACAAACTGATTACAGACTCCGTTAATTACAACTGCACACCCCTGCCAGGGGTGATTGTGGAATAAAAACACAGGTTATATATTTACTCAAGTGTGAATACAGCACGTGGAGAGACGTTAAACTGAGGCCCCGTCTGCTCTCACCGGTGGATGTAAAAGATCCCACGGCCACTATTTCGAAGAAGAGCAGGGGAGTTATCGCCGGTATCCTGGCCAATATTTATCCCTCAATCAACATCACTAAAACATTATCTTGTCATTATCTCATTAACCTAATTGTTTATGGGAGCTTGTTATGCTTAAATTCACTGCCGCGTTTCCTACATTACAAAAGTACTTCATTGGCCGTGATCTACTTCGGGACATCCTGAGGTCGTGAACGGCGCTATAGAAATGCAAGTCTGTCTTTCTATCTTCACTGGTGCTGTCGCAGAATCAGCGGAGGACAGGATGGGGATTTACTGCTCCCTCGGGAATTCCCAATTGCAGCACACCCACCCCCCCCACCCCTCTCCTGCAGCAGGTACATCCCACAGAGAAGCCACTTTCTTCACCCACCAGCCAGTGTCTGTCTGCCCCCGTCCTGTGACTCTGTTGGGCTGTCCCTCGCTGCTCTTAGTCTGGTGCGCAAGTCCGGGACCGAGGGTCTGAGCAATCGGCACGACGTGGTGTGAAAGTGGAAGACAATATTTAGTAAAAAAATTATAATCAATAGTCCCCATTTCCCCCTCTGTGGACTTCTTTGCAGCTGTGTTTTGAAAGAAAAGAAAGAAAGTCTTGCATTTATATAGCGTCTTTCACGTCCACCGGATGTCCCAAAGTGCTTCACAGGCAATGAACTACTTTGTGAAGTGTAGTCACTGTTGTAATGTAGGAACTTGAAGCCACAACCTTTGGCTCAGAGGTGAGGGTGCTACCCACTGAGCCACAGCTGATGTCAATAACCAATAACCCTCTCACCCTGAGAACCTCTGCTTCAGTCTCGCTTAACTTGAAGTCACGCTGTGTCACTGCTAACAACACCATTTAATGGGTGATCTCAAACTCCCTATCCGCTACTTTAAATGCAGCATTCTCCTGTTTATTTTAAATGGGTTTAAATCTTCACTGACACAGCAGAGGGGTTACACATCGCTGGGTTATCGCTACAACATGTTGCAATTTCAACCCCATGACCTCACAACTTTACTGTCAGTGTTAAAATGTGCCATGTGTTTGCTGTGTCTTCTAACACTTGCAGTCTGGAATGTGGCACGTGGAGTGTTTACACAACACACAGTCAGCAGATCCAGGCTAAATATAGACCGAGCAAACAAGGCATGTTTACTTCACATCCGATATAGGTTAGAATCTCTGTGTTCATGTACATGAAGAATTAGGAGCAGGTGTAGGCTATTCGGCCCCTCGAGCCTGCTCCGCCATTCGATAAGGTCATAGCTGATCTTCTACCTCAACTCCACTTTCCTGCACTATCAACATAACCCTTGATTCCCTCAATATCCAAAAATCTATCAATCTCTGTCTTGAATATAGTCAGACTGAGCCTCCACAGCCCTCTGGGGCAGAGAATTCCAAAGATTCACCACCCTCTGAGTGAAGAAGTTTCTCCTCATCTCAGTCCTAAATGGCTGACCCCTTATTCTGAGACCGTGACCCCTGGTTCTAGACTCCCCAGCCAGAGGAAACATCCTCCCTGCATCTACCCTGTCAAGCCTTGTAAGAATTTTATATGTTTCAATGAGATCACCTCTCATTCTTCTAAACTCTAGAGAATATAGGCCTAGTCTACTCAATCTCTCCTCATAGGACAATCCCCCCATCCCAGGAATCAGTCTGGTGAACCTTCGTTGCACTCCCTCTGTGGCAAGTATATCCTTCCTGCGGTAAGGAGACCAACGCGGTACACAATACTCCAGGTGCAGTCTCACCAGGGCCCTATATAATTGCAGTAAGAAATCTTTACTCTTATACTCAAATCCTCTTGTAATAAAGGCCAACATATCATTTGCTCTCTTAATTGCTTGCTGTACCTGCATGTTAACTTTCAATGTACAAGGACACCAAGGGTCCCTCTGAACACCAACATTTCCCAATCTCTCATCATTTAAAAAATACTCTGCTTTTCTATTTTTCTTACAAAAGTGGATAACTTCACATTTCTCCACCTTACATTCCATTTGCCGTGTACTTGCCCACTCACTCAGCCTGTCTAAATCCCCTTGAAGCCTCTTTGCATAGATATCTTATACTCAGAACAGGTCACAACTGTTGCAGGAACATAACTAGCCCGAAAACTCCTGGAAACATAGAAACATAGAAATTTACAGAGCAGAAGGAAGCCATTTCGGCCCATCCTGTCCGCGCCGGCCAACAAAGAGCCGCACGGCCCTCAGTCAGCAGCCCTGAAGGTTACATATAAACCGATGAACAATGAACAATGGCGGAATGGTAAAGAGCATCCGGCCCAACCAGAGCGCCGCACAAAACTGCAACACCCCTTGCACCGCAACATTCTACACTCCACCCCACACGGAGCCATGTGATCTCCTGGGAGAGGCAAAAACCAGATAAAAACCTAGGCCAATTGGGGGGAAAAAAATCTGGAAAAATTCTTCTCTGACCCATCCAGGCGATCGAAACTAGCCCAGGAGTTTATCCCACTTACCAGCTCTAGGTCCGTAACCCTGCAGGTTACGGCACTTCAAGTGCCCATCCAAGCAACTTTTAAACGTGGTGAGGGTTTCTGCCTCTACCACCTTTCCAGACAGTGAGTTCGAGACCCCACAACCCTCTGCATGAAGAAGCCATCCCTCAAATCCCCTCTGAACCTTCCACCAACTACCTTATACCCGTGGCCCCTCGTAATTGACCTCTCCACCAAGGGAAATAGGCCCTTGCCATCCACTATATCCAGGCTCCTCAAAATTTTGTACACCTCAATGAGGTCTCCCTCAGCCTCCTCTGTTCCAATGAGAATAAACCCAGCCTATCTTATCTGTCATAGCTAAGATTCTCCATTCCAGGCAGCATCCAAGTAAATTTCCTCTGCACCCTCTCCAGTGCAATCACGTCCTTCCTATAATACGGCGACCAGAACTGCACGCAGTACTCCAGCTGCGGCCTAACCAGCGTATTGTACAATTTAAGCACAACCTCCCTGCTCTTCCTCCTTGAAAGGGTCACCGGTTTCTCTTCGCCTGCCCCAGGTAATTCCGCTGTGGGGAGGATTGACTTATTTCTCATTATCTCGAGTTTTCTTACCTTCCTGACGTTGTAAAAATCCCGATGAGGCACGCCCTTCAGCTCCCGGAGTTCCGCCATTTCGTTTAACATCTCGTGCAAGTAGAACTTTGAGCCCAGGAAGTTTAGTCTGCGATGGCAGTAGGTTTTCCTGTGAAAGGAGTGCGATCAGATCGGGAAGGCTCACTCTTTGATTGAATGCACAAATATACTTTGGATCCACAAAAAATTAAACAATTATTTTTTTCCTTTGCTAAATGTTCAACCAGGTCCATAGGGGCCGAAAGTGCACCTTTTTTAAGAGCCGTGACCTCCTCAAAGAGGCGGCCTTGGGTCGGTAATGACTCTCCGCCTAGTGGATGAGGAGTAAAGATCGTTTTTGAAATTGCCCTACCTGGGTTTTGCCCGTGCCCCCACCCCGTTGGGCAGGCGTGAACCCCCCACCCCGCGAGAGCGGCGTCGCCCCCCTGGTCGGTGCCACTGACCACTTTCCCCAGCGGGAAGCTGTGTGTGCCTGGGCGGTGCATCCGCCCTTAAAGGGGAGGGCGCACTGTTGTGAACGCCATGTTATTTTATTTGCCGGCCGACGGCCAGGTCGGGCCGACCCTTATGCCCACGGGTTCGGCCGGGTTGCCAACAGGGCGGTCTGGCACCCCCTCTTGGGTGCCAGGCCGCTGGCCCGGCCAAAACCCTCCCTGGTGGCCCAGTGAGTGACACTGAATTGGCTGCAGAGTTCGCAGCGGCCCTCCCCTTTAACTGAGGGGAAGGGACATTATGACGGGTCAGCACGGTGCTGGTGATTGGGCAGGGCGGCCGACCCGACATCCGCCCGGAACACCATCCCGCTTGGAAGGTCGGTAAGTGTGCCCCATTTGGGGCGGGGCTCAATTTGCACTCCTTAATTTAAAATAGTCACATTGCACCCAATGTTCCCTCAAATTTTTATTTTAGGTGCGCGGAATCTGGAATAAAAAAGCTGTTGTCAGTAATGGTGATCGCTCCTGGGCATGACCAAGGTGGCCATTAACCGGTCCAGGCAGCGGGCGGTTGAGGGGGTCGTTCAGCCCGACTGCCTGCCTCTCTTCCGTGGTTACATCCGAGCCAGGGTGTCCCTGGAGATGGAGCACGCGGTGTCCACTGGTACGCTCATGGCCTTCCGCAAGAGATGGGCGCCGGAGGGACTGGAGTGCATCATCACCACCGAAAACAGAATCTTAATTTAATTTGGCAACGTTCCCAGTTAATTTGTTAATTTGAGGGTTCTAGTGCCCTTACAAAAAGGGGGCACTTGATTTAATGTTATTTTAAAATAGTTATAGAGCTGTTTCATTATAAGTGGCTTAACCAGTCACATGATGGTCACAAGACCCAATAAAACCCCAGCCAGTTGGATTCGGAGGATCCATGATGAGGTATGCAGTTGTGAGTCGAGTGGATGAACTGGTAATGTGTAGTATGATTGTTAAACCTTTGATAATAAAGCAACTAGTTCTTAATAGCAATGTGTTGCTATGAATTCTTAAGCAAAGAACCCATGAAGCAAACACATTACACCTGTTATCTCCGTGGAGCCAGAACTTACGTGGGCCCATCAGCAATCAGTGCAAGGACATGACTGAGGTCCAGTGTGAAGGTCTGGAGATCCGGGTACGGAAGACGTTTGGGCTCGGCCAGTTCCAGCATCTCCTTATTTTCATAAACAAAGATGATTCCTTCCTTCATCCTCGCCACGTATTCCAGGTTCTCTGGGGCGTCGCTGAGATCGTACGGATCCTCACCCTCTCTGGGGGCGGGATGGAAATCTGCTCAACATGAGCACACAGTCGTTACTGCAGTTAACCGCTTCTATCAATAGTCCAGCCAATAATAAACATACCTTCATTTCATCCCCGACCCCCTCAGGCAATCAAAACCAGACCAGGAGATCTATCACACAGACCATTCGTAGGTTAACAGTTAAAAGAAGAAGGTATTAGCAGGAGTGATGAGAAGCTTGGTCAAAGAGGGTCTTAAAGGAAGAGAGGGAGGTAGAGAGTTTGAAGGAGGGAATTCTAGAGGCAGGGGCCCAGATGACTGAAGCCACGGCCGCCAATGGTGCATCAGCCCTGGGTCCTGCCTGATAGGACACGCAAGGGGAATTGAGTGGTGGAGGAGCATTGAAGTGAACGGTACAATAAGAGTCGAGAGACAAATTTGGGGTGTTCTGGAGAGAGAAGATGTTGGGGGATATGGGGAGAAGATGGGTTATGAATCCATTTTACTTGCTTTATTTGATACAGCTTTAAGTTCATTTGTGTCAAAGTCACAAGTTGAGGTTTGTGCAGCGTGATTAGTCGGTTAATAGGCTAATGTGTCTGGTTTGCAACTGGGTGACTGGGATTCTGCTGCACGATAAATCTGTAAGTGCTGCAGCAGTTGGATAGTGCCCTAGCCCCCGCACCACACTCACTCACACACACCCCCCCCACACTCACACACCACACACACACCCCTCCCACACTCACACACCCCACACTCACACACACCACCCTCCCCCCACACTCACACACACACACCACACACACACCCCTCCCACACTCACACACACACCCCACACTCACACACACACCCCATACACACACCCCCCACACTCACTCACACACCCCACACTCACCCCACACTCATACACATACCCCACACTGACACACACACCCCACACTCACACACACACCCCACACACACACACTCCCCCCCCGCCCACACTCACTCACACACCCCACACTCACACACACACCCCACACTCACCCCCCCCCACACTCACCCCCCCCCCCACACTCACCCCCCCCCCACCCCACACTCACCCCCCCCCCCCACACACACCCCCCCACCCCACACTCACCCCCCCCCACACACTCACACAGACACACACACCCATACACACTCATCCCCCACACACACACTCACATCCCCCCACACACACACATCCACACCCCTCACATTCACATACCCCCACCCTTCACACTCACACACCCCCACCCACACCCTTTACACTCACATCCCCCCACACACACACCCCACACTCACACACACACCCACACACATACACACACAGACACACCCCACACACACACTCACACAGCCACACGCACACTCATACACACACTCACACCTCCCCCCCACACACACCCTCACACACACCCCCCACACTCACAACCCCCACACTCACAACCCCCACACTCACAACCCCCACACCGACCCCACCCCCCGCTACACACACACACACACACACACACACACGCTCACACACACCTACACACTCACCCACACTCAGACACAACCCACACTCACGCACTCACAGACCCACACACGCACTCACAGACACACACACGCACACCCACACTCACACACACACACTCATCATCATCATAATAGGCAGTCCCTCGGAATCGAGGAAGACTTGCTTCCACTCCTGAAGTGAGTTCTTTGGTGGCTGATCTAATACGAGAGCCACAGACTCTGCCACAGGTGGGACAGATAGTCGTTGAGGGAAGGGGTTTGTCGCATGCTTTTTCCGCTGCCTGCGCTTGATTTCTGCATGCTCTCGGCGTTGAGACACGAAGTGCTCAGCGCTCTCCCGGATGCACTTTCTCCACTTGGGGCTGTCTTTGGCCAGGGACTCCCAGGTGTCAGTGGGGATGTCGCACTTTATCAGGGAGGCTTTGAGGATGTCCTTGTAATGTTTCTGCTGCCCACCTTTGGCTCGTTTGCCGTGATGGAGCTCCGCATTGAGCACTTGCTTTGGGAGTCTCATGTCTGGCATGCGGACAATGTGGCCTGCCCAGCAGAGCTGATCAAGTGTGGTCAGTGCTTCAATGCTGGGGATGTTAGCCTGGTCGAGGACACCAATGTTGATGCGCTTGTCCTCCCAGGGGATTTGTAAGATCTTGCGGACACACACATACACTCACACACAAACTCACACACACACTCACACTCACACCCTCACACATCCACATACACACACTCACTCACACACACTCAAACTCACATCCACACTCACACACACTCTCATACCCACATCCACACACACACTCACACACACACTCACTCACCCCCACACCCACACCCACCCCCACACACACCCACATTCACCCATACTCCCACACACACAGCCCACACACACACACAGACACACCTCACAAACATCCCACAAACACACACTCATACACCCCACATGCACAAATACATCCCCTACAGACATACACTCACACACACACTCACAGACACATTCACACACATGCCCCACACACACAAACCCTACCCCCACCCTCCCCTCAACACGCACATACACACATACACCCCAAGCATACCACCCATCCCCCACACACCACACACACCTTTATTAGCTGAGGCATAGAATACAAGAGCAGGGAGGTTATGCTTGAACTGTATAAAACTCTAGTTAGGCCACAGCTGGAGTACTGCGTGCAGGTCTGATCACCACATTACAGGAAATATGTGATTGCACTAGAGAGGGTACAGAGGAGATTTACAAGGAAGTTGCCTGGACTGGAGAATTTTAGCTGTGAGGAAAGATTGGATAGGCTGGGGTTGTTTTCTTTGGAACAGAGGAGGCTGAGGGGAGACTTTACTGAGGTGTATAAAATTATGAGGGGCCTAGATATAATAGATAGGAAGGACCTATTTCCCTTAGCAGAGGGGTCAACAACCAGAGGGCATAGATTTAAAGTAATTGGTAGGAGGTTTAGAGGGGATTTGAGGGAAAATGCTTTCACCCAGAGGACGGTGGGGGTCTGGAACTCACTGCCTGAAAGGGTGGTAGAGGCAGAAACCCTCACCACATTTAAAATGTGCTTGGATGCGCACTTGAAGTGCCGTAACCTGCAGGGCTATGGACCAAGAGCTGGAAAGTAGGATTAGGCTGGATAGCTCTTTGTCGGATGGCACGGACACGATGGGCCGAATGGCCTCCTTCTGTGCCGTAAATTTCTATGATTCTGTGACACATACACATGCACTCAACACATACACGCAAATACTCAAATATGCCACCCCCCCGCCACACAAACACGCACCCCCACCTGCACTCAGACCCTCACACTCACGCACCCCATACACACACTCAAATCTCACAAATACTCACACACACCCCCACATACACACTCAAATACTCACAAATACAGGCAGACATGAACACCCTCTAAAATACATACTTTCACACTACAATTCCAATCCCCTTACCTGGTAGCACTTCATCTTCCTCCAGCCACCGATCATTTTCGATTGACCGCAGATACTGTCCTGTTGTCCTGGGGAATACCTGATAGGCGAGACGCATGTACTTCTCTCGGATGAACAAGGCTTTGATAAGTCCCCTGGCAGCATGTTCATAGTCCTCCACAGTGATCTGGGTCAGGCAATATGGGAATCGTTATACACACATAGGCTGTTCCACACACCCTTCCCCCTCTCTACACCCTCACTATGTCACAAGCAAGACTCGACTTCTAATCCCAACTCCTTTCTCAGCAACTTTTTAAATTATTCGTTCTCGGGACGTGGGCACACTGGCAAGGCTGGCATTTATTGCCCATCCCTAATTGCCCCTTGAGCAGGTGGTAGTGAGCCGCCTTCTTGAACCGCTGCAGTCCGTGTGGTGATTTTGTCGCAGCAGTTTGTTACAACTGAGTGTCTTGCTGGGCCATTTCAGAGGGCAGTTAAAATCAACCACATTGCTGTGGGTCTGGAGTCACATATAGGCCAGACTGGGTAAGGACGGCAGATTTTCTTCCCCAAAAGGACATTAGTGAACCAGATGGGTTTTATAACAACAATCCGGTAGTTTCATGGTCACAATTCCAAATTTATTTAATGAACTGAATTTAAATTCCCCAGCTGCAGTGGTGGGATGTGAGTTCACGTCTCTGGATCATTCGACCAGTAACAGAACCACTCTGCTACCGTTCCCTTAGTGAACCTCATCAACAGTGGGAGTCCTCACCTCTACCAGTCTGTCTCAGTTTAGGAGGGCCAGAGACGGGCTCACTCCCCTGTACTGATATTAAGTTAGATTGAATAATGAGCAGATAAAATGGAAGTACAATAAAATAAATCAGAATCAGGAAAAACATCTGTTGAATTAAAACGATCGGTTATCAACTTGCTTGGATTAGACTATGTTATATGTTATTATGGGATGGTACCAGGGCTTCTGTTGTTTTGGTTACCAGGGTAACAGAGGTATCTGGGGGTGGATCTGGTGTTTGGGATTTGGTTGAGATGCCTGTATTCGTCAGTAAATTGTCTCAGCAGGTTTCATGATGTCGCGATCAGTCCGATGTGAGACAATAACCCCCGTTGGGTTTGCAGACTGGAGGGACGGAGGGACAGAGGGAGGGGCAGGTCCACAATCTCCATAATCCGACCCATCAGACATCTGCTGTTCACACCTCATCTACTGGAGGGGGACATCTGGTTAAAAGCTCAATTACCCTACTCTGTGAACAGACCAAAAAGTTAGGAATATAACTGGGCACCAGTCCTGGGCACCCACTGCGAGCAACTTCCCCCCATTCCCCACTGCCCCCATTCCCCCTTCCCTCCTGTGAGCAACTCCCCCATCTCCCCACCCCCTTCCCTCATCTTCCCTCATTCCACCACCCCCTTCCCCCATTCCCCACTGCTCCCATCTTCCTCATTCCTCCTTCCCTCCTGTGAGCAACTCCCCCATCTCCCCATCCCCTTCCCTCATCTTCCCCCACCCCCTTATCCCATTCCCCACTACCCCTATCTTCCCCATTCCCCCTTCCCTCCTGTGAGCAACTCCCCCATCCCCCTGCCCCCTTCCCCCCTCCTCCCATTCTCCCGCCCTCTTCCCCCATTCCCCCATCTTCCCCCAATCTCCCACCCCTTCCCCATTCACCTCCCCTTCCCCCATTCCCCCGCTCCCTTCCCCCATTCCCCCGTCCCCTTCCTCCCATTCCCCAAGCGCTACTCCCTATTCCAGCTACTTGGAGCCAATAACCCACATTTTGTTTTCAGCAAACTCAACTGGAAGTTATTGACGAGTATATACAATTTAGCACTCTTGTTAATTTTTGGGAAAGTATTGTGTTAATTGTTGGTTATTCAATGCATTCTTGCATAATTATCTTACTTGTAAATAAATTGGACCGTACGTTTTAATCTGAACTTGTACTAACCATCTTCTGTAATGGACGAGGGGATGTGCGAGTACCCCTCGGAATGTCCAGAGCACAATGCCCATGTAAAGCAGTGCTTGTTACTCTGTATTCATGGCATAAGGAGGGTGCAAACTTCAGTCCATAACAACATTAAAACAGGAGCAGGAGTAAATCACACAGTCCCTCGAGCCTGTTCCGTCATTCAATAAGATCATGGCTGATCTTCTACCTCAGTTTACCGCCCATCCCCAGATCCCTTGATTCCCTTAGTGCCCAAGAATCTATCGATCTCTGTCTTGAATATACTCAAAGACTGAGGCACCACAGCCCTCTGGGGCAGAGAATTCCAAAGATTTACCACCCTCTGAGTGAAGAAATTCCTCCTCATCCTGGTCCTAAATGGCCGACCCCTTATCCTGAGACTGTGACCCCTGGTTCCAGACTTCCCAGCCATGGGAAACATCCTCTCAGCATCTACCCTGTCAATCCCCCTCAGAATCTTATGGGCTGGATTTCCCGGTCCTTTGCGCTCTGGGTCTCGCGTGAATTGGGGCAGTGAGGTCTCCTGCGTCCGGTCGCGATCCTCGGGTCAGGTTTTGTGGAAGCGCGGAGCAGCACCGCCGGGGAGCGCTGTGCCGGGTGTGCCCATTACCCACCTCTTGCTGTGACACCGGTGCGAGTTTTGACTTGAAGCCGACCCGTCCGCCTGAGATCGCGCCTTGCACTGACCGCCAGGAAACCGGAGCGCTCCAGCCATGGCAGTGGCGGTGAGGAGGGTAAAGGTAAGTGCCAACATTTGCTCTTTTAATGTGTTTAGCGATTTGTGTTGTGGTGGCGTGGGCAATGTTTTCGGAATGTTTTTATATTTTTCTAAGTTTCACCCCCGCCCCCAGGCCTCTCTCGGAGCGCACAAGGCCCGGCACGCTAGTTCATGAGTTTCCTATTTTTGTGCCTTGAAAGTTGTACAATACCTCCCTTTGACCAGCGCCCCCTGACGCAGGGCCCAGATGGCGAAAATTCCTCACTAAAGCGCAAACTATTCCCGGCCGGTAACTTTGCCGCCCCGCCTCCGTTTTCGCCCCGAAAACAGAAAAGCCTAAAATCCAGCCCTATATCTTTCAATGAGATCCCCTCTCATTCTATTAAACTCCAGACAGTATAGGCCCAATCTACTCAATGTTTCCTCAGAGGACAACCCTCTCCCTGGAATCAATCCAGTGAACTTTTGTTGCACCCGCTCTAAAGGCAAGTATATCTTTCCTTAGGTAAGGAGACCAAAACTGTGCACAGTACTCCAGGTGTGCTGACCAAAGCCCTATATAATCTGTTTTTAGTGATGTTCGTTGACGGATAAATATTGGCCAGGACACCGGGGATAACTCCCCTGCTCTTCTTCAAAATAGTGCCGTGGGATATGTTATAACCGCCTTAGAGGGCAGACAGGACCTCGGTTTAACATCTCATCTGAAAGACGGCACCTCCGACAGTGCAGCGCTCCCTCAGTACTGCCCCTCCAACAGTGCAGCACTCTCTCAGTACTGCCCCTCTGACAGTGCGGCGCTCCCTCAGTACTGCCCCTCCCACAGTGCAGCACTCCCTCAGTACTGCCCCTCCCACAGTGCAGCACTCCCTCGATACTGCCCCTCCGACAGTGCAGCATTCCCTCAGTACTGCCCCTCCGACAGTGCAGCATTTCCTCAGTACTGCCCCTCATACAGTGCAGCGCTCCCTCAGTACTGCCCCTCCGACAATGCAGCAGTCCCTCGGTACTGCCCCTCCGACAATGCAGCATTCCCTCGGTACTGCCCCTCCGACAGTGCAGCATTCCCTCAGTACTGCCCCTCATACAGTGCAACGCTCCCTCAGTACTGCCCCTCCGACAGTGCGGCGCTCCCTCAGTACTGACCCTCCAACAGTGCAGCGCTCCCTCAGTACTGTCCCTCCGACAGTGCAGCGCTCCCTCAGTACTGTCCCTCCGACAGTGCAGCGCTCCCTCAGTACTGCACTGGGAGTGTCGGCCTGGATTATGTGCTCAAGTCTCTTGGGTGTGGCTCGACCCCACGACCTCAGATGTGAGAGTGTTAACAACTCAGCGATTATACATGATTACAAGAGTTAGTGCATGTATTGCATGGTAATCAGGATTTAACCGTACTCTACACTTTACAAAGCAGTAACATATCGTCACAATTGTGTCACGCAAACATTGTTTTCTATAGTTTTGTACTATTTCTGTCCGATAACAACAACTTGCATTTATATAGCATCTTTAACGTAGTAAAATGTCCCAAGGCGCTTCACAGGAGTGCTTATCAAATAAAATGTGACATCGAGCCACATAAGGAGATATTAGGGCTTGGTCAAAGAGATAGGTTTGAAGGAGTGTCTTAAAGGAGGAGAGAGAGGTAGAGAGATGGAGAGGTTTAGGGAAGGAATTCCAGAGCTTAGGGCCCAAGCAGCTGAAGGCACGGCCACCAATAGTAGAGCAATGGAAATCGGGGATGCTCAAGAGGCCAGAATTGGAGGAGCACAGAGATCTCTGAGTGTTGCAGGGCTGGAGGAGGGCACAGAGATAGGGAGGGGTGTAGGGACTGAAGGAGGTTACAGAGATAGGGAGGGGTGTAGGGCTGGAGGAGGTTACAGAGATAGGGAGGGGTGTAGGGCTGGAGGAGGTTACAGAGATAGGGAGGGGTGTAGTGCTGGGGGAGGTTACAGAGACATAAGAACATAAGAACATAAGAACATAAGAATTAGGAACAGGAGTAGGCCATCTTGCCCCTCGAGCCTGCTCCGCCATTCAATAACATCATGGCTGATCTGGCCGTGGACTCAGCTCCACTTACCCGCCCTCTCCCCGTAACCCTTAATTCCCTTATTGGTTAAAAATCTATCTATCTGTGACTTGAATACATTCAATGAGCCAGCCTCAACTGCTTCCTTGGGCAGAGAATTCCACAGATTCACAACCCTCTGGGAGAAGAAATTCCTTCTCAACTCGATTTTAAATTGGCTCCCCGATATTTTGAGGCTGTGCCCCCTAGTTCTAGTCTCCCCGACCAGTGGAAACAACCTCTCTGCCTCTATCTTGTCTATCCCTTTCATGATTTTAAATGTTTCTATAAGATCACCCCTCATCCTTCTGAACTCCAACGAGTAAAGACCCAGTCTACTCAATCTATCATCATAAGGTAACTCCCTCATCTCCGGAATCAGCCTAGTGAATCGTCTCTGTACCCCCTCCAAAGCTAGTATATCCTTCCTTAAGTAAGGTGACAAAAACTGCACGCAGGGGGGCCTCACCAATACCCTGTACAGTTGCAGCAGGACCTCCCTGCTTTTGTACTCCATCCCTCTTGCAATGAAGGCCAACATTCCATTCGCCTTCCTGATTACCTGCTGCACCTGCAAACAAACATTTTGTCATTCATGCACAAGGAGGGAGTCCGTGTTCCATGTTTTTATTGAATGCACGAGGTTGCAGCCCCTGTTCCACTATTTGAAGGGGCTGCTCCTGAAATTCTGGCTGCACTTCAGTCCCACTCTCCTGATCTTTGGGCACCCTGTGCGGAGGGGAGCGGGTAGGTCCGAAGGCCTCCTCGTAGGACTGCTCCTGGGCACGGCCAAGGGTGCCATCAGCCGGTCCAGGCAGCGGGCGGTCGAGGGGGTCGTTCAACCTGACTGCCTGCCTCTCTTCCGCTCTTACATCCGGTCCAGGGTGTCCTTGGAGATGGAGCACGCGGTGTCCACCGGTACGCTCGCGGCCTTCCGCGAGAGGTGGGCACCGGAGGGACTGGAGTGCATCATCACGCCCGGCAACCAAATTTTAATTTGATTTTACGTTTTTTAAGTTTAATTTGTTTTAATTGCCGGTGCTTTTAGTGTCCCCCTTCCCTTTTATAGGGGGCACTGGGGAAAATTGTGAATTTAGTGCCCAAAAAAAAACCAAAAAAGAAAAACACAAAAAAAAAAGGGGGGGAAAAAAAGGGCCTTGTAAATGTCTGGAGTGTCACCCAGGTCGGGTGGCACCGTTTAATGTTTTTATGTTTTGCAGGTAAACTCAAAAGAGTTTCATGCACAAGGAACCAATCGTGGAGCAGTGGAGGCGTGTCCTGCACAGTTGGAGCTGTGAGCAGTGAGGAGAGCAGCTATCAACTTGAGCTCCTGCCTGGAGAGCCCTGAGACCAGCCCAGGAAGAGAAGGAAGGAAGGGGCTTCACCACCACTTTTACCCAGAGGGAGAGGAGGAGAACAGAAAACTTTGAACAACTTTACCATTTCTGCAAGGAGTTGGAGAGAGGGGGAAAAACCAACAACATCCAGTGTGGAAGGAGGGAGACTCTACACTTTCTACAGGTGGGTGTGGGTGCATTTCCCAAACAGACTTTGTTGTATCGGTGGGGGGAGGAAAGAAGACCACTGAGGGCCGGAACATCGCGGGGGGTGTGTGTGTGTGTGGTAGTGTGCGTGGGGGCCGTGCTTACAACTAGGCCCCCCCCACAATTGGAACCCCCCCCACCCCCCACATTTGCCTAGCCTGGGATAGCTGGAGCTACCAGGCTGAAGTTTCTTTAAATCACCAATTAACATCGTTAGGAGTGTGTGCCTGGTGGCTCTAGCTACCCCAGGTGAAGACGTCTTCTCCCCCCACCTGAAGACCAACCCAAAGACTGTGCTTGTGTGTTTTGCCATCTGGGGAGTGCACCCACCCACAGCTGCGAGGGAAGACCTGCCCTCGCAGCCCCGCCCCCCTCCCCCTTCCCACCCCCCTCTCTCTTTCTCCGTTACTCTCTGTTTCTCCCCTCTCTCTCTGAGAGCCCTTTCTTCCTAATTTAAAAAAAAAAACAATTAAGACAACTGAGCAGAGGGAGCAAGGCCCCTCCCCAATTACCAACTAGGGGAGAGGTGCCTCATTAAGAGCTCCTCTGCTCAGTCAAACCAAACGAGGCCAATCAAGACCATTAAGGCCTGTGACTTTGGGGTGGGTGTGGCCCTTAAAGGGACCCCGTGATGGCGACCCCATCCACGCCGGTGGCAGGGCCAGCGAAGACGTATGCGCAGGTGGCAACCGCTTCCACGGCTCCTCCTGCGCCACCCGCTGCCCTGCCACCTTTCAGACTTATAACCAGGAAACACGGGGTCAAGAGCTACACTCACCCCACAATGAGCATTGAGGAGTGCGTGCGGGCGATGGCTGGGGTAGTCAGCCCCTCGGCCATTGTCGCGGCCTCCAAGATGTCTGGGAAGGCTGTTTTCTTCCTGGGGTCGGAGCGGGCGGTGTCCCTGGCCCTTGAAAAGGGGCTCACGGTGGGCGGGACTTTCCTGCCGGTGGACCCTCTCGAGGCCACCGCGCAGAGGGTCATCATATCGAACGTCCCGCCCTTTGTTCCCGCTGGGCTCCTCCTCCCTCACCTACAACAACTGGGGGAGGTAAGGTCGGGGATCAACCCCATACCGCTCGGCCTCAGGGAGAGCAGCCTGCGCCACGTGTTCTCCTTCCGCCGCCAGCTCTTTGTCCGGCTGGCGCGGGAGGAGACGACGGAGGGGTCTTTTAATGTGGTGCACGAGGGGACTGCCTACCGCGTCTTCTGGACGTCGGACGGCGTGCGGTGCCATGCCTGTAGGGAGGTGGGGCACATTCGCAAGAACTGCCCCGCCTCCAAGGCCGCCAAACCACCAAAGGCGGCCAAGGCTGACGCCGCCGCCACCCCTCCCCCTAGTTGCGTCCGCGTACCGGGAGCCATAGGTGCGCGGGCATCGTCGGAGGCCTTTGTTTTCGGGGCCTCCGGCGGGGGGGAGGGAGAGCGTCCGAACGGAAGGAAGGCGCGGAAGAAGACGAGACATCTAGAGGCGGGTCCCCTCAGTGCGCCGGAGAGTTTGATCACCGCGCTCAGCCCAACCCAGTCACCGGCGAGCGCGTGGTGCCCCGAGCCCGTGCCCGAGCCCTTGAATAACACCACAGAGGGGCCCGGGCGCGGGAAAGGAAAGGAAAAGGGGGGGGCGGAGCGGGAGGCCTCGGCAGACATGGGGGTCTCCCTGACTCCGCGCGCCCCCAGGAACAAAAGGAGGCACGGCTCCGATGAGACGGAGGGGGAACAACATCCCTCCGTGGAGGAGTCGGTGCCCGCCGCGTGTCCCGCGTCCCCCACCAGCGCTCCCAAATTGCGCTGCAGGCGCGAAGAGTCTGTCCCCGGGGAGGGTGAGGCAGTCGAGGCTGCCCAGCCGCTGCCTCCTGGGGATGGGGTGGAAGATCTGCCTGTCGTGGGGGGAGTGGGGCCAGCGGAAGAATGCATTGCCGCCGGGCCGGGCGTCCCGGGGACTGAGGCGGGCGGGGCCGAAAAGGCCGAACCTGAGCCCGCCCAGCCAATACCCAACTTCCCCCGGGAGTCGCTCGACCCGGCAGAAACACAATTTACTGATTTTAATGAAACTGTAGATGCTGGGCCGGGGGGTGGCAGCGGGGAGGGGGAGGAACACCCACCCTCGCCCCTTACTTTGGAGCTGGTGCACTTGGGGAGCCTGGGGATTTCCTATGGCCGGGTCTCTCCTTGTTCCCCAGTTCCTGGGGCGGAGGGGGAACCCCTTCCGCTGTCATTTCCCGACCCAGCACCATTTTTAAAAGAGCCCAGTGGGGACTCCTCTGCCGACGATCCTGGGGGTGGGATCGGGGCAGAGCCAGGGCCGGTTGGAGCGGCCGGTTCATTTGCCGTACCTTGTGCGGTCGATGGGCCGGCTGCTGGCGGCCACCTCCCGGAGGAGGACGGGGACTCGGTGGGGGACGCGGGTGAAGACCTAGAGACCACCGCCAGCGAGGCGGTGGATCTGCTCGCGGCCGCCGCCGAGACCATCCTCATTCCTGCACGGGAACTCCGGGACATTTTGGCCCAGAGCCGGGGTCGCTGCAACCAAGCCCGACTGGCCCTGGAAAAATGGTCCGAGCCAGAGCTGATCAAGGGGTCCGTCCGCGCCGCCGTCAAAACCTTGGCCGCGGGCGGGCCCTTGACAAAGGCGCAACAGCTTGAGCTGCGCGAGCTCGAGGGACTCCTCGCTGGGCTGCGGAGGGAGCGGAGTTCAACAAAAGACTCCGCTCCCTCCCCCACAATAGGTTAAGGTAGAGGTTGCACTATGCTTTTGCCATGAAGATAACCATAGCCAGCCTCAACATCAACGGCGGCAGAGGGGCACGCCGTAGATTTGACAATTTTTCGCTCCTGCGGGAGGGGAAATATGCGGTGTGCTTCCTGCAAGAAACCCACACCGTTCCGGGAGACGAAGTCACGTGGCTCCTGGAATGGCAAGGAGAGGTCCGCATGAGCCACCTCACCGCTATTTCTAGTGGGGTGGCCATCTTGCTGGGCCCACATTTTCAGCCGGAGATCTTGGGGGTCGAGGAGCCCGTGCCAGGCCGCTTGCTGCACATAACGGTTCGCCTGGGGGACGTGCCGCTCCATCTCGTGAACGTGTACGCCCCTCAGCCCGGCCCGCAGCAAACGCGCTTCTTTGAAGAGGTGTCCGCTCTTCTTGGCTCCGTCGACGTCGGCGACTGCATTGTCCTCGGGGGGGGATTTTAACTGCACCCTCGAGGCGAGGGACCGCTCCGGTGCCCCGCAGTGCATGACGGCGATGGAGAAGTTGAGGGACCTGGTCGGGTCCTTCGACTTGGTGGACGTCTGGCGAAATCTCCACCCCGACTCCAGCGCCTTTACTTGGGTGAGGCCTGGAGTAGGATGGTCTAGAGTCGACCGCCTTTACGTGTCTCGGGCGTACGTTTCCTGCGTCCCGGCGGCCTCCATGCGGCCGGTGCCGTGTTCGGACCACCACCTGGTGTGGGCGGAGCTCGCTTCGCTCCGCGCGAGGACGGGGTCCGCGTACTGGCACTTTAACAACCGGCTGCTGGAGGACGTGCGGTTCCAGGACTTGTTCCGTCGATTCTGGTCCGACTGGAGAAGGAAGCAGGGGGGCTTCCCCTCCTTGAGGCTATGGTGGGACGTGGGCAAGGCTCACGTCCGCGTCTTCTGTCAAGAGTACGCGAGGGGGTCGACCAAGAGGCGGGCGGCCAGAGTCGGGCGCCTAGAAAAAGAGGTGCTCGACCTGGAAGCCCGTCTCGGTCAAGTCGTCCAGGACCCGGCCCTGCGGACGGTGTACGAAGCGAAGAAGGCCGCGCTGAAGGACCTGCAGCTCGTCGGGTCCCGAGGCGCGTTCGTGAGGTCGCGGATCCGGTTCCTGCGGGATCTGGACCGCGGCTCCCCCTTCTTCTACTCGCTGGAAAAAAGGCAGAGTGTCCGTAAGCAGCTCTTGACGCTGCTGGCCGACGACGGCTCTCTCGTCTCGGATCCGGAAGGCGTCAACAACAGGGTCCGTGAATATTACGGGGCTCTGTTCTCTCCGGATCCGTCCAGCGAGGAAGCGCGTAGAGTTTTGTGGGAGGACCTGCCGAAGGTCAGCCCGGAGGGCGCCGAAAATCTGGAAGCTCCGCTAAGCCTGGCGGAGCTGACCGGTGCCCTCGCCCGTCTCTCGAGGGGAAAATCCCCGGGGCTGGACGGGCTGACCGTGGAGTTCCACAGGGCGTTCTGGGACGTCCTGGGGAGCGACTACGCGCGGGTCCTGGGGGAAAGTCTGGCGACCGGGGAGATGCCCCTCTCTTGGCGCAGGGCAGTCATCGTCCTGCTGCCTAAGAAGGGCGATCTCCGCCTCCTTAAGAACTGGCGCCCGGTCTCCCTCCTCAGCACGGACTACAAAATCTTCGCCAGGGCGATGTCTGCTCGCCTTGGTGCCGTGCTGGACCACATGATCCACCCCGACCAGTCCTACACGGTCCCGGGCCGGACAATCCACGATAACATCCATCTGGTCCGGGACCTCATCCATTGTTCCCAGGAGGCTGGTCTGTCGGTCGCCTTCCTATCCCTCGACCAAGAGAAGGCGTTCGACAGGGTGGATCACGACTATCTGCTCGGAACTCTGCGCGCTTTCGGGTTCGGGACGCATTTCGTCGCCCGGATCCGACTTTTGTACGCCGCCGCGGAGTGTCTGATTAAGGTTAACGGGTCCTTGACGGCGCCCCTTCGCTTTAGGAGAGGGGTGCGCCAGGGATGCCCCATGTCCGGCCAGTTATATGCTGTTTGCGTGGAGCCTTTCCTGCGCCTCTTGCGGACGAGGTTGACGGGACTGGCTCTGCAAGGGCCGGGCGTGGAGGTCGTCCTCTCGGCTTACGCCGATGACGTGCTCCTCACGGTAGAGGATCCCGCTGACCTGCGGAGGATGCGTGAGTGCCAGGAGATTTACTCGGCCGCGTCCTCCGCCAGGATCAACTGGGAGAAATGTTCCGGACTCCTGGTGGGTCAGTGGCGGGTGGACTCCCTGCCGGAGGAGCTCAGGCCTTTTGCCTGGAGCATGACCCATCTCCTCTATCTGGGAGTCTACCTTAGCCCCGACGAGGGAGCCTGGCCGGCGAACTGGCAGGAGCTGGAGGCCAAGGTCGCCGCTCGCCTAGGGCGCTGGACAGGACTGCTCCGAGTGCTGTCCTACAGGGGTCGAGCGCTAGTCATAAACCAGCTGGTGGCCGCAATGTTGTGGTACCGGCTGGTCACTTTGACCCCTCCCCCTGCGTTTGTCGCCAAGATACAGAAGAAGCTGGTGGACTTCTTCTGGAACAACAGGAAGCACTGGGTCTCTGCCGCGGTCCTGAGTCTCCCGCTTGAGGAGGGCGGTCAGTCGTTGGTGTGCGTCAGCGCCCGGCTCGCGACTTTCCGTCTTCAGACCCTGCAGAGATACCTTTACGTCGAGCCCCCTCCTAGGTGGTGCGCTCTGGCGAGGTATTTCTTCCGCCAGCAGCTCGACCTCAATTATGACACGCAGCTCCTGTTTGTGAACTTGGGGGGTGCCAGGACCGCCCTCCGGGAGCTGCCTGTCTTTTACAGGGAACTCATCAGGGTCTGGAACAAAGTCTCCACCAAGCGCAGCTCTCCGCCGGCTGGAGTGGCGGCCGTCCTGCAGGAACCGCTGCTCGGGAATCCGTACCTCCACGGCCGAGGTTTTATGTGGCGGTCGGAAGAGAGGGCTGTGGCTGGTGAGGTGACCAGGGTCAGGGACCTGCTCGATGGCGGAGGAGCGGGCTGGATGGCGCCAGACACGCTGGCGCGGCGCCTAAATTCTGCCAACGTCCGCCACGCGGCCGATGCCATCGAGTCGCTAAAAACAGCTCTGGGCCCTGACTCCGTTAGGTGCATCGAGGAGGCTCAAGCACGTGGGGAGATCCCGTCCGAACTGACCCCCGTCCGGACGGAATTCCTCATCGGCGCCAAACCCCGGAACCTCCCTCGGGGGCCGGCGCCTCACAACTTGAGCCGCCTCGGGGAAATCCCCTCCGTGCCTTTCAGTTCCGCGCGGAGGGGTTTCCTGTACGGGCTGCTCCTGCACACCCTCAACTTTGCCATCCTCGCCGGCCGTCCGGACACGCCATGGCGTACCATCTTGCCGTCCGGAGGAGGCGGGGGTCCCCGATGGAGGGCACTCTACGCAGGGGTCCTCCCACTATTCATCGGGGACTTGGCCTGGAGGGTGGTGCACGGAGCAGTGCCGTGCAACAAATTTTTAAGCCGGTTCACGGACTCCCAGGCCGCCTGCAATTTCTGCGGTCTGGAGGAGTCCGTGTTCCATGTTTTTATTGAGTGCACAAGGTTGCAGCCCCTGTTCCATTATTTGAAGGGGCTGCTCCTGAAATTCTGGCTGCACTTCAGTCCCACTCTCCTGATCTTTGGGCACCCTGTGCGGAGGGGAGCGGGTAGGTCCGAGGGCCTCCTCGTAGGACTGCTCCTGGGCACGGCCAAGGGTGCCATCAGCCGGTCCAGGCAGCGGGCGGTCGAGGGGGTCGTTCAACCTGACTGCCTGCCTCTCTTCCGCTCTTACATCCGGTCCAGGGTGTCCTTGGAGATGGAGCACGCGGTGTCCACCGGTACGCTCGCGGCCTTCCGCGAGAGGTGGGCACCGGAGGGACTGGAGTGCATCATCACGCCCGGCAACCAAATTTTAATTTGATTTTACGTTTTTAAGTTTAATTTGTTTTAATTGCCGGTGCTTTTAGTGTCCCCCTCTCCTTTTATAGGGGGCACTGGAAAAAGGAAAAATTTGATTTTAGTGCAAAAAAAAACACAAAAAAACCCAAAAAAACCAAAAAAGGGCCTTGTAAATGTCTTGTGTGTGTCATCCAGGTCGGGTGGCACGGATACATGTTTTATGTTTTGCAGGTAGACTCTAAAAGAGTTTCATGCACAAGGAACCAATCGTGGAGCAGTGGAGGCGTGTCCTGCACAGTTGGAGCTGTGAGCAGTGAGGAGAGCAGCTATCAACTTGAGCTCCTGCCTGGAGAGCCCTGAGACCAGCCCAGGAAAAGAAGGAAGGAAGGGGCTTCACCACCAACTTTTACCCAGAGGGAGAGGAGGAGAACAGAAAACTTTTTTTAACAACTTTACCATTTCTGCAAGGAGTTGGAGAGAGGGGGAAAAACCAACAACATCCAGTGTGGAAGGAGGGAGACTCTACACTTTCTACAGGTGGGTGTGGGTGCATTTCCCAAACAGACTTTGTTGTATCGGTGGGGGGAGGAAAGAAGACCACTGAGGGCCGGAACATCGCGGGTGTGTGTGTGGAAGTGTGCGTGGGGGCCTTGCTTACAACTAGGCCCCACACACAATTGGAACCCCCCCCACCCCCCACATTTGCCTAGCCTGGGATAGCTGGAGCTACCAGGCTGAAGATTTTTTCTCATTTACCCAATTAACATCGTTAGGAGTGTGTGCCTGGTAGCTCTAGCTACCCCAGGTGAAGACATCTTCTCCCCCCACCTGAAGACCAACCCAAAGACTGTGCTTGTGTGTTTTGCCATCGGGGGAGTGCACCCACCCACAGCTGCAAGGGGAGACCTGCCCTCGCAGTTTTCCCCCCCTCTTCCCACCCCCCTCTCTCTTTCCCTGTTGCTCTGATTCTCCCCTCTCTCTCTGAGAGCCCTTTTCCTCCCAAATCAATTAAAAAAACAACAAACAATTGAGACAACTGAGCAGAGGGAGCAAGGCCCCTCCCCAATTGCCAGCTAGGGGAGAGGTACCTCATTAAGGGCTCCTCTGCTCAGTCTAATCAAACGAGGCCAATTAAGACCATTAAGGCCTGTGACTTTGGGGTGGGTGTAGCCCTTAAAGGGACCCCGTGATGGCGACCCCATCCACGCCGGTGGCAGGGCCAGCGAAGACGTATGCGCAGGTGGCAACCGCTTCCACGGCACCTCCTGCGCCACCCGCTGCCCTGCCACCTTTCAGATTAATCACCAAAAAACACGGGGTCAAGAGCTACACTCACCCCACAATGAGCATTGAGGAGTGCGTGCGGGCGATGGCTGGGGTAGTCGGCCCCTCGGCCATTGTTGCAGCCTCCAAGATGTCTTGGAAGGCTGTGTTCTTCCTGGGGTCGGAGCGGGCGGTGTCCCTGGCCCTCGAAAAGGGGCTCACGGTGGGCGGGACGTTCCTGCCGGTGGATCCTCTCGAGGCCACTGCGCAGAGGGTCATCATATCAAACGTCCCGCCCTTTGTTCCCGCTGAGCTCCTCCTCCCTCACCTACACCAACTGGGGGAGGTAAGGTCAGGGATCAACCCCATACCGCTCGGCCTCAGGGAGAGCAGCCTGCGCCACGTGTTCTCCTTCCGCCGCCAGCTCTTTGTCCGGCTGGCGCGGGAGGAGACGACGGAGGGGAACTTTAATGTGATGCACGAGGGGACTGCCTACCGCGTCTTCTGGACGTCGGACGGCGTGCGGTGCCATGCCTGCAGGGAGGTGGGGCATGTTCGTAAGAACTGCCCCGCCTCCAAGGCTGCCAAACCACCGAAGGCGGCCAAGGCTGGCGCCGCCGCCACCCCTCCCCCTAGTTGCGTCCGCGTGCCGGGAGCCGTAGGTGCGCGGTCATCGTCGGAGGCCTTTGTTTTCAGGGCCTCCGGCGGGGGGGAGGGAGAGCGTCCGACCAGAAAGAAGGCGCGGAAGAAGGCAAAACATCAAGAGGCGGGTCCCCTCAGTGCGCCAGATAATTTGACCACCGCGCTCAGCCCAACCCCGTCACCGGCGAGCGCGGGGTGCCCCGAGCCCGTGCCCGAGCCCTTGAACAACACCACAGAGGGGCCCGGGCGCGGGCAAGAAAAGGAAAAGGGGGGGGCGGAGCGGGAGGCCTCGGCAGACATGGAGGTCTCCCTGACTCCGCGCGCCCCCAGGAACAAAAGGAGGCACGGCTCCGATGAGGCGGAGGGGGAACAACATCCCTCCGCGGAGGAGTCGGTGCCCGCCGCGTGTCCCGCGTCCCCAACCAGTGCCCCCAAGCTGCGCTGTAGGCGAGAGGAGTCTGTCCCCGGGGAGGGTGAGACAGTCGAGGCTGCCCAGCCTCTGCCTCCCGGGGATGGCGTGGAAGATCTGCCTGTCGTGGGGGGCGTGGGGATCGCGGAGGAATGCATTGCCGCCGGGTCGGGCGTCCCGGGGACTGAGGCGGGCGGGGCCGAAGAGGCCGAACCTGAGCCCGCCCAGCCAATACCCAACTTCCCCCGGGAGTCGCTCGACCCGGCAGAAACACAAATTAATGCTTATTATGACACTGTAGATGCTGGGCCGGGGGGTGGCAGCGGGGAGGGGGAGGAACACCCACCCTCGCCTCTTGCTGTGGAGCTGGAGCACTTGGAGAGCCTGGGGATTTCCTATGGCCGGGTCTCTCCTTGTTCCCCGGTTCCTGGGGAGGAGGGGGAACCCCTTCTGCTGTCATTTCCCGACCCAGCACCATTTTTAAAAGAGCCCAGTGGGGACTCCTCTGCCGACGATCCTGGGGGTGGGATCGGGGCAGAGCCAGGGCCGGTTGGAGCGGCCGGTTCATTTGCCGTACCTTGTGCGGTCGATGGGCCGGCTGCTGGCGGCCACCTCCCGGAGGAGGACGGGGACTCGGTGGGGGACGCGGGTGAAGACCTAGAGACCACCGCCAGCGAGGCGGTGGATCTGCTCGCGGCCGCCGCCGAGACCATCCTCATTCCTGCAAAGGAACTCCGGGACTTTTTGGCCCAGAGCCGGGGTCGCTGCAACCAAGCCCGACTGGCCCTGGGAAAATGGTCCGAGCCAGAGCTGATCAAGGGGTCCGTCCGCGCCGCCATCAAAACCTTGGCCGCGGGCGGGCCCTTGACAAAGGCGCAACACCTTGAGCTGCGCGAGCTCGAGGGACTCCTCGCTGGGCTGCGGAGGGAGCGGAGTTCAACAAAAGACTCCGCTCCCTCCCCCACAATAGGTTAAGGTAGAGGTTGCACTATGCTTTTGCCATGAAGATAACCATAGCCAGCCTCAACATCAACGGCGGCAGAGGGGCACGCCGTAGATTTGACAATTTTTCGCTCCTGCGGGAGGGGAAATATGCGGTGTGCTTCCTGCAAGAAACCCACACCGTTCCGGGAGACGAAGCCACGTGGCTCCTGGAATGGCAAGGAGAGGTCCGCATGAGCCACCTCACCGCCATTTCTAGTGGGGTGGCCATCATGCTGGGCCCGCATTTTCAGCCGGAGATCTTGGGGGTCGAGGAGCCCGTGCCAGGCCGCTTGCTGCACGTAACGGTTCGCCTGGGGGACGTGCCGCTCCATCTCGTGAACGTGTACGCCCCTCAGCCCGACCCGCAGCAAACGCGCTTCTTTGAAGAGGTGTCCGCTCTTCTTGGCTCCGTCGACGTCGGCGACTGCATTGTCCTCGGGGGGGATTTTAACTGCACCCTCGAGGCGAGGGACCGCTCCGGTGCCCCGCAGTGCATGACGGCGATGGAGAAGTTGAGGGACCTGGTCGGGTCCTTCGACTTGGTGGACGTCTGGCGAAATCTCCACCCCGACTCCAGCGCCTTTACTTGGGTGAGGCCTGGAGTTGGATGGTCTAGAGTCGACCGCCTTTACGTGTCTCGGGCGTACGTTTCCTGCATCCCGGTGGCCTCCATGCGGCCGGTGCCGTGTTCGGACCACCACCTGGTGTGGGCGGAGCTCGCTTCGCTCCGCGCGAGGACGGGGTCCGCGTACTGGCATTTTAACAACCGGCTGCTGGAGGACGTGCGGTTCCAGGACTCGTTCCGTCGATTCTGGTCCGACTGGAGAAGGAAGCAGGGGGGCTTCCCCTCCTTGAGGCTATGGTGGGACGTGGGCAAGGCTCACGTCCGCGTCTTCTGTCAAGAGTACGCGAGGGGGTCGACCAAGAGGCGGGCGGCCAGAGTCGGGCGCCTAGAAAAAGAGGTGCTCGACCTGGAAGCCCGTCTCGGTCAAGTCGTCCAGGACCCGGCCCTGCGGACGGTGTACGAAGCGAAGAAGGCCGCGCTGAAGGACCTGCAGCTCGTCGGGTCCCGAGGCGCGTTCGTGAGGTCGCGGATCCGGTTCCTGCGGGATCTGGACTGCGGCTCCCCCTTCTTCTACTCGCTGGAAAAAAGGCAGAGTGTCCGTAAGCAGCTCTTGACGCTGCTGGCCGACGACGGCTCTCTCGTCTCGGATCCGGAAGGCGTCAACAACAGGGTCCATGAATATTACGGGGCTCTGTTCTCTCCGGATCCGTCCAGCGAGGAAGCGCGTAGAGTTTTGTGGGAGGACCTGCCGAAGGTCAGCCCGGAGGGCGCCGAAAATCTGGAAGCTCCGCTAAGCCTGGCGGAGCTGACCGGTGCCCTCGCCCGGCTCTCGAGGGGAAAATCCCCGGGGCTGGACGGGCTGACCGTGGAGTTCCACAGGGCGTTCTGGGACGTCCTGGGGAGCGACTACGCGCGGGTCCTGGGGGAAAGTCTGGCGACCGGGGAGATGCCCCTCTCTTGGCGCAGGGCAGTCATCGTCCTGCTGCCTAAGAAGGGCGATCTCCGCCTCCTTAAGAACTGGCGCCCGGTCTCCCTCCTCAGCACGGACTACAAAATCTTCGCCAGGGCGATGTCTGCTCGCCTTGGTGCCGTGCTGGACCACATGATCCACCCCGACCAGTCCTACACGGTCCCGGGCCGGACAATCCACGATAACATCCATCTGGTCCGGGACCTCATCCATTGTTCCCAGGAGGCTGGTCTGTCGGTCGCCTTCCTATCCCACGACCAAGAGAAGGCGTTCGACAGGGTGGATCATGACTATCTGCTCGGAACTCTGCGCGCTTTCGGGTTCGGGACGCATTTCGTCGCCCGGATCCGACTTTTGTACGTCGCCGCGGAGTGTCTGATTAAGGTTAACGGGTCCTTGACGGCGCCCCTTCGCTTTAGGAGAGGGGTGCGCCAGGGATGCCCCATGTCCGGCCAGTTATACGCCGTTTGCGTGGAGCCTTTCCTGCGCCTCTTGCGGACGAGGTTGACGGGACTGGCTCTGCAAGGGCCGGGCGTGGAGGTCGTCCTCTCGGCTTACGCCGATGACGTGCTCCTCACGGTAGAGGATCCCGCTGACCTGCGGAGGATGCGTGAGTGCCAGGAGATTTACTCGGCCGCGTCCTCCGCCAGGATCAACTGGGAGAAATGTTCCGGACTCCTGGTGGGTCAGTGGCGGGTGGACTCCCTGCCGGAGGAGCTCAGGCCTTTTGCCTGGAGCACGACCCATCTCCTCTATCTGGGAGTTTACCTTAGCCCCGACGAGGGAGCCTGGCCGGCGAACTGGCAGGAGCTGGAGGCCAAGGTCGCCGCTCGCCTAGGGCGCTGGACAGGACTGCTCCGAGTGCTGTCCTACAGGGGTCGAGCGCTAGTCATAAACCAGCTGGTGGCCGCAATGCTGTGGTACCGGCTGGTCACTTTGACCCCTCCCCCTGCGTTTGTCGCCAAGACACAGAAGAAGCTGGTGGACTTCTTCTGGAACAACAGGAAGCACTGGGTCTCTGCTGCGGTCTTGAGTCTCCCGCTTGAGGAGGGCGGTCAGTCGTTGGTGTGCGTCAGCGCCCAGCTCGCGACTTTCCGTCTTCAGACCCTGCAGAGATACCTTTACGTCGAGCCCCCTCCTAGGTGGTGTGCTCTGGCGAGGTATTTCTTCCGCCAGCAGCGCGACCTCAATTATGACACGCAGCTCCTGTTTGTGAACTTGGGGGGTGCCAGGACCGCCCTCCGGGAGCTGCCTGTCTTTTACAGGGAACTCATCAGGGTCTGGAACAAAGTCTCCACCAAGCGCAGCTCTCCGCCGGCTGGAGTGGCGGCCGTCCTGCAGGAACCGCTGCTCGGGAATCCGTACCTCCACGGCCGAGGTTTTATGTGGCGGTCGGAAGAGAGGGCTGTGGCTGGTGAGGTGACCAGGGTCAGGGACCTGCTCGATGGCGGAGGAGCGGGCTGGATGGCACCAGACACGCTGGCGCGGCGCCTAAATTCTGCCAACGTCCGCCACGCGGCCGATGCCATCGAGTCGCTAAAAACAGCTCTGGGCCTTGACTCCGTTAGGTGCATCGAGGAGGCTCAAGCACGTGGGGAGATCCCGTCCGAACTGACCCCCGTCCGGACGGAATTCCTCATCGGCGCCAAACCCCGGAACCTCCCTCGGGTGCCGGCGCCTCACAACTTGAGCCGCCTCGGGGAAATCCCCTCCGTGCCTTTCAGTTCCGCGCGGAGGGGTTTCCTGTACGGGCTGCTCCTGCACACCCTCAACTTTGCCATCCTCGCCGGCCGTCCGGACACGCCATGGCGTACCATCTTGCCGTCCGGAGGAGGCGGGGGTCCCCGATGGAGGGCACTCTACGCAGGGGTCCTCCCACTATTCATCGGGGACTTGGCCTGGAGGGTGGTGCACGGAGCAGTGCCGTGCAACAAATTTTTAAGCCGGTTCACGGACTCCCAGGCCGCCTGCAATTTCTGCGGTCTGGAGGAGTCCGTGTTCCATGTTTTTATTGAGTGCACAAGGTTGCAGCCCCTGTTCCATTATTTGAAGGGGCTGCTCCTGAAATTCTGGCTGCACTTCAGTCCCACTCTCCTGATCTTTGGGCACCCTGTGCGGAGGGGAGCGGGTAGGTCCGAGGGCCTCCTCGTAGGACTGCTCCTGGGCACGGCCAAGGGTGCCATCAGCCGGTCCAGGCAGCGGGCGGTCGAGGGAGTCGTTCAACCTGACTGCCTGCCTCTCTTCCGCTCTTACATCCGGTCCAGGGTGTCCTTGGAGATGGAGCACGCGGTGTCCACCGGTACGCTCGCGGCCTTCCGCGAGAGGTGGGCACCGGAGGGACTGGAGTGCATCATCATGCCCGGCAACCAAATTTTAATTTGATTTTACGTTTTTAAGTTTAATTTGTTTTAATTGCCGGTGCTTTTAGTGTCCCCCTTCCCTTTTATAGGGGGCACTGGGGAAAATTGTGATTTTAGTGCCCAAAAAAAAAACCAAAAAAAGAAAAACACAAAAAAAAAAAGGGGGGGAAAAAAAAAAAGGGCCTTGTAAATGTCTGGAGTGTCACCCAGGTCGGGTGGCACCGTTTAATGTTTTATGTTTTCGCAGGTAAACTCAAAAGAGTTTCATGCACAAGGACCCCCAGGTCCCTCTGCACCTCAGCATGTTGTAATTTCTCCCCATTCAAATAATATTCCCTTTTACTGTTTTTTTTCCCAAGGTGGATGACCTCACACTTTCCGACATTGTATTCCATCTGCCAAACCTTAGCCCATTCGCTTAACCTATCCAAATCTCTTTGCAGCCTCTCTGTGTCCTCTACACAACCCGCTTTCCCACTAATCTTTGTGTCATCTGCAAATTTTGTTACACTACACTCTGTCCCCTCTTCCAGGTCATCTATGTATATTGTAAACAGTTGTGGTCCCAGCACCGATCCTTGTGGCACACCACTAACCACCGATTTCCAACCCAAAAAGGACCCATTTATCCCGACTCTCTGCTTTCTGTTCGCCAGCCAATTCTCTATCCATGCTAATACATTTCCTCTGACTCCGCGTACCTCTATCTTCTGCAGTAAACTTTTGTGTGGCACCTTATCGAATGCCTTTGGAAATCTAAATACACCACATCCATCGGTACACCTCTATCCACCATGCTCGTTATATCGTCAAAGACAGGGAGGGGTGTAGGGGCTGGAGGAGATTAGAGATAAGGAAGGGTGTGGGGCTGGAGGAGGTTACAGAGATAGGGAGGGGTGTAGGGCTGGGGGAGGTTACAGAGACAAGGAAGGGTGTAGGGGCTGGAGGAGATTAGAGATAAGGAGGGGTGTAGTGCTGGGGGAGGTTACAGAGATAGGGAGGGGTGTAGGGGTCGGGAGGGGGGTTACAGGGATAGGGAGGTGCAGGGAGCAGGGGGTGGTGGGGCGGGGGCTGAGGTGACGAGGCCATGAAGGGGTTTTTAAACAAGGAGGAGGATGTTGAAATCGAGAGTAGTGAGGTGCTCATTACCCCCGCGCAGTAATCTCCAGTAATGGTCACTCGCTGGAACTCAGGCACGTCATAGGGCAGCTGATTTGCAAACAACGGCATGTTCTGAACGGGTGTCTGTGGGGTCACGATCGGGGACGTCAATGGGAAGGTTCCATCGGAAGTTGGGATCTGCAGGGACAATGAATGGGATCGAATCAGCCTCAGGCTCTTCTTTCTGGAGAAAGAGAAGTTCAGAGAAGAACAGGTTAGGGCCTTCTGGCGTCTCACAGGATAATTGTTTCAAGCAAAGGCAAAGTCATATCTCAGAGTTATTGCACTTTCCAGATACTTTGTGGAAGGGTTTTTATTCAGAATACAACATTGAAAAAATAATCAAACTTGGGTCAAGTTTTAAACAGCTGACAATCCAACAACAAATAGTATTTATATAGCGCCTTTAACGTAGTAAAACATCCCAAGACTTTTAAAGGAGCGATTAACAAACAAAATTTGACACCAAGCCACATAAGGAGATATTATGGCAGATGAGAGGTAGGTTTTAAGGGTAGTCTTAAAGGAGGAGAGAAAGGCGGAGAGGTTTAGGGAGGGAGTTCCAGAGCTTAGGGCCCAGGTAGCTGAAGGCACAGCCACCGATGGTGGAGCGATTATAATCAGGGATGCTCAGGAGAGCAGAATTGGAGAAGCGCAGAGATCTCGGGGGGTTGTGGGGCTGGAGGAGATTACAGAGATAGGGAGAGGCGAGGGTCATGGAGGGATTTGAAAAAAAGGATGAGACTTTTTAAAATCATGGCGTTGTCGGACTGGGAGCCAATGTGGGTCAGTGAGCACCGGAGGAATGTGTGCTGGGGTGGGGGTGGGGAGAAGAGAGGGTGGTGGGGGGTGTAAGGGTTTTAGCTACTAGAGTCCCTGTACCTCGGCCCCACCACTGAGATGGGGATTTGAAGAATTTATCAGCTGCAGGAGTTTAAAATGCTTCTTTAAACCTACCTCTTTGACCAAGCTTTTGGTCGCCTGCTATAGTTTCTCCTTATGTGGCCCGGTGTCAAATGTATTTGTTTTGTCTCATAATCGCTCCTGTGAAGCGCCTTGGGACGTTTTACTATATTAAAGGCGCTATATAAATACAAGTTGTTGTTGTACAATCTGCACACAAGCCACGTTCTGATGAAAGTTGCCCAGCAAGGGGTCAAGTACAGACACCAACACTCACTGCTGTATGATGTGTGTGTGAAGGAGCAGGTCGGGCTGTGGGAGAGGGGCTATGGGAAAGAGCTAGGGAACATTGTAATAGGATTATGCACAAGTCGCTATACACAATTAAAGTAAACAAACATTCACATAAGAACAAAAGCAGGCCATGCAGCCCGTCGAGCCTGTTCCACCAATCCATTAAATCATGGCTGATCTGATGCTTATCTCCATTTACCCACCTCTGTGGGTTTAAGGCCAATTATTCAGCTGTTCTTAAATCTCATCGACAGTAACCCAGATCACAAATTTTAAAGTCTGCTTTCTTTATAATGTTCAATGTTACTTTAAAGGGAGGAGCATTTCCCATATCCCAATTCAGGCATTCAGGCATTCAGTGAAACATCAAATACACCTGGGGCAGGTACAGCACGGGGTTAGATACAGAGTAAAGCTCCCTCTACACTGTCCCATCAAACACTCCCAGGCAGGTACAGCATGGGTTAGATACAGAGTAAAGCTTCCTCTACACTGTCCCATCAAACACTCCCAGGGCAGGTACAGCACGGGTTAGATACAGAGTAAAGCTCCCTCTACACTGTCCCATCAAACACTCTCGGGGCAGGTACAGCATGGGTTAGATACAGAGTAAAGCTCCCTCTACACTGTCCCATTCATCACTCCCAGGGCAGGTACAGCACGGGTTAGATACAGGATAAAGCTCCCTCTACACTGTTCCGTCAAGCACTCTCAGGGCAGGTACAGCATGGGTTAGATACAGAGTAAAGCTCCCTCTACACTGTCCCGTCACACACTCCCGGGGCGGGTACAGCACGGGTTAGATACAGAGTAAAGCTCCCTCTACACTGTCCCATCAAACACTCCAGGGGCAGGTACAGCGGCTCTCGGGCAAGTCCTGGTTGGGAGGAGAACAGGACGGGGGTTGGGAGTGCCGAGAATGACCATCCTAGACTGGGTGATGTGTAATGAGAAAGGACTAATTAGCAAACTTGTTGTGCGAGGCCCCTTGGGGAAAAGTGACCATAATATGGTAGAATTCTTTATTAAGATGGAGAGTGACACAGTTTATTCAGAGACTAGGGTCCTGAACTTAGGGAAAGGTAACTTCGATGGTATGAGACGTGAATTGGCTAGGATAGACTTGCGAATGATTATAAAGGGTTGACGGTGGATAGGCAATGGCAAACATTTAAAGATCACATGGATGAACTTGAACAATTATATACCCGGTCTGGAGTAAAAAATAAAACGGGGAAGGTAGCTCAACCGTGGCTAACAAGGGAAATTAAGGATAGTTTTAAATCCAAGGAAGAGGCATATAAATTGGACAGAAAAAGCAGCAAACCTGAGGACTGAGAGAAATTTAGAATTCAGCTGAAGAGTACAAAGGGTTTAATTAGGAAGGGGAAAATAGAGTATGAGAGGAAGCTTGCTGTGAACATAAAAACTGACTGCAAAAGCTTCTGTAGATATGTGAAGAGAAAAAGATTAGTGAAGACGTAGGTCCCTTGCAGTCAGAATCAGGTGAATTTATAATGGGGATCAAAGAAATGGCAGACCAATTGAACAAATACTTTGGTTTTGTCTTCATGAAGGAAGACGTAAATAACCTTCCGGAAATACTAGGGGACCGAGGGTCTAGTGAGAAGGAGGAACTGAAGGAAATCCTTATTAGTCAGGAAATGGTGTTAGGGAAATTGATGGGATTCATGGCCAATAAATCCCCGGGGCCTGATAGTCTGCATCCCAGAGTACTTAACGAAGTGGCCCTAGAAATAGTGGATGCGTTGGTGATCATTTTCCAGCAATTTATCGACTCTGGATCAGTTCCTATGGATTGGAGGGTAGCTAATGTAACACCACTTTTTAAGAAAGGAGGGAGGGAGAAAACAGTAATTATAGACCAGTTAGCCTGACATCAGTAGTGGGGAAAATATTGGAATCAATTATTAAAGATGAAATAGCAGCACATTTGGAAAGCAGTGACAGGATCGGTCCAAGTCAGCATGGATTTATGAAAGGGAAATCATGCTTGATAAATCTTCTCGAATTTTTTGAGGATGTAACTGGTAGAGTGGACAAGGGAGAACCAGTGGATGTGGTGTATTTGGACTTTCAAAAGGCTTTTGACAAGGTCCCACACAAGAGATTAGTGTGCAAAATTAAAGCACATGGTATTAGGGGTATTGTATTGATGTGGATAGAGAATTGGTTGGCAGACAGGAAGCAGAGAGTTGGGATAAATGGGTCCTTTTCAGAATGGCAGGCAGTGACCAGTGGGGTGCTGCAGGGCTCAGTGCTGGGACCCCAGCTATTTACAATATACATCAATGATTTAGATGAAGGAATTGAGTGTAATATCTCCAAGTTTGCAGATGACACTAAGCTGGGTGGCGGTGTGAGCTGTGAGGAGGATGCTAAGAGGCTGCAGGGTGACTTGGACAGATTAGGTGATTGGGCAAATGTATGGCAGATGCAGTATAATGTGGATAAATGTGAGGTTATCCACTTTGGGGGCAAAAACACGAAGGCAGAATACTATCTGAATGGTGGCAGATTAGGAAAAGGGGAGGTGCAATGAGACCTGGGTGTCATGGTACATCAGTCATTGAAAGTTGGCATGCAGGTACAGCAGGCGCTGAAGAAGGCAAATGGCATGTTGGCCTTCATAGCTAGGGGATTTGAGAATAGGAGCAGGGAGGTCTTACTGCAGTTGTACAGGGCCTTGGTGAGGCCTCACCTGGAATATTGTGTTCAGTTTTGGTCTCCTAATCTGAGGAAGGACGTTCTTGCTATTGAGGGAGTGCAGCGAGGGTTCACCAGACTGATTTCCAAGATGGCAGGACTGACATATGAGGAGAGACTGGATCAATTTGGCCTGTATTCACTGGAGTTTAGAAGGATGAGAGGGGATGTCATTGAAACATATAAAATTCTGACGGGACTGGACAGGTTAGATGCAGGAAGAATGTTCCCGATGTTGGGGAAGTCCAGAACCAGGGGACACAGTCTAAGGATAAGGGATAAGCCATTTAGGGCTAAGATGAGGAGGAACTTCTTCACTCAGAGAGTTGTTAACCTGTGGAATTCCCTGCCGCAGAGAGTTGTTGATGCCAGTTCATTGGATATATTCAAGAGGGAGTTAGATATGACCCTTACGGCTAAAGGGATAAAGGGGTATGGAGAGAAAGCAGGAAAGGGGTACTGAGGGAATGATCAGCCATGATCTTATTGAATGATGGTGCAGGCTCGAAGGGCCAAATGGCCTACTCCTGTAGCTATTTTCTATGTTTCTACAATAACACTGTGAATCCAGCAGGGCGACTCCTGCTCCTCCCAGCTCCACACCAAGGTAAGAATGATAAAAAACTACATTTTTCCTGTCAGTCTCCAGCTGTTCATGTAAGGTCTGTGTTTTTATTTTTTTTATTAAACAATGTGCAGAGGAGATTAACTGGAATGGTACCAGGGATGAGTGAATTCAGTTCCGTGGATAAACAGGAGAAGCTGGGGTTGTTCTCCTTAGAGCAGAGAAGGTTGAGGGGAGATTTAATAGAGGTGTTCAAAATCATGATGGAGTAAATAAGGAGAAACAGTTTCCAGTGGCAGGAGGGTTGGTAACCAGAGGGACACAGATTTAAGATAATTGGCAAAAGAACCAGAGAGGAGATGAGGAGAATATTTTTTTACGCAGCGAGTTGTTGTGATCTGGAACACACTGCCTGAAAGGGCGGTGGGAGCAGATTCAATCGTAACTTTCAAATGGGAATTGGATAAATACTCGAAGGGGAAAAATGTGCAGGGCTGTGGGGAAAGAGCAGGGGGGTGGGACTGATTGGATCGCTCTTTCTGTGCTGTATCAAAACCCTCTTCGAAAGTGTGCCAGAAGTGGTTTTACTGCCCAACATTCCTAGTGCAGGGTCAGGCTGAGATTGGGACAACACAAGGTGTGACCACTCTTGAACTCCTCTTGAACTATAGGAGTGTCGAGGGTTATGGGGAGTGGGCAGGGAAGCAGAGTTGAGGCCAAGATCAGATCAGCCATGATCTTACTGACATGCGGGGCAGGCTCGAGGGGCCGTATGGCCGACTCCTGCTCCAATTCGTATGTTCACTCCTGGACACTGAGAAGGACAGACCTTTTAGCCGTGGTCTCAGATTGCTGCTCCGCGATCTCCTTCTGTAGCTCCCTCTCTTTTGCCTCCTGTTTGCCGATCGGACAATCTTCGGCAACATCAAACAGCGACATGGAGTCCTTGGTGTCCTCCTCACGCAGAGCGGAGGCGAACACCTTCTCCGCGATAATCCGAACCTGTTCATCCTCGTCCGTCTGTGCAATCTTGGGGAATTGCCTGGGCATCTCGGCTGGGGAGGGAAAGAACAAAAAGCAGGTACAATGATTGCTGTTTATGTTATAGGGATTTATCGGAGCATCCCTCACCTGTGGAGTTCACATTTACATTCAAATCAAAGTGAACCAGCTCACATTTTCCACTGCAAAATATGATGCATGTCAGGGCTGTGAGGGGAGCGTCACTGATTTATTGATAGTCCGTGTCCACTAAACTAATCTCAGCTAAGTGCAGCCATTGGGACTGGACTAGCGTGGTATTCCCTGGAATATAGAAGGTGATCTGATTGAGGTTTTTAGGATTTGGAAAGGATTTAATAGAGTAGAGAGAGAGAAACTTTTTCTGCTGGTGGGGGATCTAGGACAAGGGGACATAACCTTACAATCAGAGCCAGGCCGTTCAGGACAGAAGTTGTGAAACACTGCTTCACACAGAGCGTGGTCACAGTGTGGAACTCTCTCCCACAAAAAGCAGCAGACGCTGGGGGTCAATTAATCATTTTTAATCTGAGACCGATAAGAGTTTTTCTAGCCAAGGGTATAAAGGGATATGGAGCCAAGTTGGTGGATGGAGTTAGGATGCAGATCAGCCGTGGCATTAAATGGCGGGACAGGCCTGAGGGGCTGAACAACCTGTTCCTGTTCCTGTGTGAAATTAGAGGCAATGAGCAGCGCCAGGGGGATTATAAGAGCAGGATTAGCATCCTGGAATTGTCCTTCATTTATCCTTGGGCTCAGGGTTTTAGCTGTGGTTGGCTAGAGTCCATGATTGGGATGAATGGTTCTTCCGGATATAACTGTCACCAAAATTCATTACACATATGTGACCACGATGGCAGATGATGCCTCTTTTTGAGCTACTCTGTCATCACCTGCAAGAACCACTTATTGCCCTGGTACAGCCCAGCGAGTGGGTAGAGGGGCAGTTTCACCTCTGTGCTCGCTGACCTACATTGGCTCCTGGCTAAGCAATGCCTCGATTTCAAAATTCTCATCCTGGTTTTCAAATGCCTCCATGGCCTCGCCCCTCCCTATCTCTGTAATCTCCTCCAGCCCCACAACTCCCCCCTCTCCCCCCCCCCCACCCCCCGAGATCACTGCGCTCCTCTAATTCTGCCCTCTTAAGCATCCCTGATTATAATCGCTCTCTCTCTCCATTTGCCCTGTATCAATCCCAAACTAATTCCACCGCCCCGCTCTCACCCCATAGCCCTGTATCAATCCCAAACTAATCCTACTGCCCCGCTCTCTCCCCATAGCCCTGTATCAATCCCAAACTAATCCTACTGCCCCGCTCTCTCCCCATAGCCCTGTATCAATCCCAAACTAATCCCACTGCCCTGCTCTCTCCCAAAGCACTGTATCAATCCTAAACTAATCCCACTGCCCCGCTCTCTCCCCATATCCTTGTATCAATCCCAAACTAATCCCACTGCCCCGCTCTCTCCCCATATCCCTGTATCAATCCCAAACTAATCCCACTGCCCCGCTCTCTGCCCATAGCCCTGTATCAATCCCAAACAAATCCCACTGCCCCGCTCTCTGCCCATAGCCCTGTATCAATCCCAAACTAACCCCACTGCCCCGCTCTCTGCCCATAGCCCTGTATCAATCCCAAAATAATTCCACTGCCCCGCTCTCTGCCCATAGCCCTGTATAAATCCCAAACAAATTCCACTGCCCCGCTCTCTGCCCATAGCCCTGTATCAATCCCAAAATAATTCCACTGCCCCGCTCTCTGCCCATAGCCCTGTATCAATCCCAAACTAATTCCACTGCCCCGCTCTCTGCCCATAGCCCTGTATCAATCCCAAAATAATTCCACTGCCCCGCTCTCTGCCCATAGCCCTGTATCAATCCCAAAATAATTCCACTGCCCCGCTCTCTGCCCATAGCCCTGTATCAATCCCAAACTAACCCCACTGCCCCGCTCTCTGCCCATAGCCCTGTATAAATCCCAAACAAATTCCACTGCCCCGCTCTCTGCCCATAGCCCTGTATCTTTTTCAGCTTCAAATATTTATAATCATAGCATGGTTACAGCAAAGAAGGCGGCCATTCGGCCCGCCGAGCCCATGCTGGCTCTCTGCAGGAACACTTCGGCTAGTCCCACACCCCGGCCCTTTCCCCGTAGCCTGCCAATTTTTTTCCTTCAGCTACTTATCCAATCCCCTTTTTAAAACCAGAATTGAATCTGCCTCCACCACCCTCTCAGGCTGTGCATTCCAGATCCTAACCACTCGCTGTGTGAAAAGGTTTTTCCTCATGTCGTCTTTCGTTCTTTTGCCAATCACCTTAAATCTGTGTCCTCTGGTTCTCGACCCTTCCGCCAATGGGAACAGTTTCTCTCTATCTACTCTGTCCATACCCCTCATGATTTTGAACACCTCTATCAAATCTCCTCTCAACCTTCTCTGCTCTAAGGAGAACAACCCCAGCTTCTCCAGTCTATCTTCGTAACTGAAGTCCCTCATCCCTGGAACCATTTTCGTAAATCTTTTCTGTACTCTCTCTAAAGCCTTCACATCCTTCCTATCCAACTTTCTCTTAAAGGATACAATGGTCGGTGTCTCAACCACTCCCTCTGGAAAATGTGTCATGTATCTTACATTATTATATATAACTGTATCCCAACATGCTATACATGACTGTAATAAGATATGACCTGTAACCACCAACATACCATACCACCGGGGGTGCACTTGCAAGAGACAGATATATAAGAAGAGGTCTCAGGCAAGTGCAGCATTCCAGAGCTGGAAATAAAGGTGCAGGTCCAGAGTGACCTTGACTTCACTACATGCCTCGTGTGAATCTGTACTGAGGGGACAGGACTTTACAGTGGCGACGGGTTACGGGATTACAGAATCCACAGAATGGCGAACGGATCAGATGAAAAGTACAATGTGGGAGACAATTGGGAGGACTTTATAGAAAGGCTCCAGCAAAGCTTTGTAACCAAAGACTGGTTAGGCGACGATACGGCAGACAAGAGAAGAGCCCATCTCTTGACCAGCTGTGGCTCGAAAGCATACGCTTTAATGAAGGATCTGTTGGCACCTGAGAAACCAGCAAGCAAGTCGTTTGAAGAATTGAGCACACTGGTAAGAGACCACCTGAAGCCAGCGAGCAGCCTACACATGGCCAGACACAGGTTCTACAACTACAGAAGCTGTGTGGGCCAGAGCATACCTGACTTCGGTGGCGGAACTTCGGAGGTTGGCTAGTTTATGTGAGTTCTCCAATGAACTGAGGAGAGAAATGCTGAGAGACTTTTTCATTGAAGGAATAGGCCACGCAGGCATATTCTGAAAGCTCATAGAGACCAAGAACCTGATCTTAGAGGCAGCAGCACTGGTTGCACAGACATTCTTGGTAGGGGAAGAAGAAACGAGGTTGATTTACAATGCAGGTACGACAACTAACGAAATAATGGAACAAGTTCACAGCATTAGAAAAGCTGCTACCTCCACACACAGACAAAACCGGCAGAACAGGCTTTCAACAGCAAGCAGTGGCAACAGAAGCCATCAAGGGCCACAGGAACGGCCGTTCACACCTCACCAACCCACAATGTGAGCAATCAACTACAAACTGAGAGAAGCTCAAGCGAGATCAGCCAGACGCAGCTCATTCTTTGCAAGAGGTGTGGGGGTGGGCACTCGTCAAGGGACTGTCGATTTCAGCAGGCTGTTTGCAGGAACTGTGAATATACAGGGCATTTGGCCCACATGTGCAAAAAACGGCAGCTTGGCTGGTATACGAATCGGAAAGCGGACCAGAAGACGGTGGGAACAGTACCCGGGACACCGATGTACAGCGGGTCAACACGATCAATGGCCGCTGCTCCTACGACAGGACACCTCCTATAATGATGAGGATCCTACTCAACGGGATATCTGTCAACATGGAGCTGGATACAGGAGCGAGTCAATCTCTCATGGGTGCTCAACAATTTGAACAACTGTGGCCGCATAAAAGAGACAGACCAAAACTCACAAGGGTCGACACCAAACTAAGGACCTATACCAAAGAAATCGTACCAGTCCTCGGCAGCGCCATGCTCTCTGTCACACACAAAGGGACAGTGAACCGACTTCCCCTGTGGATTGTCCCCGGAGACCCCCCAGCACTGCTGGGGAGAAGCTGGCTGGCAAAACTAAACTGGAAATGGGATGATGTCCATGCCATGTCATTAGAGGAACGGACCTCCTGCTCAACAGTTATAAAGCGATTTGAACATCTTTCAGCCAGGTGTGGGCACTTTCAAAGGGGCCAAAGTCAAAATCTACATCACACAGGATGCTAGACCGGTCCATCACAAGGCCAGAGCTGTACCCTATGTGATGAGGGAAAAGATTGAACACGAACTAGACAGGCTTCTGCAGGAAGGCATTATATCACCTGTGGAATTTAGCGACTGGGCAAGTCCCATCGTCCCAGTCATGAAGCCTGATGGATCTGTACGAATCTGTGGGGACTACAAATCTACCATAAACAGAGTCTCCCTACAGGACCAGTACCCGCTGCCCAGAGCGGAGGACTTATTTGCCATATTGGCTGGAGGTAAACTTTTCTCAAAATTAGACCTCACATCTGCGTATATGACGCAAGAATTGACCGAGGAATCCAAGCTACTCACCACCATCAACACACATCGAGGCCTTTTCATGTACAATCGATGCCCATTCGGCATCAGGTCGGCAGCTGCCATATTCCAGCGCAACATGGAGAGTCTGCTCAAGTCCATCCCGGGGACAGTTGTATTTCAAGATGACATACTTATCACGGGCAGGGACACCGACTCCCATCTCCGTAATTTGGAGGAAGTACTAAAGCGGTTGGATCGGATAGGCCTACGGATCAAGAAATCCAAGTGCCTGTTTCTCGCACCTGAGGTTGAAATTTTGGGCAGAAGGATTGCCGCTGATGGAATCTGCCCAACAGAGTCCAAAACAGAAGCAATTCGCCTGGCACCCAGGCCCCGGAATGTCTCAGAACTGCGCGCCTTTCTCGGGCTACTCAATTACTTTGGGAACTTTTGCAGAACTTAAGCACGCTGCTGGAGCCTCTCCACGTGCTATTCAGGAAGGGATGCGATTGGTTTTGGGGGGACGCCCAGGAACACGCCTTCAATAAGGCACGCAACCTTCTGTGTTCCAACAGTGTTTTGACTTTCTTTGACCCAGGTAAAAAGCTAGTTCTCACATGCGATGCGTCAGCGTATGGGGTCGGGTGCGTTTTGCAACATGTCAATAGTGCAGGCAAATTACAACCCATAGCTTATGCCTCCAGGTCACTTTCGCGGGCGGAACGCGGGTACGGAATGGTAGAGAAGGAGGCACTCGTGTGCGTGTACAGTGTCAAAAAGATGCACCAATACTTTTTGGGGGCCAAGTTCACGTTAGAAACCGACCACAAGCCCCTCACGTCCCTCCTATCCGAGAGCAAGGCAATAAACGCCAACGCCTCGGCGTGAATTCAACGGTGGGCATTCATGCTGGCGTCCTACGACTATAACATAAGGCACAGACCAGGCACAGACAACTGTACCGACGCGCTCAGCAGGCTACCCCTGGCGACCACGGAAGGGTCTGACGAACAGGACTGTGAGATAGTCATGGCAATCAATGCCTTTGAGTCCACAGGTTCGCCCATGACGGCTCGCCAAATCAGAGCCTGGACTGCCAGTGACCCCACGTTATCCTTAGTAAAAGGATGTGTCCTAACCGGTGACTGGGCAGAGGCTCGCGATGCCTGCCCCGAGGAATTAAAACCCTTTCACAGGCGCATGCATGAGCTATCACTACAAGCAGACTGCCTGATGTGGGGCAGCCGAGTAGTCACGCCTCTGTGAGGCAGAGAGGCATTTGTCCGGGAGCTCCATCGCGAGCACCCGGGGATCATTCTCATGAATGCCATAGCCAGATCCCACATCTGGTGGCCTGGTATTAACGCGGACTTGGAGCTCTGCATCCGAAGGTGCACCATTTGTGCCCAACTCAGCAGTGCCCCCAGGGAGGCTCCACTGAGCCCCTGGCCCTGGCCTACCAAACCGTGGTCGTGGGTGCACGTAGACTATGCGGGCCCATTCATGGGCAAAATGTTCCTCGTAGTTGTGGATGCATTTTCAAAGTGGATTGAATGCACCATTTTAATCTCGAGCACAACCTCCACCACTGTGGAGAGCCTCGCAACCATGTTTGCAACGCACAGAATCCCTGACATATTAGTCAGTGACAATGGTCCGTGCTTCACCAGCGCAGAATTCCAAGACTTTATAATTGACCACGGCATAAATCACGTCAAGACGGCACCATTCAAGCCTGTCTCCAATGGCCAGGCGGAGAGAGCAGTGCAAATCATCAAACAAGGCATGCTTAAAATCCAAGGTCCCACGCTGCAGGGTCGCCTGTCACGACTGCTGTTGGCATACAGATCTCGTCCGCACTCACTGACTGGGATCCCCCCCCGCGCAACTGTTGATGAAAAGGACTTTAAAAACAAGGCTCTCATTAATCCTCCCAGACATGCATGAAATCGTTGAGGCAAAGCGCCGTAAGCTGACTGAGTACCATGACAGAAATTTGAGGGGGAGATGGAATGAGATAGGGGACAAAATGTTTGTACTAAACTATGGCAGGGGTCCCAAATGGTTTGCAGGGAAGGAAACAGGCTACTGGTAGTACAAATGGACAACGACAAAACCTCCGGAGGCATGTAGACCAAGTCAAAAGCAGATTTACCAACAGCACTGCGGAATCAGAGGCAGACTACAATGTGGAATTCGCACCACACCTGGTGGACAGACAGAGGGAACAACCTGAGGAAAGGGCAATCCCAACAGACAGCCCAGGCGAGTCAACAACAATCACACCAATCGAAACAGACAGCCCAGGCGAGATACCAGCAACCACTCCCAAAGAAAAATAGACACCAAGGCAAACAACTGAACCACAACTCAGACGCTCCACGTGAGAGCGTAGACCACCTGAGAGACTGAACCTATAAAGACAATAAGACCTTGGGGGAGGGTGATGTCATGTATCTTACATTATTATATATAACTGTATCCCAACATGCTATACATGACTGTAATAAGATATGACCTGTAACTACCAGCATACCTTACCACCAGGGGTGCACTTGCAAGAGACAGGTATATAAGGACAGGTCTCAGGCAAGTGCAGCATTCCAGAGCTGGAAATAAAGGTGCGGGTCCAGAGTGACCTTGACTTCACTACATGCCTTGTGTGAATCTGTACTGAGGGGACAGGACTTTACAAAATGCATGTCTCTTTTTTCTTTCTTTGCAGCATTCTGGGCTCCAACAATCCTGTGTAAAGATATTTCTCCTAACCTCTCTCCTCACTCTCAGTGACAGTTTTAAAGTGATGCCACCTCGCCACTGATTCTCCAACCAGAGGAAGGAGTCTTTCCTTATTCATTCGATCAAAACACTTCGTCATTTAAAAAAAACCTTGATTAAATATCCTCTTACCCGTCTCTGTCACAGTGTAAATAACCCTGCCAGTTCCAGTGAACCCCTAGCTGCAGATCCTCGAGTACAGCACAAACACTCTGTAATGTGATATGCTGATGGAATGAGAGGTGCAGGGGTGGGAGGAGGCTTGTGTGGAGCAGAAACACCTGCACGGACCGGTCTGGCTGAATGGCCTGTTTCTCGTTTGGAAATACTACAGTCGGCAGCAGTTTGATGGCGAATTGTTTCGGAAAAAGACACCTGACATGGTGCCATGTGGTTTGGGGGGAAACTTCTCAGGCGAGGACAGGAGGACGGGTTGTCAAGAGTCAGCGTAAATCAACTCTTCCTGAGAGTCTTAAAAGGAAAAACAAAGACTTGCATTTATATAGCGCTTTTCACGAACACCTGATGTCTCAATGAAGTAATTTTGGCGTGTAGTTACTGTTGTAATGATGAAAACGCGGCAGCCAATTTGCGCACAGCAAACTCCCACAAACATCAATGTGATAATGACCCAATAATCTGTTTTTTTTTAATGTTGATTGAGGGATAAATATTGGCCAGGACACCGGGGATAACTCCCCTGCTCTTCTTCAAAATAGTGCCATGGGACGGGGCATCGGTATAACATCTTGTCCGAAAGATGGCACCTCCAACAGTGCAGCGCTCCTTCAGTACTGCCCCTCCGACAGTGCGGTGCTCCCTCAGTGTTGCCCCTCCGACAGTGCAGCACTGCCTCAGTACTGTCCCTCCAACAGTGCAGCGCTCCCTCAGTACTGCCCCTCCAACAGTGCGGTGCTCCCTCAGTGTTGCCCCTCCGACAGTGCAGCATTCCTTCAGTACTGCCCCTCCGACAGTGCAGCGCTCCCTCAGTACTGCCCCTCCGACAGTGCGGTGCTCCCTCAGTGTTGCCCCTCCAACAGTGCAGCACTCCCTCAGTACTGTCCCTCCGAGCAGCGCTCCCTCAGTACTGCCCCTCCAACAGTGCGGTGCTCCCTCAGTACTGCCCCCCGACAGTGCGGTGCTCCCTCAGTGTTGTCCCTCCGACAGTGCAGCACTCCCTCAGTACTGCCCCCCGACAGTGTGGTGCTCCCTCAGTGTTGTCCCTCTGACAGTGCAGCGCTCCCTCAGTACTGCCCCCCGACAGTGCGGTGCTCCCTCAGTACTGCCCCCCGACAGTGCGGTGCTCCCTCAGTGTTGCCCCTCCAACAGTGCAGCACTCCCTCAGTACTGTCCCTCCGAGCAGCGCTCCCTCAGTACTGCCCCTCCAACAGTGCGGTGCTCCCTCAGTACTGCCCCCCGACAGTGCGGTGCTCCCTCAGTGTTGTCCCTCTGACAGTGCAGCGCTCCCTCAGTACTGCCCCCCGACAGTGTGGTGCTCCCTCAGTGTTGTCCCTCTGACAGTGCAGCGCTCCCTCAGTACTGCCCCCCGACAGTGCGGTGCTCCCTCAGTGTTGTCCCTCTGACAGTGCAGCACTCCCTCAGTACTGCACTGGGAGTGTCAGCCTAGATTTATGTGCTTGAGTCCTTGGAGTGGGATTTGAACCCACAACGTTCGGAGCATGTGCCCGGCACGAAGTCCTGCCCTGGCCTTAAAATTGCGGTTACCACCCCCGAGCGGAATTGAAGTGCTGAGGGAACGCGTTGGTCATCGTTACGCTGATAATCTGGTTAAAAGGGAGGGCCGCTGTGCACTCTGCCAGGCCTCTAATACCTCCTCTGGGCCACCAGGGCGGCGCGGTGCCGAGGACCGAACCACGCAACAGAAGTCGGTCAAACCGGAGAGTCGGTCAAACCGGAAAGGTGGCGGTGCGGGGCGCGCCCGACCTCCCCTTTAATTTCCTCCCCGCAAGTGGATGTCGGCCCGGTTTGCAACCCACCAGGCTGGTGCTGGTACCCGCTCGACAATATCCGGCGTGGGGTGGCAAGAGGTCATCGTACACGGTGGCCTGGGGCGCTACCTGTGGGACGCGGTGCTACCGTAACAGCGCTTCCGCTGACTCCCGCCCAATTTCCAGGAGCCGATAACTCCCCCCACCCCCCGAAGGCGCTAACAGGGCACTTCCGACCCCACTGTCTTTAACCATTTAGTGCCTGTCGCATACTCTGCACAGCCAGGGAAGATGAACATTTTGGGACCGATCTACCTGCATTACATCAGTGACTGCACTACAAACAAAGTGCTTCATTGGCTATACCGCGCTTTGGGACGTCCTGCGGCGCTATAGAAATGCAAGTCTGTCTTTTGAAGCTCTCAGGTTGAGCACAATCCCGACCCACAGATACACCCCGCCCCGGCACTGAGGCACAGTCCCGGTACTGAGAGCGGGACATGTTGGGATTGACCTGGACACACCGCTCCGCTCCGGGTCCACCCGGAACTCCGGGAAACCGCAGCAAGTCCCGGTGTGGAGCCGATGCCCGAGAGGAAGGTCCCGCTCCCGGTGCCGATCCGACCCAATCCCGCTCCCCTTACCGGTGCTGGGAGCCCCGGCCATACACGCTCCGGCTCTGATGTCCCGGCTCCGGCTCGGAGTCTGGCTCGGGGTCGTGGTCCGCTCCGGGTTTTATTCCGGAGCTGGCGCTATTTTAAGAAGCTGAGCCACCGGAATCGGATCATCAGCAAAACCAGCCGGCTTCAGGGCACAGAAAGATCCCAAATTACAGGGGGCGTTAATGGGGACAGGGGCATTAATGGGGATGTTAATGGGGACAGGGGCATTAATGGGGGCATTAATTGTGACTTCGAGTTACCAAAAGATATTAGAAACTGAGCCCCAATAATAAATTAGTCGGTGTTAATAGTGACCAACACACGATACAAGGCTGTGACTCCCTCCCCTTAATTATATATTACTTTAAAATGTTAAAACAATTCTCCATGAAGGTGTCGTCCCCTTTAAGAGTAATGCGCAGACTGTAAATCCCTGGGGTTTGTTTGTCTGTGAAGTTCTCCCCGGTTCAGTGAAAGCTTGGTCATTGGGGTCGCCCTCGACACTTGATGAAGATTTTGCCGACTCCCTGGATTGCGGAGTTGGGTAGGAAGCTGAGTTACTGACACCAGGCAGCAGCGGGGGCGGGGTCCAGGTTCCAGCCTTACACCCTCCGCAATACCGGGAATCTGCAGCAACCTCCTGACTCATCAAGACTGAGAGGTGATCTTATTGAAATGTGTACGATTCTGAGGGGGCTTGACAGGTAGAGGTAGAGGCAGAGAGGATGTTTCCCCTTGTGGGGGAATCTAGAATGAGGGGGCATAGTTTCAGAATAAGGGGCCGCCCATTTAAAACTGAGATGAGAAGAAATTTCTTCTCCCAGAGGGTTGTAAATCTATGGAATTCTCTGTCCCAGAAAGCTGTGGAGGCTGGGTCATTGAATATATTTAAGGCGGAAATAGAGAGATTTTTGAGCATAAGGGAGAAATACGATATGGGGAGCGGGCAGGGAAGTGGAGCTGAGTCCATGATCAGATCAGCCATGATCTTATTAAATGGCGGAGCAGGCTCGAGGGGCCAAATGGCCTACTCCTGCTCCTATTTCTTATGTTCTTATCACCCAGGGCCAGGAAACTCACTGACACCGTTCCACCGATAATCCCCGACTTTTCACAGCTTGAGCAGCTCAGAGAGACTCTGAAAACCAAATGTCCAACTCCGCATTCATGCCACAAATGTCCCACAGACCCACGCACAGTCCGAGCAGTTGTTTGTTTTCTAAAAGTTAAACAGTGCCTTGCCATTAATTCCGAGCAACACTCCGCAAACCTTGCTGACAGAGCCACACCTTGCGTCTAGTCACACTGGCTGGGTCCCATTGTTTTAAGGGTGTATGTGAGGGGGAGCTATTTAATTTTAAGATGCTATTCAAGCCCTGGGCAATTGTGAGAAATATTCAGGCCTGGGACTGGGAGCTTCGGGAGAAGGAAAGGGACCTTACCTGGAGTGAGTTAGGAACTCACAGCTGCAATCAGTGCCCTCTGTATGATGGAATGGCAGAATCTCTCTCTCTCTCTCTCTCTCACTGAAGGCTACTCAGCTCCAGCCTTGACAGACCCAGTAATGAACACCAGCCACATTCCGGAAATGTTTGAAGATTGATGAATTGGATAAGCAGCGAGAGACAAAGGAAAAATAACTATCGATTGTGCATTTTAAAAATAATTCAGTGGATCATGTAACTGGATACAATTAGAGGAGCAATTCACATCGATTAGTGTCTAGCACAGCAAAACTTCCATTAGGCAGAGGATAAATGGCTTTTACAGGCGTGCTCAATTGTTACTTAAAGAATAAGACAGCACAGAAGGAGGCCATTCGGCCCATCGAGTCTGCGCCGGTTCTTTCGAAGAGCAATCCAGTCAGTCTGACTCATAAGAACATAAGAATTAGGAGCAGGAGTCGGCCATTCGGCCCCTCGAGCCTGCTCCGCCATTCAATAAGATCATGGCTGATTATCGACCTCAACTCTACTTTCCCGCCTGATCCCCATATCCCTTGATTCCCCTCGAGTCCAAAAATCTGTCAATCTCAACCTTGAATATACTCAATGATTCAGCCTCCACAGCCCTCTGGGGCAGAGAATTCCAAAGATTCACCACCCTCTGAGTGAAGATGTTCCTCCTTATCTCAGTCCTGAATGGCCGACCCTTTATCACACTACGCTCTTTCCACATATCCCTGCAATTTTTTCTCCCTCAAGTATTTATCCAATTCCCTTTTGGAGGTTACAATTGAGTCTTTGTCCACCTCCTATCAGGCAGCGCATTCTAAATCCTAACACTCGTTGCGTAAAAAAGTTTTTCCTCATGTCGCCTCTGGTTCTTTTGCCAATCACCTTAAATCTGTGTCCTCTGGTCATTGACCCTTCAGTCATTGGAAATTGTTGAATTCGCAATGCAATCATTGTTTGCAAATCCTAGAATCTTACAGCACAGAAGGCCATTCTGCCCGTTGTGTCTGTGCTGGCTCAATGAAGCTGTACAATTTAGTCCCAGCCCCAGCTTTCCCCCATAACCTTACAATGATTCCTCTTCAAGCACAGGTCCAATTGCCATTGAAGGTTCCTGCAGAATCTGCTTTCAGGCAATGCGTGCCAGATCGTAACAGCCCTCTGTGTGAAATAAGTTCTCCTCATTTCCTCTCTCGTTCTTCTACCAATTATTTTAAATATGTGATCTCTGGTAACTGACCCACTTGCCAGAGGGAACAGTTTATCTCCACTTGCTCCATCAAAACCACTCATTATTTTGAATACCTCCAATACACCTCCCCTTAATCTTGTTGTAGTGGGCAACCCAAAAGAAAGACTTGAATTTATATAGCGCCTTTACCGACCACAGGATGTTCCAAAGCACTTTACAGCCAATGAAATACTTTTGGAAGTGTAGTCACTGTTGTAATGTGGGAAATGTGGCAGCAAGCTCCCACAAACAGCAATGAGATAATGACCAGATAATCTGTTTTAGTGATGTTGGTTGAGGGATAAATATTGGCCCAGGACACTTGGGACAACTCCCCCGCTCTGTATAGAAATAGTGGCCGTTGGATCTTTTAGGTCCACATGAGAGGGCATACGGTGCCTCAGTTTAAAGTCTCACCCAAAAGACGGAACCTCCGACAGTACAATGCTCCCTCAGTACCGCCCCTCCGACAGTGCGGTGCTCCCTCAGTACTGCCCGTCCGAAAGTGTGGCGCTCCCTCAGTACTGCCCCACCGACAGTGTAGCACTCCCTCAGTACTGCCCTTCCAATAGTGCGGCGTTCCCTTAGTACTGCCCTTCCAACAGTGCAGTGCTCCCTCAGTACTGCCCCACCGACAGTGAAGCACTCCCTCAGCACTGCCCCTCCGACATTGCAGCTCTCCCTCAGTACTACCCCTTGGACAGTGCAGCACTCCTTCAGTACTGCCGCTCCGACAGTGCAGCATTCCTTCAGTACTGCCCCACCGACAGTGCAGCACTCCCTCAGTACTGCCCCACCGACAGTGCAGCACTCCCTCAGCACTGTCCCACCGACAGTGCAGCGCTCCCTCAGTACTGTCCCTCTGACAGTGCAGCGCTACTTCAGTACTGCCCCTCCGACAGTGCAGCACTCCCTCAGTACTGCCCCTCCGACAGTGCAGCACTCCCTCAGTACTGCCCTTCCAATAGTGCGGCGTTCCCTTAGTACTGCCCCTCCAACAGTGCAGTGCTCCCTCAGTACTGCCCCTCCGACAGTGCAGCACTCCCTCAGTATTGCCCCTCCGACAGTGAGCACTCCCTCAGTACTGTCCCTCTGACAGTGCAGCGCTACTTCAGTACTGCCCCTCTGACAGTGCAGCACTCCCTCAGTACTGCCCCTCCGACAGTGCAGCACTCCCTCAGTACTGCCCCAACGACAGTGCAGCAATCCCTCAGCACTGCCCCACCGACAGTGCAGCGCTCTCTCAGTACTGTCCCTCCGACAGTGTAGTGCTCCCTCAGTATTGTCCCTCTGACAATGCAGCGCTACTTCAGTACTGCCCCTTCGACAGTGAAGCGCTCCCTCAGTACTGCCCCTCCGACAGTGAAGCGCTACTTCAGTATAGCGCTTTGGGACATCTGGTGGTTGTGAAAAGTGTTGTATATATCCAAGTCTTTCTTTTCTCACTGCCAAAGTATTATCTGCATCTTCAGCCATTGAATTGCTCGTTGCTCTGTGTGGAGATCACGGTATGCACCAGCCTACCGTCACTGGATGAGATTTGTAAATTGACCCTCCCTTGTGTGCGTGGACAGCGCGAGAATGCTGCCTCTTTACTTCACACTGGACGACTTATTGCATCTATTTTGTTTTTGTTGGCTCTGCTGTAAGTAATACATCACAGCAGCCCTTGGCTTCCTGAGCCGTGCACAAAATTCTGCTGCCTCAGATATCTAGACAGAGACTGGGGCCATTTATCAGTCACCGGGTGTAGATTACACAGCAAGATTCAACCCTGCTCATTATTGTGCATGAACAGAGATTCGTGTCAGTCATGCAAACCGCAAACCTCCTTCGGCGGGGGTGGGGGGTGGGGGGTGGGGGGGGGGTCCGAAACCCCAGACTGCAGTTCTCTGACATTAGCAGTAATAAGGCTTTAAACAGTTCCAGCTGTAAAATCATTCTTCCTGCAGTTTACCACATTGCAACAGTGATTACACTCTGAAAGTACTTCATTGGCTGAAAGCGCTTTGAGACGTCTGGTGGTCGTGAAAGGCGCTATAAAAATCCAAGTCTTTCTTTCTTTCTTTTCACCATTTACAAGGCACAAGTCATTAGTGTGATGGAATACTCTCCTCTTGCCTGGATGAGTTGCAACTCCAACAACACTCCAAAGACTCGATACCATCCAGGACAAAGCAGCCCACTTGATCAGCACCCCATCCCCCACCTTAAACATTCACTCCCTCCACCACTGGCGCACCGTGGCTGCAGTGTGTCCCATCTACAAGATGCACTGCAGCAACTCGCCAAGGCTTCTTCAGCAGCACCTCCCAAACCCACGACCTCTACCGCCTAGAAGGACAAGGGCAGCAGGCGCATGGGAACACCACCATTTCCAAGTTCACACCATCGTGACTTGGAAATATATCGGCCGTTCCTTCATCGTCGCTGGGTCAAACTCCCTCCCTAACAGCACTGTGGGAGCACCTTCACCACACGGACTGCAGCGGCTCACAACTAGCTTCTCAAGGGCAATTAGGGATGGGCAATAAATGCCGGCCTTGCCATTGAAGCCCACATCCCGTGAACAAATTTTTTAAAACCTTCACAACATCACAATGATATCCCTGTAATAAGCTCCTTCCAACAAATGGAGAAATGTCTGGTCCTTTTCACAACCGATCGCCAGATGCATGTCTGCAAATTATAATTTAAATGGAGAAAAATTGCAAAGTGCTGCAGTACAGAGGGACCTGGGGGTCCTTGTACATGAAACACAAAAAGTGAGTATGCAGGTACAGCAAGTGATCAGGAAGGCAAATAGAATGTTGGCCTTTATTTCAAGGGGGATAGAGTATAAAAGCAGAGAAGTCCTGCTACAACTGTACAGGGTATTGGTGAGGCCACACCTGGAGTACTGCGTAGTTTTGGTTTCTGTATTTAAGGAAGGATATACTTGCATTGGAGGCTGTTCAGAGAAGGTTCACTAGGTTGATTCCGGAGATGAGGGGATTGACTTATGAAGATAGGTTGAGTAGGTTGGGCCTATACTCATTGGAGTTCAGAAGAAACATATAAGATAATGAAGGGGATCGACAAGGTGGATGCAGAGAGAATATTTCCACTCAGGGAAAACTAAAACTAGGGGGCATAGTCTCAAAATAAGGGGCTGCATATAAAACTGAGATGAGGAGGAATTTCTTCTCTCAGAGGGTTGTAAATCTATGGAATTCTCTGGCTCAGAGAGCCGTGGAGGTTGGGACATTGAATTTATTTAAGGCAGAGATAGACAGATTTTTGAGCGATAAGGGTGGATCTGGGGCTTTTCGCTCCCTTGTCGATCGTCTCGGTACAAATGTGGGTGTGGGTGAGGGGTGATTTGGTTAGTTCTTCACTGGGCTGCTGGGCAGCCGGCCTTGCCGGACTGCTGGGGATGGTGAGTTTGGCTTCGTGCTCAACCATGATGTCAGTTGCCACTTGTGTGTGTGTGTTGGAGGGTCAAAGTTGGTGGTGTCTTCTTCGGGTTGTTCGTAGCTGTTGGTGAACCGCAATTTGGTTTGCTCCAAATGTTTTCTGTGCATTAGTCCATTAGCCAATTTGACCTGAAACACCCTACTCCTCTCTTTGGCTGTGACCGTGCCAGCGAGCCATTTGGGACCATGTCCATAATTGAGCACAAACACAGGCTCATTGATCTCAATATCGCGTGACAAATTTGCGCGGTCATGGTACACACTTTGTTGATGCCGCCTGCCCTCCACATGATCATGGAGATCAGGGTGGACAAGAGAGAGCCTTGTTTTGAGCACACTTTTCATAAGCAGCTTGGCTGGGGCAACTCTGGTGAGTGAGTGGAGTCTGGTGCAGTAGTTGAGCAGCACTTGGGATCGTCGGGTCTGCAGGGAGCCTTCTGACACATGTTTCAAGCTTTGCTTGATGGTCTGAACTGCCCGTTCTGCCTGGCCGTTGGATGCGGACTTGAACGGGGCAGATGTGACTTGCTTGATCCCATTGCGGGTCATGAATTCCTTGAATTCAGCACTGGTGAAACATGACCCATTGTCGCTGACTAGGAGATCAAGCAGGCCATGCATGGCAAACATGGCTCGTAGGCTTTCAATGGTGGCCGTGGACACGCTTACAGACATTTTCACACATTCAAACCATTTTGAGTAAGCATCCACGACAACCAAAAACATTTTGCCTAGAAATGGGCCCGCATAGTCCACGTGGATCCTCGACCACGGTTTGGAGGACACAAACAACCTTCCGGATATAAAAGGGGTCGGAGGGTCTAGTAAGGAGGAGGAACTGAGGGAAATCCTTATTAGTCGGGAAATTGTGTTGGGGAAATTGATGGGATTGAAGGCCGATAAATCCCCAGGGCCTGATGGACTGCATCCCAGAGTACTTAAGGAGGTGGCCTTGGAAATAGTGGATGCATTGACAGTCATTTTCCAACATTCCATTGACTCTGGATCAGTTCCTATGGAGTGGAGGGTAGCCAATGTAACCCCACTTTTTAAAAAAGGAGGGAGAGAGAAAACAGGGAATTACAGACCGGTCAGCCTGACATCGGTAGTGGGTAAAATGATGGAATCAATTATTAAGGATGTCATAGCAGTGCATTTGGAAAGAGGTAATATGATAGGTCCAAGTCAGCATGGATTTGTGAAAGGGAAATCATGCTTGACAAATCTTCTGGAATTTTTTGAGGATGTTTCCAGTAGAGTGGACAAGGGAGAACCAAGTGATGTGGTATATTTGGACTTTCAGAAGGCTTTCGACAAGGTCCCACACAAGAGATTAATGTGCAAAGTTAAAGCACATGGGATTGGGGGTAGTGTGCTGACATGGATTGAGAACTGGTTGTCAGACAGGAAGCAAAGAGTAGGAGTAAATGGGGACTTTTCAGAATGGCAGACAGTGACTAGTGGGGTACCGCAAGGTTCTGTGCTGGGGCCCCAGCTGTTTACACTGTACATTAATGATTTAGACTAGGGGATTAAATGTAGTATCTCCAAATTTGCGGATGACACTAAGTTGGGTGGCAGTGTGAGCTGCAAGGAGGATTCTATGAGGCTGCAGAGCGACTTGGATAGGTTAGGTGAGTGGGCAAATGCATGGCAGATGAAGTATAATGTGGATAAATGTGAGGTTATCCACTTTGGTGTTAAAAACAGAGAGACAGACTATTATCTTAATGGTGACAGATTAGGAAAAGGGCAGGTGCAAAGAGACCTGGGTGTCATGGTACATCAGTCATTGAAGGTTGGCATGCAGGTGCAGCAGGCGGTTAAGAAAGCAAATGGCATGTTGGCCTTCATAGCGAGGGGATTTGAGTACAAGGGCAGGAAGGTGTTGCTACAATTGTACAGGGCCTTGGTGAGGCCACAGCTGGAGTATTGTGTACAGTTTTGGTCTCCTAACCTGAGGAAGGACATTCTTGCTTTTGAGGGAGTGCAGCGAAGGTTCACCAGACTGATTCCCGGGATGGCGGGACTGACCTATCAAGAAAGACTGGATCAACTGGGCTTGTATTCACTGGAGTTCAGAAGAATGAGAGGGGACCTCATAGAAACGTTTAAAATTCTGACGGGGTTAGACAGGTTAGATGCAGGAAGAATGTTCCCAATGTTGGGGAAGTCCAGAACTAGGGGACACAGTCTAAGGATAAGGGGTAAGCCATTTAGGACCGAGATGAGGAGGAATTTCTTCACCCAGAGAGTGGTGAACCTGTGGAATTCTCTACCACAGAAAGTTGTTGAGGCCAATTCACTAAATATATTCAAAAAGGAGTTAGATGAAGTCCTTACTACTAGGGGAATCAAGGGGTATGGTGAGAAAGCAGGAATGGGGTACTGAAGTTGCATGTTCAGCCATGAACTCATTGAATGGCGGTGCAGGCTAGAAGGGCCGAATGGCCTACTCCTGCACCTATTTTCTATGTTTCTATGTCTATGTTTCTAACCACAAACTTAGCGGTGCCTCTCTGGGTGCATTGCTCAGCTGAGAGCAAGTGTTGCACTGGCGCATGCATGACTCTAAATCTGAGTCGATGCCAGGCCACCACACACTGGATCTGGCTATGGCTTTCATCATTACAATGCCTGGGTGGGTGCTGTGCAGTTCACAAATGAGTATATCTCTGCCTTTCTTGGGCAAGACCACACGATTGCCCCACAACAGACAGTCCGCCTGCAGGGACATTTCGTCTTTGCGCCTGTGGAACGGATTAATCGCCTCCTGCATCTCCGCTGGGACACTGGACCAGCTCCCATGGAGGATACAGTTTTTTTTACCAGGGACAGTAAAGGATCCTGGCTGGTCCAGGTCCTGATCTGGCGGGCCATAACGGGGGACTTTTCATTTTCGAATGCATCCATTACTATGAGCAAGTCCGCTGGCTGTGCCATTTCCACCCCGGTGGTGGGCAATGGCAGCCGACTGAGAGCATCTGTGCAGTTCTCTGTGCTCGGTCTGTGGCGGATTACAAAGCTGTATGCCGACAGCGTGAGCGCCCATCTTTGGATGCGGGCAGAGGCATTGGTGTTAATCCCTTTTCTCTCAGAGATCAGCGATATGAGCGGCTTGTGGTCAGTTTCAAGCTCAAACTTGAGGCCAAATAAGTACTGGTGCATTTTCTTTACCCCGTAAACACATGTCAGAGCCTCTTTTTCAATCAAGCTGTAGGACCTTTCACCTTGGACAAACTCCTGGACACATAAGTGACTGATTCCAAAGTCCCCGATTCGTTAGCCTGTTGTAACACATACCCGACCCCATATGACGACGCATCGCAAGGTAGGCCCTCTGGTGGTAGTGTAATACAGGTTACAAGGAGTTAAATACATGACAAAGGGAATAAAGGGCTATGGGGAGCGGGCGAGGAAGTGGAGCTGAGTCCATGATCAGATCAGTCATGATCTTATTGAATGGCAGAGCAGGCTTGAGGGGCCAAATGGCCGACTCCTGCTCCTATTTATTATGTTCTTATGTTCTTATGTTAGAAATTGCGGTCAGAGGGCCTCCTCGTAGGACTGCTCCTGGGCCTGGCCAAGGTGGCCATCAACAGGTCCAGACAGCGAGCGTTCGCGGGGGTCGTTCAGCTCGACTGCCTGCCTCTCTTCCGCGGCTGTGGTCTAGCCCGGGTGTGCCTGGAGATGGAGCACGCGCTGTCCACCGGTACGCTCGCGGCCTTCCGCGAGACATAGGCGCCGGAGGGACAGGAGTGCATTATCACCCCTGGAAACATATTTTAATTTAATTTATTAAGTTTCATTGAAGTTTAGTTTAAGTTATAGTCTGCTCCTTTAAGATGAAGGCACGTGCTAATTGATGATGACACGTCATTAATTAAGGTAATTAACAATAAGAGGTTGGAATTGGGGTCTGCCCTTGTAGGGTTCAGTGGGGTCAGTCGCTCCTCTAACTCATTGGAGACTCTTCCTTTAATGGCAGTTCACTCACTCAGTGTGGCATTGACTTGCAGGATAACATAATCCGGTTAACAGTGTGCCCGCCACCTGTGACCTGAACCGAAATGCTTGTCTTTGGCACTTGTACTTCTCCAATCTCTCCGCAGGTGGAACGAGCAAACCCTCGCTGGGAAAAGGCCAGAGACAGATCAATCAGCCTGACGTCCATTATTGGGAAAATGCTTGGAGGGATCGAAAGAGATGCCTTTTCTGAGGAAAGATTGGAGATGCTTGGGTTGTTATCTTTGGAACAGTGGAGGCTGAGAGGAGACTTTATTGAGGCGTATAAAATTATGAGGGGCCTAGAGAGAGTGGATAGCAAGGGCCTTTTTCCCTTAGCAGAGGGGTCAATAACCAGGGGGCATAGATTTAAAGTAGTTGGTAGAAGGTTTAGAGGGGATTTGAGGATAAATTTCTTCACCCAGAGGGTGGTGGAGGTCTGGAACTCACTGTCTGAAAGGGTGGGAGATGCAGAAACCCTCACCTCACTTGAAGTGCTGTAACTACAGGGCTACGGACCAAGAGCTGGAAAGTGGGATTAGGCTGGGTAGCTCTTTGTCAGCCGGTGCGGATATGATGAGTCGAAAAGGCCTCCTTCCGTGCTGTAAATTTCTATGCTCCTATGATCACTGGGTAAAGGGAAGGGACCATTATTTATCGCATTGAAACATATAAGATTCTGAGGGGGGTTGACAGGGTAGATGCTGAGTTTGTTTCCCCCCTGGTTAATGAATGCTGGACCTGCCAGCGACGTCCATATCCTGAGAGTGAAGAACAAATAAATTAGGTGTTGGGGATTAGGGGGAGAGAGAGATCGAAAAGGGTCAATTCTGCACTGAAAGGGAAGTCAGCTGTAACACTCTGAACTCTGTACTACAAACTCATACCAAGAACTAATGTTGAACTGTTTTATGGCGAGAGTTTCACACAGACACACACTGGCTCTCTGTCTGGGATTGATGTCAGCGAGGGAGCAGATGTGATCTCCCCTCCCCAGGACTCTGACCCCGACCACTTTATTTCAATACAAGGAGCTGGGAACGCATCATCCGTGCAGCAATCCAGGGAACATTCCAGACAATGTCACGTCAGAGATCTAAAGATAACGTACTGACCAACGCCAAAGCACCAGTTCACCTTGAATAAGAGCTCACGTAATGTGAGAACTGACGTTGTATTAGGACGGTTCCAGGGAGGAGGGACTTCAGTGACGTAGAGAGACTGGAGAAGCTGGGATTGTTCTCCGTAGAGCTGAGAAGGTCGAGGGGAAATTTAAACAGAGGTGTTCAAAATCACGATGGAGTAAATAAGGAGAAACTGTTTCCAGTGGCAGGAGGGTCAGTAACCAGAGGACACAGAGTTAAGGTGATTGGCAAAAGAACCAGAGGGGGAGATGAGGAGAAATTTATTACGCAGCGAATTGTTGTGATCTGGAATGCGCTGCCTGAAAGGGCGGTGGGAGCAGATTCAATCATCACTTTCAAAAGGGAATTGGATAAATACTTGAAAAGGAAAAATTCACAGGGCTATGGGGAAAGAGCAGGGGGAGTGAGACTAATTGGAGAACTCTTTCACAGAGCCAGCACTGGTTTGATGGGCCTTAATTTTTTGAGGAGGGTCAATGAGGGTAGTGTGTTTGATGTAGTGTATATGCCCATTCTGCAAGTTTATTGATGTCTTCCTGTAATTCATTGCAGTCCTCCTCAGTATTGATTATCCCTCACAATTTGGTGTCATCCATAAATTTAGAAAATGTGTTTATGATTGCAAAATCTAAATCGTTAATTTAAATTGTGAGCAACTGTGGCCAAAGCACTGATCCTTGTGGAACACCACTACAACAACAACTTGTATTTATATAGCACCTTTATCGTAGTGAAACATCCCAAGTACCCACCTTCTGTCACTGTGAATAGTTACCCTTTACCCCTACTCTCTGCTTTCTGTCTTGAAGCCAGCTAGCGATCCATTCTGCTACTTGTTCCCTGACTCCACATTCTCTGAACTTGTTCATCAGTCTATTATGGGGTACCTTATCGAAGGCCTTTTGAAAATCTAGATTAATTATATCTACTGCATTACCCTTGTCTACTCTCTCTGTTACCTCATCAAAAAATTCAGTGAGGTTGGTCAAGCAAGACTTTCCCTTTTGAAATCCATGCTGACTATTCATTATTATATTTTTGGTTTCTAGATGTTCTTCTATTTTCTCCTTTAGTAAGGATTCCATTATTTTTCTTACCACTGATGTTAAACTGACTGGTCTATAATTGCCTGGACATGTTCTATCTCACTTATATATGGGTATTACATTAGCAAGAAGTATTCACTATCATCCTGCCTTGTTTCTCTTAATTTCTCTTAAAGCCAATGAAATATTTTTGAAGTGTAATCACTGGTCTAATGTAGGAAACACGGCAGCCAATTTGCGCACAGCAAGCTCCTACAAACAGCAATGTGATGATGACCAGATAATCTGTTTCGTGATGTTGGTTGAGAGATAAATATTGGCCAGGACACCAGAACCCCTCTGCTTTGTTCACCGGAAGTGGGTGTCGCTTGCAAGGCCAGCATTTATTGGCCATCCCTAATTGCCCTTGAGAAGGTAGTGGTGAGCCGCCTTCTTGAACCGCTGCAGTCCGTGTGGTGGAGGTGCTCCCACAGTGCTGTTAGGGAGGGAGTTCCAGGATTTTGACCCAGCAACGATGAAGGAACGGCCGATATATTTCCAAGTCAGTATGGTGTGTTACTTGGAGGGGAACATGGAGGTGGTGGTGTTCCCATGCGCCTGCTACTCTTGTCCTTCTAGGTGGTAGAGGTCATGGGTTTGGGAGATGCTGCAGAAGAAGCCTTGTTGAGTTGTTGCAGTGCATCTTGTAGATGGTACACACTGCGGTGCACCAGTGGTGGAGGGAGTGAATGTTTAAAGTGGTGGATGGGGTGCCGATCAAGCGGGCTGCTGTCCTGGATGGTGTCGAGAGTGTTGTTGGAGCTGCACTCATCCAGGCAAGTGGCGAGTATCCCATCACACTCCTGACTTGTGCCTTGTAGATGGTGGAAAGGCTCTGGGGAGTCAGGAGGTGAGACACTCGCTGCAGAATACCCAGCCTCTGACCTGCTCTTGTTGCCAAGTATTTATATGGCTGGTTCAGTTAAGTTTCTGGTCAATGGTGACCCCCATCATCATCATCATAGGCGGTCCCTCGAACGAGGATGACTTGCTTCCATATGAGTTCACAGATGTTTCAATGAAGGACCCCATATTCCAGTCCTGAGGATGCCTGTGCGTGGATTTTTTTAATGTGTGGTGACCATTGCACATCAGCCACCACACAGGCTTGACAGAGCTAGGCCTTTATCCAGTGGCAAGGGTTAACCAGGATGACTGGAGACCTACTCTGCTGCACAGGCACATATTGCAGTGTGGGCTGGCCCGTGCTGTCCCTGGGCCCTCGGCTCTTCTGGGCTCTGTACCCTCATTCGCCGCACCTCCGCCACGATTCCCAGGATGTTGATGGTGGGGGATAAATATCGGCGCCAGGACATCAGGGAGAACTCCTGTGCTCTCCTTCAAATATTGCTCATCGATTCTTTCGACAGTGGCTGACCGACCTGCTGTGTGTTTCCAGCCTTTTTATCTATTTTTGTTTCCGATTTCCCGCATTTGTGGTATTTCGCTTTTTATTGTAATGAATTTTCTGGTGGTTAATTTTTCATTGGGAAATATCAGAAATTTTGAATGAAATACTTAAAATCCTGCACCCTTTCCTTCGCAGAAAGCCCCCCCACAAAGACTGCAAGTCTATTTATATCATTCTCGCCTCTGCATTCACGAATGAAAAATACCTTCGGAGAATGCATGGCCGGGAGAGTGAATGGCTTTAGTAACTTTCTATATCGAGAACCCGGCTCGGCTCACGTGAGTGCCCGTGAAATCAGCGACTGCAAGAATAGCAACACTATCTAGAAATGGGTTACAGCTTGGGACATGCTTAGTTACAGCACATTACTGGTAAACTCTATCACTGCCTATTTATTTAAACATGCACGTCACTAAAGGGAGGGAGGGTTTTCCGGTAACATAGGTGGCTGGCATTTTAAAGTATTTATTCAGCGATGTGAAGGTCATTGCTGGCAAGGCTGCATTTATTGCCTCTTCCCTAGTTGCCTTGAGAAGGTGGTGGTGAGCAGCCTTCTTGAACCACTGCAGTCTGTGTGGTGAAGGTGCTCCCACAGCGCTGATAAGGATTTACCCTGCACCCAAGCACATAGTCCCAATCATGTTTACCCACCCTGTTCCCAAACACCTTCATCCCCTTTTCTTTATCGAATGTTCCCCTGTTTCTCAGTGGCCAAAACTGGACACCGTGCTCAAGATGGGTCTGACCAGAACTGGACACAGTGCTCAAGGTGGGTCTGACCAGAACTGGACACAGAGCTCAAGGTGGGTCTGACCAGACCCTGGGCAGTTTGATCAGGACTTCCCCTAATGGTTTTCTACTGTTCTGGCTGTAGCTCCACCGTTTAGTAGATTTATTGATTGCTGGCTGGACATGTTGATTGTTGAGTTTTCAAAGACTCCTTGGTCTCGTCCAACCTAATCTTTAGCTTTTTCAGTCCTATTCATTGAGTAATTGTGTCTCCTTCCTATGTTCAGCATTTTACGTTTATCTGCATTAAATGTGATCTGCCGCTGTTTCACCCATCCTCCGCGACAGCCCTGGTGTCTCCAGGAATTGAACATTGATCTCTGGGACATGGCTGTGAGCAACACATGGGAGAGAATGACTGAGGCATTAAAGAATTGTCTTTTTGTTTCATTTATTCGATATAAAAATATTGGGGAAAAAGGTTGTTTGACTGACACAGGAGAATCATCCAATCAGTTATCAGATTTACAAGAATGGAATCAGAGATGAGGGACTTCAGTTACATTGATAGACTGGAGAAGCTGGGGTTGTTCTCTCTGGAACTCACAAGTTTGAGATGAGATTTTGAAAGAGATGTTCAAAATCATGAAGGATCTAGTTAGATCTAGCAGGAGAGCAGGATTACACTGTGTGGGATATTAAAGGGTGTGGGGAGTGAGGAAGAGAGTGGGATTAGACTGGGTGGGATATTAAAGTATACAGGGAGTGAGGGCAGGAGTGAGATTAGACTGGGTGGGATATTAAAGGGGGCAGGGATTTAGGGGAGAGTGGGATATTAAAGTATACAGGGAGTGAGGGTAGGAGCGGGATTAGATTGGGTGGGATATTAAAGGGTGCGAGGAGTGAGGGGGAAGAGTGGGATTAGACTGGGTGGATTATTAAAGGGTGCGGGGACTGAGGGGGAGAGTGGGATTAGACTGTGTGGGATATTAAAGTGTGCAGGGAGTGAGGGGGAGAGTGGGATTAGACTGGGTGGGATATTAAAGGGTGCGGGGAGTGAGGGGGGAGTGTGGGATTAGAGTGGGTGGGATATTAAAAGGGTATGGGGAGTGAAGGGGGAGTGGGATGTACTTCATTGACTGTGATGTGCATTGTGACCTCCTGAGATTGTGAAAGACATTCTATAAATACAAGCTTGGCTTCATTTGAGACAGATTTGTCTCGGTGAAGCATAAGTGGTTTAGTGCGAAGAATAAATGATGACCTATGCAACCTCAGCTATACACTAGCGGTGTCTGAGGATGGTGATTCGGAGATCTAGGGCTGGCATGGTGACCAGGCATCACTTTCAGAATCAACAACTGATGAGGTTTATTGCATTTTGGAGTATTTTTTTCTTAAGATGTTGACAGATTGAGGCTCTTAAATCTTGCGAATTAAGACTCGATGTCCCAGGGCGAGAAGCAATATTGGGACCAAAATTCAGTGCAGCCAGAAAGCTGGTGGTGTTAAGGCCATTTTTCCCCGATTAGCGCCGCAATGTTTGCAGCGGCCATTGGATCCAAATTCAGCTTTTTGACCAAAAAAAGTGTTCGTCTTATTAGCTCTTTAAAGCTGGAAGTTTGGGACGATGCCAGTGACAGTGTCAGGGGGTGCATACCGGGCAGGGTCCGTGCCACGAGCTGGCAGTCTGGCACTCCATGCTGGGCTGATGGCACAGCACTCCGGTGGTCCAGGCAGGGACCCGCAGTCGGCAGCTTGGCCCTCCCCTTTACTGAACGGGAGTGCCACTCCTACGCAACAGTGCTACGCTCCGTGTGTAGCGCTTGCCACGTTAGCACCCCAGAGAGGAATAGAGCGTGTTTTTTTACGCTGCACTTCATCTCGGGGGCGGTAACCCCAATTTTGTGAGCGGGGCTGGATTTCCATGCGTGGCACAGTGATACCATCCTCAAACAGGACGCTGTGCAATTTCCTAGCCCAAGGGAATCAATGGATATAGGGATAGTGTGAGAAAGTGGAGTTGAGGTTGAAGATCAGCCAGGCTCGAGGGGCTGAATGGCCTACTCCTGCTCCCAATGTCACTGGAGAAGCTGGGCTTGTTCTCCTTAGAGCAGAGAAGGTTAAGGGGAGATTTAATGGAGGCGTTCAAAACCATGAAGGATTTTGACGGCGTAAATAAGGAGGAACTGTTTCTAGTGTCAGGAGGGTCGGTAACCAGAGGACACAGATTGAAGGTCATTGAAAAAAGAACCAGAGGGGAGTTGTTGTGATCGGGAACATGCTGCCTGAAACTTATAAAAGGGAATTGGATAAATACTTGAAGGGGAAACATTCACCAGGCTGTGGGGAAAGAGCGGGGGGAGTGGGACTGACTGGATCACTCTTTCACAGAGCCGGCACAGGCTCGATGGGCCGAATGGCCTCTTTCTAAGATTTGATCTGTTAGTGGCGATCTTATATTGATGGCTCCTTTTTCTGGAGTCACCCACCAGTGGAAACAGTCTCTCCACATCCAGGCCATCGAAATCCTTCCTAATTTTAAAGACCTCTATCCAGGACTCTCATCCGTCCTCTCTTTTCCCATAGTAAAGGGCCCCAAACTGATAGTTACAGTTAAATAAATCCTAACCCACCAATCATCATAGTCGGTCCCTCGAACGAGGATGACTTGCTTCCAGGAGTTCACAGGTGTTTCGATGAAGGACCCAATGTTCCAGGTCCTGAACTTCAGTTGAGGGGATTTTTTTTTTTTTTTTTTTTTTTAAAACATGGGGCAGCCGTTGAACACCAGCCACCACACGGGCTTGACAGAGCTAGGTCTTGGTCCAGTAGCAAGGGTTAACCAGGACCACTGGAGACCAGCTCTGCTGCACGGACCTAGCGCACGCACATATTGCAGTGTGGGCTGGCCCGTGCTGCCCCTGGGCCCTCGCCTCTTCTGGGCCCTGTAACCTCATCTGTCGCATCTCTCACCGCTCCTCCACCATAAACATTCACCGCATCTCGCCACAAACACTCGCTGCTCATCCGCCCCGACCTTCCCACTCCTCTGTACCTGGGCTCTGCCGATGTTCCTGCCCACGCCCCAAAACGGCAACCAGGGTTTTGATGACGTCACCCAGTCACCCATCTCAAAATCCTTGGAGCAGTTTGCGCTGGAGGTTGACGTGGTATGCCACTCCAGCTCTTTTATAGCCCGATCTGCGGAGAAGGCAACAGTGTTGACATCGAAACCTCCAGGGCCACAAAACCCAAGCCATTAAATAATAATTATAGGGCCGAGCAGCGTGGGCTTCAAGGAGCAGATTGCCCGAGCTGTGTAATGGGGGCTAGCTATGTGACCCTTGGACAGGGCACCAGTGTTGGACCACTTACCAAACAACACTGCCAAGAACATTATTCCAAATAGATAAGGATAGGGTGACTGAACACCTCGAAAATGTTCAGTTGGTCAGAGAGCGCCAGTATGGATTTGTGAAAGCTGACAAATCTGATTGCTTGAAGCAGTGGACAGGGATGTTAGTTATATGGACTTCCAGAAGGCATTTGATAAAGTCCCACATAAAAGTTAGTTATCTAAGGTAGAAGTCCAAGGAATTGGAGAGAGATTACTGATCTGGTTAGGAAATTGGCTGAGTGACAGGGGTCAAGCAGCAGGGATAATGGGTAGATATTCACATTGGCAGGATATGGCTAGTGGTGTCCCACAGGGATGTGTGTTGGGGCCTCAACTATTCACTGCATTTATTAACTTAGGTGATGGCATAGAAAGTCCTATATATTCAAATTTGCCAATAACATAGCAAAGTATAAAATTACACAGGGATATCAATAGATTAGGTGAATGGGCAAAACTGTGACAATGTAGGCAAATGCCACTTTGGACCTAAAAATAATAGAACAGGGTACTTTCTAAATGGTGAAAAGCTACAAACAGTGGAGGCCCAAAGAGACTTGGGGTCCAGGTACATCAATTAAAATGTCATGAACAGGTACAGAAAATAATCACAAAGGTTAATGGAATACTGGTCTTTATATCGAGAGGACTAGAATACAAGGGGGTAGAAGTTATGCTGCAGCTGTACAAACCCTGGTTAGACCACACCTGGAGCACTGTGAGCAGTTCTGGACACCACACCTTAGGAAGGATATATTGGCCTTGGAGGGAGTGCAACACAGGTTTACCAGAAGGATACCCTGACTCCAAGTGTTAGATTACAAGAGATTACACATTCTAGGATGTATTTCCTATAACTTAGAAGATTAAGGGGTGATCTGATCAAAGTTTTCAGGATATTAAGGGGCACAGATAGGGTAAGATAGAGAGAAACTGTTTCCATTGGTTGGGGAGTCTAGGACGAAGGGACGTTGTCTAAAAGTTAGAGCCAGGCCTTTCAGGAGTGGATGCTGGATCAGCTAGATCAATTGCAAATTTTGAGTCGGAGATTGATAGATTTTTGTTAACCAAAAGGTATTTAAGGATATGGGCCAGAGGCAGGTATATGGAGTTAGGCCACAGATCAGCCATGAGCTCATTGAATGGTGGAACAGGCTCGAGGGGCTGAACGGCCTCCCCCTGCTCCCATGTTCCACAGGAGGTTGCCACTAAGCCAGACTGCTTCTTTTCATTATGTTCGTTCTTTGCATTCTAACAGTCTATTCCAACCTGCACACGTGCCCTCCGATTCCCTATGTCCCAGTCCCTGCTCCGGTTAAACCCTTTGCAAATAAACGGAGATCAAAGCATTGATTTTTTTTTTTCAAATCATCTTTATTTCCCCCGGAAAATGTACAACATGTTTAAATTTTGTTCAATAAAACAAGAGAATAGGCGGCATGTTGGCAACACGAGAACTGCGTCCGAACACTGTGGGAGGGAGGTCCCCAGGGTCACTGTCGCCGTGGGCAGGGTTCCTTCACCTTTGTGCAGACATTGGGTCACGGCGACACTGCCGCTCCAGCCTGGGGGCTTGGGCAGGTTACAGGGGGGCTTACACTCAGGCACTCTGCTCTCCACCCCCCACCCCCGACGGTTGAGCTGCGATGTGAAGACTATGGCGAATAATCAGTGTCCTGGTTGGCAGACAAAGTGACTCTTAGTCTTGGACTATTCTGGTCCTGCAACACAAACCAGCTCCAGTTTCAACTGTGAGTTGGGCACTGCTGTTGGATGTTGCAATATTGTAGTGCCCGAGCTAAAGAATGAAGAGAGTGATTCTCTCCCAGCCCGCACTGTTGAATGGGACTATGCCTGGGATCACAGGAGACGGAGCGGTTCGCGTGTAACCATTGTCGAGCCCAATGGGACATTTAATCCTGCAAGACGCTTGTGTGTGACTGGTCAACTTTGGCAGAAAGTAATACTGATGTAGGGAGTCGCCTTTGAACACACAGTGTTGAGCAGAGAGTGAATCCGGCAGATTGGTAGTGAGAGCAGAGTGTGATCGGAGAATGTTCACCAACCACCCCCAAGCAGCATCACTGAATGGTTTTCTTTCCAGATGACACAAGGTATTTATTGGAGGTTCCATAATCCAAGGTGGAATGGGACGGGGGGGGGGCCAGCCAATCACAGACTGCGGCTTGTGAAGAGGCGATGGGAATGGAAAGGGTTTCAAAATGTGCCCAAAGCAGAGGGGAGCTTTGGCATTAATTCCCCATCTCCGACAGCCAATCCCCAGCATGCTTCGGGAGACTCTCCTCCTCCCATCGAACTGCTGCCTGTGGGGTGACTGGGGTGTCAATGTGCAATAAGTCAGTGTGTAAAAAGCCCAAGGGAGGATTGGCTATTGGATGTAGTAATGGGGACCAGATGGGAGAAGTGACTGGGCTGCCCCGGGGCTCGGGACACACAGGGCCAATGTTCCCTGCAACGTTTCCCTCGGGGCTGTTTTCCCGGTGAAAGCTGGTGAGCTGGCTGTGCGGAGTTCACCGCGGTGCAATTACCATGCAGCCAGAAGGGAACACTGCATAGGACACAGATTGATGTTAGCCATTTCCACTTGAATTAAAAAAAACATATCAACACTCAGCAGTGAATTACTATTGCCCTTTCCATAACACCCCCCCCCCCCCCCCACCCCTCCCAAAACCAAAACAGCCACCCGTCCAAAACGCTGCAAGCTTGTTCTCCGTGGAGGGGTTCGACATCCTCTGGCACCTGGGAAACAACGCAACATCGCGACAATGCAGGCTATATATTTATACCCAACAACTTTACTATATGTACAAAAGGAAATCCATCCACATCGCCACAACTTGTAGACAGAAAGCCAGCAATGAACAAACACAGGCGATTGGTTTAAAAAAAAAAGAAATTACATTGGCTCAAAATACAAAGTATAAAACAATTCTCTGTTTAAGATCCTGCAGCGTTATAGTTAGTGATTTATTTACAGTATGTTAGGCAGGGAGACGTTTCCCCAGCAATGCTGAAATTGTACACGGAATCACAGGGTAACTAGTGTAAGAATAATTTAGTGTGATTTTAAAATCTACGGCTCTGTACAACTGGAGACCCGTGGGGAGCAAGTGGCAGCGGGCGAGAGTCACACACAACAGGCCCCTCACACCGTCCGATGGTACAGCATTGCCCCTTTCCCACAGCTCTCTCGCCGCTGTCACATCGCTTCACTGCACGTTAATTCTCTCTCTCTCTCTCGCTCTCTTCTTGCACCAGTGCGTTGAACGAATCTTCCAATGTTCCTGTGAACTAAAACACACAATCACAAGCCCGGTCAGTTGATGACAAGAGATTTGAAGAATGTTGACTTTTCTAAAGTTTGGGATATTTTACAAGTGGCGCTGCAGATTCTACGCAGGAGATAGTTTCCAGCTCCCCAGTAAGAAGGGGGTGAAGGGAGAGATGTAATTCTATAGGAACGTCCCAAGGCACTTTACAGCCACTGAAGTACTTTTTGAAGTATAGCTACTGTTGTAATGCAGCAGCCAATTTGTGCACTACAAGCTCCAACAAACAATGACGTAATAATGTCCAGATCATCAGTTTTAGTGCCATGAGATCTTATTCGCCCACCCAAGAGGACAGGCAGAGCCTAGGTTTAAAGTCTCCATCCAAAAGACGGCACCTCCGACAGTGCAGTGCTCCCTCAGTACTGCCCCTCCGACAGTGCAGTACTCCCTCAGTACTGCCCCTCCGACAGTGCAGCGCTCCCTCAGTACTGCCCCTCCGACAGTGCAGCGCTCCCTCAGTACTGCACTGGGAGTGTCGGGTCTGATTTTGTGCTCAAGTCTCGAGTGGGACTCGAACCCACGACCTTGACACTTAGAGGTGAGAGTGCTGCCCACTGAGGCATGGCTGACACTGGTACAATTGAGCTGTTACTGAGAGTGTCCATTGACTCAGGAGGGTAAATCAGGCAATGACCCCTCTCCCTCAAAGCGTGCAGAGGTGCTGGGTGAGGTCAGAAACTCCCTGCTCCACCTCATCACTGATAATAGAACACAGGATCAAAGTTATGAGGGGTTTTGATAGCGTAAATAGGGAAAAACTATTTCCAGCTGCAGAAGTGTTGGTAACCATACATTTATGATAATTGGCAAAAGAACCAGAAGCGACATGAGATTTTTTTTTAATGCAGCGAGTTGTAGGGAGCTGGGGGGGGGGGGGGGGGGGGGGGGAGAGAAAAGAGAATGGGACTGATTGAGAGCATGAGCCAAAGAGCTGGCGCAGACACGATGGACCAAACGGCCTCCCTCTCTGTGCTGGGAGATTCTGACTCCGAGGCTAAACTGACTCTGGAGCGCCATCATGTGGTGACTGTTGGTAGGTTCAATGAGCAAAGGGGACAGGAGGACTTGCATTTATCGAGCACTCCGAGTCCGCAGCACTTCCCAACGGGTGATCTGCGCAGAGGGTCTTAACCGCATGTGCACTTAACCAGAGCGTTTTATCTGGCAATTCGAAGAGGGGGACGGACCTAATTTCGCACATTACAACCGTGACTACACTTCAAAAGTACTTCATTGGTTGTAAAATGCTTTGAGACGTCCGGTGGTCGTGAAAGACGCTATATAAATACAAGTCTGTCTTTCTTTAATTGGAGGAGGTATCAGCAACCTTCGACCATTTCCAACAAAAACAAGGACAACAGGTCGGTGATTAGTTGGTGAGTATTAAGGTTTTTCCCCCACTTTTCTCACTAACTGGTGGTTTAAACTAAGTGCGGGAAACTATAAAGTATTGTATTAAACTTCTAGCTTAACTAGTTAACCAATTAATATAACTTTAAATAATCATTGAACAAAGACTTTAACTAATTAAATAAATAATACAAGGCTAGCCTAAGATATGGCAGAGCAGGTGGTGTGTGTGGACTGCAGTATGTGGGAGTTTGTGGACAATGAAACTGCCCTGAGCAAACATGTCTGCAGGAGATGTCTACATTTCAAATCTCCCCGGCTCAGTCATGGAGCTGCAGTGCGAGTTGGAGACACTCCGACAACAAGAGAGGGGGAGGAATGCCTGGACAGTTTTATCCAGAATACAGTCACACCCCAGAGGAAAGCACAGGCCTGGAAAAGAAGGGTGTGACTGTGAGGGAGCCGGGTAGCGGGGATTTAGGAGGTGGAGAAGGAGGTCCTGCCCAACATGTACGATGTACTCGCTATCTGTGAATATAATAGAAGCAGGAGTAGGCCATTTGGCCCCGCTCCGCCATTCAATATCATGGCTGATCTGACCCTGGCCTCAACTCCACTTCCATAATCCTTTATTCTCTCATCACTCAAAAATCCATCTATCTCCACCTTAAATATATTCAATGACTCAGCCTCCACAGTTCTCTGGGACAAAGAATTCCAAAGATTTACAACCCTAAGAAGAAATTCCTCCTCATCTCAGTTTTAAATGGGCGGCCCCTTATTCTGAGACTGTATCCCCTAGTTTTAGTTTCCTCTATGAGTGGAAATATCCTCTCTGCATCCACCTTGTCTAGCCCCCTCATTATCTCATATGTTTCAATAAGATCACCTCTCATTCTTCTAAACTCCAATATGTATAGGCCCAACCTATCCTCATAAGTCAACCCCCTCAATTCCAGAATCAACCTAGCGAACCTTCTCTGAACAGCCTCCAATGCAAGTACATCCTTCCTTAAATACGGAGACCAAAACTGTACGCAGTACTCCAGGTGTGGCCTCACCAATGCCCTGTACAGTTGTAGCAGGACTTCTCTGCTTTTATACTCTATCCCCCTTGCAATAAAGGCCAACATTCCATTTGCCTTCCTGATTACTTGCTGTACCTGCATACTCACTGTGTTTTATGCACATGGACCCCCAGGTCCCTCTGTACTGCAGCACTTTGTAATCTCTTCCCATTTAAATTATAATTTGCTTTTTTATTTTTCCTACCAAAGTGGATAATCTCGTATTTTCCCAAGGGTCAAGGAGAAAGACTGCAGGGAAGGCAGCCACAATGCAACATGGCTCAGAAGGGGAAGGGGGGGGGGGAGAAAGGGAGGTGGGAGCAGAATAGAAATGTGGTAGTGATAGGGGACACTAATTAAGGGGATAGATAGCATCCTCTGCAGCCGAGAACGAGAATCCCGAAGGGTGTGTGGCTTACCACGGCGGCTGCAGAGGAACTTGGAAAGGGAGGAAGTAAATCCAATTGTCGTGATCCATGCTGGAACAAACGACAGAGGTAGGGACAGGAGGAGGTCCTGCTGAGGGGGAAATCAAGAGTTAGGCTCCAAGTTAAAAAGCAGGACCTTGAGGGTAATAATCTCTGGATTATTGCCCAAGCCACGTGCAAATTGGCACAGAAGCAGACAGATCAGGAGCATGGCCGAGGGGCTGGTGCGGAAAAGAGGAGCTCCTTTTCATGGGACACTGGCACCAGTTCTGGGACAGGAAGGAGTGCTGCACCGAATGTGTCAGCCTGGATTTTGTGCTGAAGTCTCTGGAGTGGGACTTGAACCCACAACCTTCTGACTCAGGCGAATGCGCTGCTCACTGAGCTGCAGCTGAAGCAGGTTTCTACCTGCTTGAGGCTGAAGCAAATCCTCACAGTGAACATGGCAAATACAGCGCATTGCTCAGAGGTCCTCCACAGCGTAGTTAATGGGCCGGCGAGAGTCTGGAGCATAGTTGGGATTTTTAGCTACTAACCTCACCACTTGGAGCCTAACTCTTGATTTCCCCCTCAGCAGGACCTCCTCCCTGTCCCTACCTCTGTCGTTTGTTCCAGCATGGATCACAACAATTGGATTTACCTCCTCCCTTTCCAAGTTCCTCTGCAGCTGCCGTGAGATATCCCTTACCCTGGTAAGCCACACACCCTTCGGGATTCTCGTTCTCGGCTGCAGAGGATGCTATCTATCCCCTTAATTAGAGAGTCCCCTATCACTACCACATTTCTGTTCTGCTCCCACCTCCCCAGATTTTTTTTTTTTTTTTTTTATTCCCCATTTCCATTTAAATGTCATAGAGAGATAGTATTCCTTGTCCCTTGGGAAAATATGAGATTTATCCACTTTGGTAGGAAAAATAAAAACCACCAACTTGTACAGTGCCTTTAACAGAGAAAACATCCCAAGGCACGTCACAGGAGGGATCATCAAGCAAAGTTTGACATTGAGCAACAGCAGGAGATTTAGGACAGGTGACCAAAAGCTTATTCAAAGAGGTAGGTTTTAAGGAGCGTCTTAGAGGAGGAAAAAGCGAGAGGGGCAGAGAGGTTTAGCGAGGGAATTCCAGAGCTTAGGGCCCAGGCAGCTGAAGGCACGGCCACCAATGGCGGAGCGATGGACATCAGGGATGCGCAAGAGGCCAGAATTAGAAGAGTGCAGACATCTCGGAGAGTTACAGAGCTGGAGGAAATTACAGGGATAGGGAGGGGCGAGGCCTTGGAGAGGTTTGAACACACGGATGTGAATTTTAAAGTTGCGACATTGCTTAACCGGGAGCTAATGTAGGTCAGCAAGAACAGGGGTGATGGGTGAGCAGGACTTGGAGAGGGTTAGGACTCGGGCCGCCAAGTTTTGGATCACCTGTAGTTCACGTCAGGTAGAATGTGGGAGGCCAGCCAGGAGTGCGTTGGACAGTCAAGTCTAGAGGTAACAAAGGCATAGATGAGGGCTTCAGCAGTGGATGAGCTGAGCCAGGGCAGAGACGAGCGATGTTACGGGAGGTGGAAGTAGGCGGTCTTAGTGATGGTGTGGATATGTGGTCGAAAGCTCATTTCAGGGTCAAATATGCATGTCGTACAAGCAACGTGACCAATCAGATAAAGTGGAGAGGTCGAGAGAAGTGGTGGAGAGGTGGAGCTGGGGGTCAGCAGCATACATGTGGAAACTGACCTTGTGTTTTGGGATGATGTCGCCAAGGGGCAGCATGTAGATGAGAAACAGGAGGGAGTCATGTCGTGCAGGAGGCCTGAATCAACATTGCTGGACGCCGCAGTGTGAGCATGATGGGGAGCAGGGTACCAGCGAGGTAGATGTAGGACAGAGCTCGGGAGGGGAATTAGGAGATATGACAGAAATAACAGATAGTGACTGCTAGGTTCCCATGCAGTGTTCCTGGTGGACCCAGGGTGAATCAGACTTACCCAGGTCACAATATCACACATTTACAGTTGTTACAGTCTTGGCCACTGTCATCCGGTGGGTTCGACTTCCTCACTTTGTGCTGACTAATCTCTCGGACCAAGGTGTAAAAGGCATCTTCCACTCCCTGAAAATGCAAATGCCGATTGGTTAGGGGCTGCACACGCTGACTGGGGATTGGTTAGGGGCTGCACACGCTGACTGGAGATCATAGAATCTTACAGCACAGGAGGCGGCCATTCGGCCTAACCAATCTCCATGCACATTTTTCCTTTGAGTATTTCCCCAATTCCGTTTTGAAAGTTACTGTTGAATCTGCTTCCACTGCCCTTTATGGCAGTGCCTTCCCGATCACAACAGCTCAGATTTTTCTTTTAATGCATCTCCCCCTCTGGTTCTTTCGCCGGTTATCTTCAATCTGTGTCCTCTGGTTATTGACCTTTCTGCCTCCGCAAACTGTTTCTCCTTACTCTGTCCAGACCCCTCTATTAAATCTCTCCTTCACCTTCTCTGCTCCAAGGTGAACAACCCCAGCTTCTCCAGTCTCTCCACTCGATGAATGGAGTAACTTTGTGAAAGTCTCACATCTCTGGTTCATGAGCTGGGGAGGTTCCCCTCAGGCCCTTTATATGGCATACTCCCCCAACCTGACCCATCACAGCATCTATCTGGTTCTTATACAATATAAAAGCACACTGGAATCATTTGTGTCTTCATTCAGAGGATATGGGCCAGCTAAATGTGGTCTAACCAAGGTTCGATACAAGTTCAGTATAACCACTACTTTTCAATTCTATACCTCTAGAAATAAACCCTAGAGCTGGGTTTGCTTTTTATGGCCTTACTATCCTGTGTCGCAACTTTGAGTGATTTGTGTATTTGTTCCTCTACCCCACCCAGACTCACACCCTCCAAGTAATAAGTGACCTCCCTATTCTTCCTACCAAAATGTAATACCTCACATTTATCTGTGTTGAACTTCATTTGCCAATTATATGCCCATTCTGCAAGTTTATTAATGTCCTGCTGTAATTTGTTGCAGTCCTCCTCAGTATTGACTATCCGCCAGTTTGGTGACATCTGAAAATGTAGAAATTGTGTTTTTGATTCCAAATTGTTGATATAAATTGTGAACAACAGTGGCCCCAGCACTGATCCTTATGGAACACCACTACCCACCTGTCACTGTGACTAGCTACCCTTTACCCAGACTCTCTGCTTTCTGTCTTGAAGCCAGCTAGCAATTCACTCTGCTACTTGTCCCCTGACTCCACATTCTCTGACCTTATCGAAGGCCTTTTGAAAATCTAGATAAATTACATCTACTACAGTAGCCTTATCTACCCTCTCTTACTACTTCAAAAAATTCAGTGAGGTTGGTCAAGCAAGACTTTCCCCATTGAAATCCATGCTGACTATTCATTACTATATTTTTGGTTTCTAGATGTTCTTCTATTTTCTCCTTTAGTAGGGATTTCATTATTTTTCCTACCACCAATGTTAGTTCCCTGGACATGTTCTATCCCCTATCTTAAATAGAGATATTACGTTAGCTATCCAGCAGTCCTCTGATAATAATTTGTTTGAAAAAATGTGTAGTAACGCCTCATTTCTTTCCTAGATTAGTTTAAAACACGCAGATAAAATTTGTCCGGACTAGGGGTTTTATCTTGAGTTTGCTTAGTTTATTTAATATATCCTCTCTTTTTTAGTTTAAATGTGTTTATTTCATTTCTAATTTCACCTCCTGGTGTCATGTTCCATCTCCCTGGTAAATACTGAAGCAAAGTAATTATTTAATATTTCTGCTATCTCTCTACTGCTGCCTGTGGTATTATTCGGTCTACCCCTAATGGCCCTATTTCCATCCCAACCATCTTTTAAAAAAAATTACGTGCCTGTAAAATATTTTAATATTTTGTTGTGTTCCTTAATAATTCAATGTCATTTTCCTCTGCCTTCCTAATTATTTTGACATCTCTCCTAATCTCTCTGTATTCTCCCTCATGCTCTCCCCTGCTGTCCAATGCATGCCTCTTTCCTCACCCTCAATTGTTCCCTTGTGGCTTTATTGATCCACAGTGTCTCATTAGTGTTTAGCTTCTTGTTTTTTTTAAGCAGAGTATATTTTTCCTGCACTCTGTTGAACACCATTTTAAATGTTTCCTATTGCTGTTCTATGTCACTGTTTGCCAATATTGTTGTCCATTTTATTTTCCCAAGTTCTAGTCTCAGCCCCTCAAAATCAGCTTTTCTCCAATCTATTACCCTGGTTGTCATACTTACGTCCTTCTCAATCATCACCTTGGAGCGTATTATATTATGGTCACTATTGCCTAGATGTTCCCCTACTTTACCTCTCTTCATTCACCGGTTCATTCCCCATCTCTAGATCCAATAGCGAATCCTTGCTTGTTGGGCCTTTTACATATTGGGTTAGAAAGGAGTCCTGTACACATTGTAAGAACTCCATTCCCTTATCCCCTTTACTTACCTCTTCTGTCCAATTAATATAGTGGTAGTTGAAATCCCCCATGATTATTCTTCTATGTTTTTACTAATTTCCCCAATTTTTGGAGCTGCACTGATCCAGGCAAATGGAGAGTATTCCATCACACTCCTGACTTGTGCCATGTAGATGGTGGAACGACTTTGGGGAGTTAGGAGGGGAGACACTCACCGCAGAATACCCAGCCTCTGACCTGCTCTTGTAGCCACAGTATTTAGAGTTTCTGGTCAAGTTGAGTCCTGGCCTCAACCATCCTTTTCGACAACCTCTCCAACGTATATATCCCCTCTGTGTAAAGCTCTTGTTGGTGCACACCTTACAGCCCATCACAACGAAGATATATTATAATGTAAACAGTGAGGTGGATAGTAACAGACTTCAACAGGACATGGACATAGGCTGGTGAAATGAGCAGACACGTGCCGGATGCAATTTAATGCAGAGATTGTGAGGTGATAGATTTCTGTAGGAAGAATGAGGAGAGGCAATATAAACTAAATGGCACAATTTTAAAGGGTGTGCAGGAACAGAGATTTGGGGGTGTATGTACACAAATTGTTGAAGGTGGCAGGGCAAGTTGAGAAGCTGTTTTTAAAAAAAAGCATACGGAATTCTGGGCTTTATTAATCGAGGCATAAAGTACAAAAGCAAGGAAGTTATGCTAAACCTTTATCCATCACTGTTTAGACCTCAGCTGGAGTAGTGTGTCCAATTCTGGTACTTCAGGAAGGATGTCAAGGCCTTGGAGAGGGGGCAGAGGAGATTTACTGGAATGGTTCCGGGGTGAGGGTCTTCACTTATGTGGAGAAACTGGAGAAGCTGGGGTCGTACTCCTCAGAGCAGAGAAGATTAAGGGGAGATTTGATAGAATCAGCTGTTTACAGCACGGAAGGAGGCCATTCGGCCCATCGTGTCCATGCCAGCCAACAAGAGGCTATCCAGCCTAATCCCACTTTCCAGCTCTTGGTCCATAGCCCTGTAAGTTACGGCACTTCAAGTGCACATCCAAGTACTTTTTAAAATGTGGTGAGGGTTTCTGCCTCTACACCCTTTCAGGCAGTGAGTTTCAGAACCCCACCACCCTCTGGGTGAAGAAATTTCCCCTCAAATCCCCTCTAAACCTTCTTCCAATTACTTTAAATGTATGCCCCCTAGTTGTTGACTTATCTAAGGGAAATAGGCCCCTTCTATCCATTATATCTAGGCACCTCATAACTTCAATGAGGTCTCCTCTCCAAGGAAAACAGACCCAGCCTAACAGCTAAGATTCTCCCTTCCCGCCAACATCCTCGTAAATCTCCTCTGCACCCTTTTCAGTGCAATCGCATCCTTTCTGTAATGCAGTGACCAGAACTGCCCACAGTACTCCAGCTGTGGCCTAACCAGTGTTTTACAGTTGAAGCATAACCCCCCAACCCACGCCATGCTCTTTATTTCTATGCCGCGACTAATAAAGGCAACTATTCCGTATGTCTTCTTAATCACCTTATCTACCTGGCCTGCTACTTTCAGGGATCTGTGGACAAGCACTCCCAGGTCCCATTGTTCCTCTACACTTCTGTGTCCTACCATTTAATGTGTATTCCATTGCCTTGTTAGCTCTCCCCAAATGCATTACCTCACACTTCTCCGGATTAAATTCTATTTGACACTGTTCTGCCCACCTGACCAATACATTGATATCTTCCTGCAGTCCACAGCTGTCTTCTTCATCATCAACCACACAGTCGATTTTAGTATCATCTGCAAAACTTCTTAATCATACCCCCTATATTCAAGTCTAGATCATTGATATACACCACAAAAAGCAAGGGACCAGTACTGAGCCCTGCGGAACCTCATTGGATACAGCCTTCCAGTCACAAAAACACCCATTAACCAATACCCTTTGCTTCCTGACTCAGACAGTTTTGGATCCAACTTGCCACTTTGCTCTGGATCCCATGGGCTATTATTTTCATGACCATTCTGCCATGTGGGACCTTATCAAAAGCTTTGCTAAAATCCATATACACTACATCATAAGTACTGCCCTCATCGACCCTCCTGGGTACCTCCTCGAAAAATTAAATCAAGTTAGTCAGACATGACCTTCTCTTAACAAATCTATGCTGCCTGTCTTTCCAAATAAAGTTTTATCCTGTCCTTCAGGATTTTTTTCCAATAATTTTCCCACCAAGGTTAGGCTGACTGGCCTGTAATTACTCGGCCTATCCCTTTTTCCCTTCTTAAATAAAAGGTGCAGGTGTAGCGTCCAAAATCTGGAATGAAAGAATCCGGAATCCAGACCGATTGATGGCGGGATCGTCCGGAATCCGGACCCGCCGACCTAGAGGTCCCGCCGCTGCTCGACCTCGGGCCTCATCTCACCGCCGCCCTTACTTTGGGGCCTCCTCACCAGCGGCCCGAACAGCTCCTCGACGGCGGGGCCCTGCCCGACGACCTCATCGACGGGGCCGGCGACCCCAACAACTCCTCGGTGAGTAACACCCACCCCCCCCCCCCCCCCCCGCCCTTTGACCTGGGGTCGAGTGTTTCTGGATTCGCAATGTCGGAAAGATGTTCCAAAGTCCAGAAAAACGCAGAATCTGGAACGGCCTTGGTCCAGAGGGTTCCGGATTTGGGACGCTGCACCTGTACCACATTAGCAGTCCTCTGGCACCACACCTGAAGCCAGAGAGGATTGGAAAATTATGGTCTGGGCCATAATTTCATCCGGGCCTGGAGACTTATCCACTTTCAAAGCTGCTAAACCCCTTAATACCTCCTCTCTCACTATGTTTATTTCATCTAATATTTTACACTCCTCCTCCTCGATAGCAGTATTTGCATCGCCCCTCTCCTTTGTGAAAATAGATGCAGAGTATTCATTAAGAACCAGACCCACATCTTCCGCCTCCACACACAGATTACCCACATGGTCTCTAATTGGCCCCACTCTTTCTTTAGTTATCCTCTTGCTCTTAATATATTTATCGAACATTTGTGTTTTCTTTGATTTTACTTGCCAAGAAATTTTTATGCTCTCTCTTTGCTTTCCTAATAAACTTTTAAATTTCACCCCTACACTTTCTATACTCAGAGATTCTGCAGTATTTAGCCCTCGGGATTTTTGACACAAGCTTCCCTTTTTTTCTTTATCCTACACTGTATGTCCCTCGATATCCAGGGGGCTCTAGATGTGTTAGTCCCACCCTTTTTCTTTAAGGGAACATATTTGGTCTGAACCCTCCGGATCTCCTCCTTGAATGTCTCCCACTGTTCCGACACTGATTTACCTTCAAGTAGCTGTTTCCAGGCCATTTTGGCTAAATCACCTCTCAACTTAGCCCAATTTAGAACTTTTATTTCTAACTGAGTGACTATAATTCAGTTAGATTTAAGGTAATTATCCAAGTGCTCTCCCACTGATACCACCAACACCTGCCCAGCTTCATTCCCTAAAATTAAATCCAGAACCACTCCCTCCAGTGTTGGGCTTGTTACATACTGGCTAAAAAAGTTCTCCTGAATGCATTTTAGGAATTCCGCATCCTCTGTACCCCTCAAACTAATGTTGTCCCAGTTAATATTAGGATAGCTGAAATCCCCTATAGTTTTTGCACTTCTGAAATGTGCCTACATATTTGCTCTTCTATCTCCCGCTCACTGTTTGGGGGTCTATAATACACGCCCAGCAGTGCAATCGCCCCTTTTTATTTTTCAGTTCCACCCATATGGCCTCATTTAATGATCCCTCTAACATATCATCCCTCCTCACAGCTGTAATAGTTTCTTTAATCAATACTGCAACCCATTTTCAAGTATTTGAGGTGTTCAAAATCATGAAGGGTTTAGATAGAGTAAATAAGGAGAAATTGTTTCCAGTTGTAGGAGGGTCAGTAACCAGAGGGCACAGATTGAAGATGATTGGCAAAAGCAGAGGGGAGATGAGGAAACATTTTAAGCACAAAATTCCACAGAGAGTTGTGATTGGGAACACACTGCCTGAAAGGGAGGTGGAAGCAGATTCAACAGTAACTTTTCAATGGGAATTGGGTAAATACTGGAAAAGGAGACAATTGTAGGGCTGTGGGGAAAGAGCAGGGAGAGTGGGACGGATTGGATCACTCTTTCACAGAGCCGGCACAGGCTCGATGGGCCGAATGGTCTTGTCCTGTGCTGTATCGTTCTCGGATAGAATGGAGTACACGATCAGAATCCTGCAGTGGGGCTGCTGCAGTTACAGTCTCCGACCAGCGAGGGGCAATTTGTGTTTTATGCTTCAGAAATTTCTGTTCGGGGTTTTTTTTTAAAAAAGAGATATAACTTAATTTTGTAATATTTGCTTCAAGATTTTACAGTTTCCGTTTGTTACTGAATCTTTTTTCTGCGGGTCTGCCCCCACTATTCGAAAAATTGGCTGCCGCATTCCCCACGTTACTGCACTTCAAAAAGTACTTCATTGGCTGTAAAGCACTTTGAGTCGTCCGGTGGTCATGAAAGGTGCTGTAGAAATGCAAATTCTTTCTTTTTATATGCAAATTACTATATTGCACACACATGAATCATAGAACCTCCCAGCACAGGAGGCCACTCGCACCTGTGCCAGCCGCTGAAAGAGCAGCTGTGCTCAGTCCCCCCATTCCCACCTTTTGTCCATCACCCTGTCACTTCCTCAGCGTGTTTCATTGGCTGTGAAGCTCTTTGGGGCATCCTGAGGGCATGAATACGCCTTTTGGTCAGTTTATATTCCTCCTATTGCCTTCTCCGCTCTTCCTTCCTCTTCCCTCCCCTCCCCCCACCCCACCCCCACCAGGTTAGGAACTCACTGGGCTATACAGTTAGTTTCTTAAGGGGGCCCCCTATCCTGAATTCATTCTAACAAGTATCCGCTACTCCATTTCCTTCAAGCGACTTGCTATCGGTTCCCAGGTTTCACCCCCAAATCCTCGCCGCTTGCAGTTTCAGTAGAAGCCTTTCATGGGTAACTTTGCCCAAAGCCTTCTGGCAATTGAGGTAGGGCCTGTCGCAGAGATTCCCACATTCCACCCTGGATGTTACTCCAACAAAAAAAAGAGAAGCGGGTTTCAGTGAGACAGGATCGTTGGCTCCCGGCAGGGGAGGGGCGCCGGGGGGGGGGGGGGGGGGCGGGGGAGTGGAATTAGTGGGCCAAAAATCCAATTCTGTTATTTTGATCAACATGTAAGCTGCTACAGTCTGTTCCATCACCTTGCTGTGAAAAGGAGAGTAAGGTTCTTCCCCTGCATCGTAATGAGAGCCGTCATGAGCACCCACTAATAAATACTATCCAACCAATTGGGGACTTGTCATAAGAATAAGAAATAGGAGTCGTCGTCAGCCATACTGCCCCTCGAGCCTACTCCGCCATTTAAAAAGATCATGGCTGATCTGATCATGGACTCAGCTCCACTTCCCTGCCCGCTCCCCATAACCCCTCATCATTCAAAAATCTGTCCATCTCCGCCTTAAATATATTCAATGACCCAGCCTCCACAGCTCTCTGGGGCAGAAAATTCCACAGAATTAAAATCCTGTGAGAGAAGAAATTCTTCCTCATAGTTTTAAATGGGAGTCCCCTTGTTCTGGATTCCCCCACGAGTGGAAATATCCTCTCTGCATCCACTTTGTCGAGCCCCCTCATTATCTTATATATGTTTCAATAAGATCACTTCTCATTCTTCTGAACTCCAATGCGGATAGGTCCAACCTGCACATCCTTTCTTCATAAGTCAACCCCCTAATCTCCAGAATCAACCTAGTGAATCTTCTCTGGACAGCCTCCAATGCAAGTATATCCTTCCTTAAATAAGGAAACCAAAACTGCACTCAGTACTCCAGGTGTGGTCTCACCAATACTCTGTACAGTTGTAGAGTTCTCTGCTTTTATACTCCATTCCTCTTGCAATAAAGGCCAACATTCCATTGGAGTCTTTTCAGACTCTAACAAAAATGATCAGGAACACTTGGAGCAGAGGAGATTTGATAGAGGTGTGCAAAATCAGGAAGGGTTTGATGGAGTAAATAAGGAGAAACAGTTTCCAGTGGCAGGAGGGTGGGTAACCAGAAAACACAGATTTATGATAACTGGCAAAAGAACCAGCGAGATGGAGATATATATATTTAATATAAACGCAGCGAGTTGTTGTGATCTGGAATGCGCTGCCTGAAAGGGTGGTGGGAGCAGATTCAACAGTAACTTTCAAAAGAGAATTGGATAAATATTGAAAAGGAAACATTCACAGGACTATGGGGAAAAGAGCCGGGGGAGTGGGACTGATTGGATCGCTCTTTCACAGAGCCGGCACAGGCTCAATGGGCCGAATGGCCTCCTTCTGTGCTGTAAGATTCTATGATTCTCGGAACTATGCTGCGTTGGGGCAATGGAGCCCCAGCCCCACTGTGACGGACCAGGCTATGCACCGAAGCCAAGTGAAGGTCATGTGACCACCAACAGGAGACCACCAGGGATGGTGGGGAAGGTGGAGCAGGATGGAGACGATCCCGTCCCAGTGTCCGTCCGCCTGCAGAATCGGGAGGACAGGACCGGGAGAATCCCCGAGTCAGCAGCCAAAGTCAGTGCAAGGATATTTAACCCTTTTTTAAACAGTCAATCAGGCCGAATTGCTGGGATGTGGGGACAAATGAAGTCTGTTCAAACACCCGGTTTGAACTCGGATTGTCGTAAAAACTCATCTGGGTCACTAATGTCCTTTAGGGAAGGAAATCTGCTGTCCTTACCCGGTCTGGGCCTATGTGACTCCAGTCCAACGCCATCGTGGTTGATTCTTAACTGCCCTCTGAAGTGGCCAAGCGGTTGGATCAAAACTTCAACCTGGAACTCCCTCCCCAACAGCACTGTAGGAGCACCTTCACCACACAGACTGCAGCAGTTCAAGGCGGCTCACCACCACATTCGAGGGCAATAAGAGATGAGCAATAAATGCCAGCCTTGCCAGCGACACCCACATTCCAAGAACGAATATTTAAAAAATTGTACTAAGAATGTCCATGATCACCAACTTCATTTTCATTTTGCAAGTCCTGTCACTGCAAACGTTACTAACCTCAGAGCTCAAACACACAATGCACCAGGAGTAACAACTTGCATTTATACAGCACCGTTAACGTAGTAAAATCTCCCAAGGCGCTCCACAGGAACAGAAATCTGACAATAATTTGACACCGAGCCACGAAAGGGAGATATTAGGGCAGGTGACCAAAATCTTGGTCAAAGTAGTAGGTTTTAAGGAGCATCTTAAAGGAGGAGAGAGGGGTAGAGAGGCAAAGAGGTTTAAGGAGGGAGTTCCAGAGCTTGGGGCCCAGGCAACAGAAGGCACAGCCACTAATGGTGGAGCGATTAGAATCAGAGTTGCTCAAGGGCAGAATTAGAGGAGCACAGATATCTCGGGGATTGTGGGGCTGGAGGAGATTAGAGATAGGGAGACCATGGAGGAATTTGAAAATAAGGATGAGAATTTTGAAATCGAGGCGTTGCTTAACCAGGAGCCAATGTAAGTCAGCGAGCACAGGGGTGATGGTGAGCAAGGACCTGGTGCGAGTTAGGACACAGGCAGCAGGGATTTGGATTACCTCAAGCTTACAACCCATGGGCTGCAGGGTTATGGGGGGGGGGGGGGGGGGGGAGGGCAGGGGTTGAAGCGAGGATGGGAGGAATGCAGACACGACCGAACTCAAACCCCTCCCACCCCCACACAATGAGGAAGCAATGGATGCTGGGTACAGGTGCCCTCCTACCTGTCGGGTTTTGGCGGAGGTTTCGATGTAAGGGATCCCGTAGCTCCGGGCCAGATCCTGTGCTTGCCGGGTCTCCACGGTTCGGGATGGCAGGTCACACTTGTTCCCCACCAACACCATCGGGACATCGTCCGAGTCCTTCACCCGCTTAATCTGTTCTCTGCAACAACACGGAGGGAGTACGCTTCAGTAACCCACTCACAGCCAACACCACGAAGGATACAGTGGCTGGGATTTACAATCACAGAATGATACAGCATGAGGAGACCATTCGGCCCATCGAGTCTGAGCCGGCTCTGTGAAAGAGAGATCCAATCAGTCCCACTCGCCCTGCTCTTTCCCCACAGCCCTGTAAATTTCTCCTTTAAGTATTTATCCAATTCCAGTTTTGAAAGTTACTATTGAATCTGCTCCCACCATCCTTTCAGGCAGCGCGTTCCCGATCACAACAACTCGCTGTGTAAATAAACACTCATCTCCCCATCTGGTTCTTTTGCCAATTTCCTTAAATCGGTGTCCCTCTGGTTCCCAATCCTCCCGCCACTGGAAACAGTTTCAATCGTAGAAATTTACAGCACAGGAGGCTGCCATCCGGTCCAGTGTTCGTGCCGGCCAACAAAGAGCTATCCAGCCTAATCCCACTGTCCAGCTCTTGAAAATGATGTAAACTCCAGGGCTACGGACCAAGATTGGCGTGGAGCATTAACACCGGCACGAACCACTTGGGCCGAATGGCCAGTTTCTGTGCCGCAGACTCGATGAAAGATTTAGAGCGGGCAGACAAAAGTTGCCCATTCAGCATCTTTAAACCAGCCAAGTGTGTTTTCCCATCGATTTGGATCCACCCGTGGTCCTGCATCAGCAAAGCGACCTTTCTATCCCACCCTCTTCGAGGTTCCCCTCCTACAAGAACATAAGAATTAGGAGGAGTAGGCCATTCGACCCCTCAAGCCTGCTCCGCCATTCAATAAGATCACGGCTGATCTTCGACCTCAACTCCACTTTCCCGCACTATCCCCATATCCCTGGATACCCTTAATATGCAAAAATCTATTGATCTCTGTCTTGAATATAATACTGAGCCTCCACAGCCCTCTGATAGAGAATTCCGAGGATTTACCACCTTCTGAGTGAAGAAGTTTCTCATCAGTCCTAAATGGCCAACTCCTTATTCTGAGACTGTAACCCCTGGTTCTAGACTCCCCAGCCACAGGAAAAACCCTCCCTACATCTACCCTGTCAAGCCCTGTAAGAAATTTGTATGTTTCAATGAGATCACCTCCAATTCTTCTAAACTCTAGAGAATATAGGCCTAGTCTACTCAATCTCTGTGTATTCACCTCCCCGGGGGGTGCAGGGGGTAATGCTACACCAATACCAACCTGTACTGGTGAATGTCTTCGAACGATTTGGTGTTGTTGATTGCAAAGACGCAGAGGAAACCTTCTCCTGTACGCATGTACTGGTCTCTCATGGCACTGTACTCCTCCTGGCCCGCCGTGTCCAGAATGTCCAACAAGCAGGTCTCCCCATCGATAACCACCTGCTTTCTGTAGGAATCCTGCATTTAGACAAAAACAAACAGAGTCAGGCCTGGGGACCTGGGCAGCCATCTTGGACAGTCTGGCGGCCATTTTAAAACACCAGAGAATATTTTAGTTACAACTGAGAATTGTTCCTTCATTTACTTACCCGCACTTTAAACAATATACACGAAGCAAAAAGGACAGTTTACTGCGAGGAAAAAAAATGTCAAGCATTGAATTCTAAATATAAATATGGCTTTGAGGAGATGTCACCGTGGCAACCAGCAGGATCGTTCTTACACGTGCAATTTTTGCTTTTAATCACAGAAGCTTTCTTTGTTTGGTTTTGTGAAATACGACACAGAAAAGAGGGGGAAGCGAGGGGAGGGGGGTGGGGGGGGAGTGAGGGAGGCAGGGAGCAAGAGGGGGTGAGACGGGGGGGGGGGAGGGGAGAAAGGGAAGGGAGAGACGGGGGGGGAGGGAAGAAAGGGAAGGGAGAGTCGGTGGGAGGGAGAGATGGAGGGAGGGGAAGGGAAGGGAGACTGGAGCGGGGGAGACAGAGACAGAGACAGAGTCGGGTGGACGGAAGGCGCGGCAAACAAAGCGCAAACGCGACTCAAACTCGTGAATCTGTTATTTGTTCCATTTCCGGGAAAACGTGTTTCCTGCCGAGGTGATGGGTTGTTGAAATCTGATACTCTGACCCTGAAACTACTCCTTGGAATCTGTTGACGTGTTCCCAGACACCGTGCGCCCGCCCCCCGTGCCGGGGTGGGTGTAGCCTGGGTCAGACCTCGAATGGCCGATGTGCGGCTCGCTGAGCGGTTACTGGCCCGAACACCGCTCACGAAATCTGCCTCAACGCTGCCGACCATCGCAGCTCCCAACGGGGCAACCTCAAACATTCCTTCAACTGGAGTTAGAGACTTGCATTTATATAGCGCCTTTCACCACCACCAGACGTCTCAAAGCACTTTACAGCCAATGAAGTACTTTTGAAGTATAGTCACTGTTGTAATGTGGGGAACACTGCAGCCAATTTGCGCACAGCAAGCTCCCACAACAGGCAATGTGACCCGATAATCAGCTTTTGTGATGTTGACTGAGGGATAAATAGCAGCCCCAGGACACAGGGGAGAACTCTCTTGCATCATGTGCAGCGTTCCCTCAGTACTGCACTGGAGCGTCAACCGAGATTTGTGCGCTCAAGTCAGACAGCTTTCCGATTCTCAACAACCTGGGGCAATCCAGGGAAATCTTTGAACCACGCCCTTGCTTTCATCAGAAGGAACGATTAGCTGTCGGGAGCGTGGGATTCCCAGGCACGAGTCGGGCGTTCGGCGGAGTTGGCAAGTTGCCTTCTCCATGAGTCACGTCAAGTCTGCCTCACCCGAACTCTGACACGCCCGTCAAACACAATAGAGCACACCACGCTCGCGCCAATACCCGTCCCACCAGGAGACTCAAAACTTCAAAACCACCTGCATCATTAACCCGATGGGAAACACGAATAAAAACAGTGACTGGTGCAAAGGCTGGACTGAATGCCCGAGGACTGGCCGACAATATGGAACCATGTGTTTTAGAACAGTGCTCTTCCAATGCCAGGGATGTCAGCCGCCGGTCAGTGGGCAGCACACTCACCTGGGTCAGAAGGTCATGGGCTAGAGACCAATACCAGAGACTCGAGCATAGAAAAGAGAGGCTGACCGTCCCAGCGCACTGAGGGAGCGCCGCGCCGTCGGAGGAGCGGTCTTTCGGATGAGTCGTTAAGAGAACAGAGGGAGCCTCGGGTTAAGTTTGATGTTAAAGATCCCACGTCACTATATCAAAGGATAGCAGGGGAATTATCCCCGGTGTCCTGGGGCCAATATTTATCCCTCAACGAACATCACTAAAATAAATTATCTGGTCATTATTTGTTTGTGGGAGCTTGCGGTGCGCAAATTTGGCTGCTGCGTTTCCTACATTACAACAGTGACTACACTTGAAAAAGTACTTCGTTGGCTGTAAAGCACTTTGGGGCATCTTGGGGATGTGAAATAGAAATGCAAGTCTCTCTTACTTCCACCACCCGTGGAATCGCGAATGTTGATAGTTTCTGGTCACAGAGAGGAAACATTTGTAAACAACTTCAAATTACCGATGGACTTGTAAAATTGATCCAATTACGTGCCTTCCTATTGTGAGCCTCTGCTGTGAAAATACAGAGCTGGGTTTTGATTCCCACAGTTTGTCAGTCAGGATTATTTCTGCTCCGTCAAAGCCTGCAGTCATCCAGTAACGTAACAGAGCGGCTCCATTTAGCAGCTTTGGAAAAACAAGCCCAATTGCTCCTGGACCGAGTCCAGCTCCAAGCCGCCCTCGTGATTGGGTCAAGTTGGTTCATCTGATGCCAGATTCCATTCTTCACAACAAAGGCCTGTCGAGGCCGCCTGGTCCCTCCCTCCATGTGGCCTCGATGAGACGGGGCCCTCAGGAGAAACCAACCCTTGATCTCCTCCCAGAGACATTAGAAACTACACCTCAAATCTCCAGAAGGACTCGCAGAGGCAAAGTCTTCACACCTTTCCTGGATGAGGGACTTCGGTTATGAGACCGGAGAAGCTGGGGTTGTTCTGAGAGCAGAAGGTTAAGTGGAGATTTACATGGGATATACGGCACAGAAACAGGCCATGCTCCACTCGAGCCTCCTCCCACCTTTCCTCATCTAAATCTATCACCATAACCCTCTATTCCCTTCTCCCTCATATACATGTCCAGCCTCCCCTTAAATGCATCGATACATTCACTTCAACCACTCCCTGTGGTAGTGAGTTCCACATTCTCACCACTCTCTGGGTAAAGAAGTTTCTTCTGAATTCCCTATTGGATTTCTTAGTGACTTTTATATTGATGGCCTTTAGTTATGCTCTTCCCCACAAGTGGAAACATTCTCTCTGTATCCACTCTATCAAAACCATTCATAATTTTAAAGACCTCTATTAGGTCACCCCTCAGCCTTCTCTTTTCAAGAGGAAAGAGACCCAGCCTGTTCATCCTTTCCTGATATGTATACCCTCACATTTCTGGTATCATCCTTGTAAATCTTCTCTGCACCCTCTCCAGTGCCTCAATATCTTTTTTATAACATGGCGATCAGAACTGTACACAGTGCTCAAAGTGTGGTCTAACCAAGGTTCCATACAGGTTTAGCATAACTTCCCTACCTCTAGAAATAAACCCTACATTTAGAAAGGCAAGGATTAATTAGGGACAGTCAGTACTGATTTGTTAAGAGATCATGTTTGACTAACTTGATTGATTTTTTTGAGGAGGTAACCAGGGGGGTCGATGAAGGTAGTGCATATGGACTTCAGCAAAGCTTTTGATAAGGTCCCACATGGTAGACTGGTCACGAAGGTTAAAGCCCTTGGGATCCAGGGCAAAGTGGCTAGTTGGATCCAAAGTTGGCTTAGAGGTAGGAAGCAAAGGGTAATGGTTGATGGATTTTTGTGTAACTAGAAGGATGTTTCCAGTGGGGTTCCGCAGGGCTCAGTACTGGGTCCCTTGCTTTTTGTGGTATTCATCAATGATTTTAGATTTGAATATAGGGAGTATGATTAAGAAATTTTCAGATGACACTAAAATTGCCTGTGTAATTGATAATGGAGGAAAGTCATGGATTGCAGGAGGATATCAATGTACTGGTCAGGTGGCAGAGCAGTGGCAAAGGGACTTTAATTCGGAGAAGTGTGAGGTAATGCACTTGGGGAGAGCTAATAAGGAAAGGATATACACATTAAGCGGTAGGCCACTTAGAAGTGTAGATGAACAAAGGGACCTTGGAGTGCTTGTCCAAACATCCCTGAAAGTAGCAGGCTAGATGAATAAGGTAGTTAAGAAAGCATACGGAATGCTTGCCTTTATTGGCCGAGATAGAGCAGGGAGGTTATGCTTAACTTGTATAATACTTTGGTTAGGCCACAGCTGGAGTACTGCACGCAGTTCTGATCGCCGTATTATAGGAAGGACGTGATTGCACTGGAGAGGGTGCAAAGGAGATATACTAGGATGCTGCCTGGAATGGAGAATCTTAGCTATGAGGACAGATTGGATAGGCTGGGTTTGTTCTCATTGGAATAGAGGAGGTTGAGAGGAGACCTCATTGAGGTGTACAAAATTTTGAGGGGCCTGGATATAGTGGATAGCAAGGGCCTATTTCCCTTGGTGGAGGGGTCAAAGTTTTAAGGTGGTTGGTGGAAGATTCAGAGGGGATTTGAGGGGAGGCTTCTTCACAGAGTTGTGGGGGGTCTGGAACTCACTGTCTGGAAGGGTGCTTGAAGTGCCATAATCTGTAGGGTTATGGACCTAGAGCTGGTAAGTGGGATTAGACAGGATGACCTCTTGTTGGCCGGTGCAGATACGATGGTAAGTACTGCAGGGAATCGAATACGGCCAGTGATCTCCTGGACTAGTTTCGATCGCCTGAATGGGTCGGAGAGGAATTTTCCCAGATTTTTTTTCTCCCAATTGGCCTAATCTGGTTTTTGCCTCTCCCAGATCACATGGCTCCTGTTGGGGTGGAATGTAGAATGTTTTAGTGCAAGGGGTGTGGCAGTTGTGTGGGGCGGACTGGTTGGGCCTGATGCTCTTTACCTTTCCACCATTGTTCATAGGTTTATATGTAACCTTCAGGGCTGCTGACCAAGGGCCGTGTGACTGTCGGCCGGCGTGGACACGATGGGCCGAAATGCCTCCTTCTGCGTTGTAGATTTCTATATGCTTGGTTTGGTTTTTTTACGGCCTTGCTAACCTGTGTCACAACCTTTAGCGATTTGTGTATTTGTACTCAGATCGCTTTGTTCCTCTACCCCACCTAGACACGCACTCTGCAAGTAATGTGACTTCTCTATTCTTCCTACCAGATGGCACTGGACCAGGAACCCAGGGGGAGTCAAGTCCAAATCCCACCAGAGAAAAATTAAATCAGAATAAATCAAGTGCCCAATTAGTTTAGTGTGGTAATTATCACTTTACTACTGCAACCAATTTAGAATTCAAAAATATTAACTCAAAAAGAACTTTTTTTTTTAAATACACAATCTATACAGATTAAAACTAAGAGAAATTTAAAGACTTTCCCACATTTTTAAATAATTTCTATGTGCATGGATATGAGCAGAATTATGAAATTGAATTCACGATAAAACTGGAGATTTGTGAGAGGGCACCAGAAACATGACCATGCAAACACGATTAAAAACACAACTGGTTCATTCATGTCCAACCCCACATTTAGGGGTCCATAAACCTCCGGGAATGGCCCAGAGGCTCCAGGACTTGAAGATTAATCTCCCGGACACTGCCGGGAGCAACATTCAGGAGAAACATCACAGGGGCTTTAGTGCGGTATTTCCTCCCCGCCTTTTCTTTGAATACCTTTAGTTATAAAAAATTAGAGATGGGGAAAAGGTGGTTTGACCGACCGTGTAGAATCAATCGGGTAACAGGGAGTCTGTTCACTTTTCCGATTGGCCAGGAAGGGATGGGTTGAGTGACGAGTGGCAGGGGAGTGGGGGTGGGGCTATGAGTAATTTGATCCAAGGGAGGGGCTCGCTTCGATCAAGGGGTCAACCAGGTTGGTGTGGGACTGGAGTCACCTGTAGGCCGAGACTGGGTAAGGACAGCAAATTTTCTTATATTGGAACCGGGGACTAAATTCAGAACTAACCTGCTGACACAGTATTTCAGTGAGCAAGGGGTCAAACACAAATCTGAGTTTTTAAACCCAGAAATGGGACACAGTCTAGGAGTAATGTGTGGTGAGTGTAACGAGCTCGGGAGGAACAGGTGACCTTGGACCTGTGGTTCCCAAAGCTCTCCCCCACTGGGGGTTTCCTCGCCTGGTGTCTGGGGCAGATGCAGGGCGAGGCGGGGTGAACAAGGGTCTGGAAGTGTTCTTTCTGTAGTCAGTGCTGTTCGAGGAGACAACAGGGCAGTTTAACAAACATGTTTACAACTTATAAAGGGGGGTGACAGCGTCGAGAGAAACCGTCTGCTCCTGGTGATTGAGGGGTCTAGAACGAGGGGACTAAGGTACAAGAGTAAATACACGCAATTTAGGATAACAGGCTGGAGAAACATCTTCACACAGAGGGTGATGATGCTCCAAAATTCACTCATAAGAACTAGGAACAGGAGTAGGCCATCTAGCCCCTCGAGCCTGCTCCGCCATTCAACAAGATCATGGCTGATCTGGCCGTGGACTCAGCTCCACTTACCCGCCCGCTCCCCATAACCCTTAATTCCCTTATTGGTTAAAAATGTATCTATCTGTGATTTGAAAACATTCAATGAGCTAGCCTCAACTGCTTCCTTGGGCAGAGAATTCCACAGATTCACAACCCTCTGGGAGAAGAAATTCCTTCTCAAATCGGTTTTAAATTGGCTCCCTATTTTGAGGCTGTGCCCCCTAGTTCTAGTCTCCCCGACTAGTGGAAACAACCTCTCTGCCTCGATCTTGTCTATCCCTTTCATTATTTTAAATGTTTCTATAAGATCACCCCTCATCCTTCTGAACTCCAATGAGAGGAATCAGCCTAGTGAATCATCACTGTACCCCCTCCAAGGCTAGTATAGCCTTCCTTAAGGTGACCAAAACTGCACGCAGTACTCCAGGTGCTACCTCACCAATACCCTGTACAGTTGCAGCAGGACCTCCCTGCTTTTGTACTCCATCCCTCTCGCAATGAAGGCCAACATTCCATTCACCTTCCTGATTACCTGCTGCACCTGCAAACTAACTTTTTGGGATTCATGCACAAGAACCAAAAAGAGTTTCATGCACAAGGAACGCTCGCGGCCTTCCGCGAGAGGTGGGCACCGGAGGGACTGGAGTGCATCATCACGCCCGGCAACCAAATTTTAATTTGATTTTACGTTTTAAAGTTTAATTTGTTTTAATTGCCGGTGCTTTTAGTGTCCCCGTCTCCTTTTATAGGGGGCACTGGAAAAAGGAAAAATTTGATTTTAGTGCCCAAAAAAAAAAACCCACAAAAAAAAAAACCAAAAAAAAAAACAAAAAAGGGCCTTGTAAATGTCTTGTGTGTGTCATCCAGGTCGGGTGGCACGGATACATGTTTCATGTTTTGCAGGCTAACTCAAAAGAGTTTCATGCACAAGAACCAAAAAGAGTTTCATGCACAAGGAACGCTCGCGGCCTTCCGCGAGAGGTGGGCACCGGAGGGACTGGAGTGCATCATCACGCCCGGCAACCAAATTTTAATTTGATTTTACGTTTTAAAGTTTAATTTGTTTTAATTGCCGGTGCTTTTAGTGTCCCCCTCCCCTTTTATAGGGGGCATTGGGGAAAAAAAAATATTTGATTTTAGTGCCCAAAAAAAAACCCAAAAAAAAACAAAAAAACCCCACAAAAAAGGAAAAAATGGGCCTTGTAAATATCTGGTGTGTCATCCAGGTCGGGTGGCACCGATTAATGTTTATGTTTTACAGGTAAACTCCAAAAGAGTTTCATGCACAAGGACCCCCAGGTCCCTCTGCACCGCAGCATGTTGTAATTTCTCCCCATTCAAATAATATTCCTTTTTACTGTTTCCTCCCCCCCCCCCCCCCCCCCCCAAGATGGATGACCTCACATTTTTCGACATTGTATTCCATCTGCCAAACCTTAGCCCATTCGCTTAACCTATCCAAATCTCTTTGCAACCTCTGTGTCCTCTACACAACCCGCTTCCCCACTAATCTCCCGGAGTTCGTGATTGTACCATGCCAACATTGAATAGGTTGGACAGGCGGGTGACAGAAAGGGGAATAAAGGGATAGCCAGGCACCTGGGACACGGCTGGTGTGGAGGGTAAACACCCAGCACGGAATGGATGGGCCGAACTGCCCATTTCTGTTCTGTAATTTCTTTGATTCCACAAAACAGTCACCAAGAGTAAAGACTTGCATTTCTACAGCGCCTTTATATACAATCTCAGGACGTCCCAAATCGCATTACATCCAATTAAATACTTTTTTTTGGAGTGTAGTCACTGTTGTAATGTGGGAAATGCGGTAGCTAATTTGCGCACAGCAAGCTCCCACAAACAGCAATGTGATAATGACCCAGATAATCTGTTTTAGTGATGTTGATTGAGGGATAAATATTGACCAGGACACCAGGGATAACTCTTGCTCTTCTTTGAAATAGTGGCCGAGAGATCTTTTACATCCACCCGAGAGTAGATGGAGCCTCGGTTTAACGTCTCATCCAAAAGACTGGGGGGGGGGGGGCGGGAAGGACACCCCTAGGGAAAGAAGCCTTCCTTGAAGTGCAAATGTTGGTGTATGCACAGGTGCGGGGAGGGCGGGCAGGCATACTATACCTCTATCGTCGGATCATATTCGTCCACAAAGTGGTTCTGGATGAGTTGGATTGTCAATGCACTCTTGCCAACACCACCAGCTCCAACCACCACCAGCTTGTACTCTGTCATCTTCAGATTCCCCTCAGCCGGTCACCTGCAATCAGAGGGATGATCATCACTAATCAAATTTAACTCGAGACTTCCTGCGGAACAGAAATGCCCAGTGGGGGTTTGTTTGGAGCACCTTTAGAATTGAGGACGTCCTAACCAGTCTCACAACAAAAAACACGTGTTAAAAATGGTCAGCATTTGAGGCAAGAGTCAAATTGACCATGTGTCGATGTGACCAAGGCTACTGGTTCAATTTATTAGATAAAAGAGAATTTCCGGAACATGAAACATAAAGGGCCTATACGGGAAGAGTTGGACGATTCACCACAGCGAATGCTCGTGAAATTCTTACGACCGATAAAAATAGGCCTTATGCCTGCTTTTTAAAAAAGGACAGAAAAAGTCACTTTTTTTCAATAATTTGAACATTTAAAATCCTGTTAAATAAGGCAAGTTTATTTTTCGACCCTTTAATGTATGTACATTTATTTTTCAAAAAAATTACATTTTTGTTTTGATTAATTAAATTCCATTGATTAATTTTAAAAGTGATGTTTAAAAATATATATATATATTTTAAGTGTGTGTGTGGTTTTTATTGGGGTGGCGGGGGGTGTCCCCATTCATATGATAGGAAGCACCATAAGCATGAATGGGGATCCCCTATGATTGGTTGGGCCGGCCCACATGATCGCAGGGATGAGTGCGAAGCGCCTACGATCCTGGGATACATGAGCATCTACACAGGCCTTCGCAGAGGCGCCCAGGACCTCAAGTCTCCTAAACTCCCGGACCACCTGGTAGATTCATAGAAATTTTTCAGGTCGGGGGCCTCCGTCCGCGGGACTCCGTCCGCAGGAAGCTTCCGACCGCAATTTCTAGGCCAAGAAATCTTGCATCTGCTCACACTTTCGGTTTACTGATCCCCACTACAATTCCCTGCATCGATATTTATTACTTCATTCTCGGGATGTGGGGGGTCGGTGGCGAGGCCAGCGTTTATTGCCCATCCCGAATTGCCCCGAGGTGGTGGTGGTGAGCTGCCTTCTTGAACCGCTGGGAGCGGGTTTGATACAAAAGGAGTGTCCCTTCAGAGGGCCGTTAAGAGTTATCCAGGTTGGTGTGGGACTGGAGTCACATATAGGCCAGACCGGGTAAGGGTGGCAGATTTCCTTCCCTAAAGGACATCAGTGACACAGCTGGGCTTTTACAATAATCCGACAGTTTCATGGTCACTTTTACTGATCCCAGCTTTTTGTTTCCAGATTTTAAAAAAAAAAAATATATATATATATATATATATATATATATATATGTATATATATACACACACACACACATACATATATATAGCTGAATTCTAATTTTCAAACTGCGATGGTGGTATTTGAACTCTCGGTCTCGGGATTAAGTGCACTCACTGCCTATGTAAACCGGTCTGCTTTAATTGCACCCTCCGACCAGTGGAGGTGCTGCAGCACGACATTTTATATCTACACTTTCCATTAAAAATGTGGATTACAGCAATTCATAATGGGAATAAGGACAGAATCTGGGCATCGAAAATGGCGCTGAATTTCACAACAAATCCAGTCCCTGTAACTCTCCCCCTCTAACCTCACTGCACCAGAGGATTTCACAAAGGCCCAACTCCAAGTGGTTAACACCAGGAGAGATCTTTAAATATGTGTGCAAGTGTAAAAGGGGAGATATTATCAGCCAGCGTGCGTTTATGCTCCACTCGAGCCTCCTCCAGTCTCTCCTCATCTAAATCTATCAGCATAACCCTCTATTCCCTTCTCCCTCATGCTTGTCTAGCCTCCCCTTAAACACATCGATACTACTCGCTTCAACCACTCCCTGTGGTAACGAGTTCCACATTTTCACCACTCACTGGGTAAAGAAGTTTCTTCTGAATTCCCTGCTGGATTTCTTGGTGACTATTTTATATTGATGGTCTCTAGATATGCTCTTCCCCACATGTGGGAACATTCTCTCTGTGTCCACTATCAAAATCCTTCATGATTTTAAAGATCTCTATTAGGTCACCCCTCCGCCACCTTTTTTCAAGAAAAGACCCAGCCTGTTCATCCTTTCCTGATATGTATACCCTTGCATTTCTGGTATCATCCTTGTAAATCTTCTCTTCACCCTCTCTAGTGCCTCTATATCCTTTTTATAATATAGCTCAAAACTGATTCAGGTGCCGTTTTTCAGATGAGAGGTTAAACCGAGGCCCTGTCTGATCTCAGGTGGATGTAAAAAATCCTACGGCACTATTCGAAGAGCAGGGGAGTTATCCCTGGTGACTTGGCCAATATTTATCCCTCAATCAATGCAACAAAAATAGATTATCTGGTCATTATCACATTGCTGTTTGTGGGAGTTGCTGTGCGCAGATTGGCTGCCGTGTTTCCCACATTACAACAGTGACTACACTCCAAAAGTACTTCATTGGCTGTAAAGCACTTTGGGACATCCGGTGGTTGTGAAAGGCGCTATATGAATGCAAGTCTTTCTTTACATGTGACTCCAGCCCCACACCAACACACCCGACTCATGCATCCTGAAGATGGCGGCTCACCGCCAGCCTCTCGGGATGATTAGGGACGGGCAATAATGCCGGCCTTGCCAGCGACGCCCACATCCCCAGATTCAAATCAAATAACTTGCCAGTAACCTCTTCAGTTCTTCAATGACCTTAAGTCAAAATAGATTGCTGTTTAAACTGAAGGCAGCACAAGGATATAAATCCCTCTGAACAATTACATCATAAAATCAAGAGCCCAGATGGTGAAATTCTGTCATGCATGATAAAACCAAGATAGATTCTCAATAGAGATTGGTGTTTCCTGTATTTTCAGAAAGAGCCAGTGACAAAGATACTTCCAGCCAGCTAGTAGGATTAGAAAGAAAGACTTGTAATTATATAGCACCTTTCACTACCTCAAAAGTTTAAGTACTTTTTTTTTTGGAGTGTAGTCAATAAGTCAGAAATGCGGCAGCCAATTTGTGCACTGCAAACTCCCACAAACAGCAATGAGATAATGACCAGATAATCTGCTTTTGTGATGTTGGTTGAGGGATAAATTTGGCCTCAGGACACCGGGGGTAACTCTGCTGCTCCTCTTTGAAATAATACTGTGGGATTTTTCTACGTCCACCCGAGAGCGCAGATGGGGCCTCAGTTTAACATCTCATCTGAAAGACAACACCTTCGGCAGTGCAGCACTCCCTCAGTACTGCCCCTCCGACAGTGCAGCTCCCCCTCAGTACTGCACTGGGAATGTCGGCCTGGATCTTGTGCTCAAGTCTCTGGAGTGGGTCTCGAAACCACGACCTTCTGAGTCAGAGGTGAGCGTGCTGCCCATTGAGTCATGGCCAACCCCACGATCAGTGTAAATTGCAGCCGTGCCAAGAAAGGGCAGGTGTGAATGGAAATGGATTCAAGTGCAATGCCAAGCCTGGTCAATGTAAATAGAGAAAACAATTTGGGAGGTCTGCAGAATGGGTTAAAGTTAAGCATGTCTACGGGGGGTTTTTTTTGCAAAAGGGGTTCATGGACAGCAACAGCTGCAAGAAAGAAGCAGCAACGTGGAAGTTGTAGGAAAAGCAGGCTGGTGTCTGGCAGCGTGCCGGGCCGTGACTGTTCCAGTCAGTGAAGCTGCCATCTCCCCAGAGACTGGGCCACAGCTGATCAATGCACCGCACTCTCCATGTAGATCCACGGATGGTCAGGGTGGGGCAAGGGAGACCTCATCACCCTCCCGACAAGGCACCAGAAAGCAGCGGCCTCCTGATATCTTGCTGCACACAGGAAGGAGGGAGGCGTTTTCTTGATGTTTCCCCAGTCTGCTGTGTCTCGACTTTCTATTCATCTGATCACACAGCATGTAACTGAGGGCTCGACACACGGCGTCAGCTTCCCTGGGGAACCAACTCCCTCGCAATACCACTCAGTTTGTTTCCTAACTCCACATTTGCAAACTGGCTTTCATCATCATAGGCAGTCCCTCGAAATCGAGGAAGACTTGCTTCCACTCAAAAAGTGAGTTCAGGTGACTGAACAGTCCAATACAGGAATTACAGTCTCTGTCACAGGTGGGACAGACAGTGCCTGCACTTGTTTTCTGCATGCTCTCGGCAACGAGATTCGAGGTGCTCAGTGCCCTCCCGGATGTTCTTTCTTCACTTTGGGTAGTCTTTGGCCAGGGATTCCCAGGTGCCAGTGGGAATGTTGCACTAGATCAAGGAGGCTTTGAGGGTGTCCTTGAAATGTTTTCTCTGCCCACCTGGGGCTTGCTTGCCGTGTAGAAGTTCCGAGTAGAGCGCTTGCTTTGGGAGTCTCGTGTCGGGCATGCAGACGACGTGGCCTGTCCAACAGAGCTAGTCAAGTGTGATCAGTGCTTCGATGCTGGGGATGTTAGCCTAATCGAAAACACAGACATTGGTGCGTCTGTCCTCCCAGCGATTTGAGGTGTCTACTGTATATGGTCCACATCTGAGCCATACAGGAGGGCAAGTATCATTACAGCCCAGACGACCATAAACTTGGTGCCAGATTTAAAGGTGCTGATCTTCAAACACACTTCCTCGGGGGCCCGAAAGCTGCACTGGCACACTGAAGGCAGTGTTGGACCTCATCATCGATGTCTACCCTTGCTGATAGTAGGAATCCGAGGTATGGAAAATGGTCCATGTTGTCCAGGGCCGCGCCATGGATTTTGATGACCAGGAGACAGTGCTGTGTGGCAGGGTCAGGTTGGTGAAGGACCTTTCTCTTACCGATTTTGAGTGTAAGGCCCATGCTTTCCTATGCCTCGGTGAAGATGTTGACGATGGCTTGGAGTTCAGCCTCTGAATGTGCACAGATGCAAGCGTTGTCCGCGTACTGTGTCGTTCGACGAGAAGATGGGACGACCTTGGAGGTGATGAAAGTTGAACAGGTTCCCATTAGTTCAATAGTTTAGTTCCATTCCAGCAGGGAGCTTGAGTGTGCGATGAAGCATTGCAGCGAGGAAGATCGAGAAGAGGGTTGGTGTGATGATGCAGCCCTGCTTGATCCCGGTCCGGACATTGATTGGGTCTGTGGTGGATCCATTGATCAGGATCACGGCTTGCATGTCGTCGTGGAGTAGGCGGAGTTGGGGACAAACTTTTGGGGGCAGCTGAAACGGAGGAGGCCGCTCCATAGTCCCTCACGGTTACACACTGGCTTTAGCTGTGCGCTCACAAACACCTCACCTCGGACTAGGATTTCGCAACGGGAGGCTTGCAAGAACCTTCGGCCCCTCGAGCCCACTCCGCCATTTAATACGATCATGGCTAATCCGATCATGGACTCAGGTCCACTTCTCTGCCCGCTCCCCATAACCCCTTAATCCCTTCTCTGTTAAGAAGCTATCTATCTCTGTCTTAAATTTATTCAAGGTCCCGCTTCCACAGCTCTGAAGCAGCGAATTTCACAGATTTACAACCCGAAGAAATTCCTCCTCATCTCAGTTTTAAATGGGCGGCTCCTTATTCTAAGATTATGCCCTCTAGTTCTAGTCTCCCCTATCAGTGAAAACATCCTCTCTGCATCCACCTTGTCAAGCCCCCTCAATCTTATACGTTTCGATAAGATCACCTCTCATTCTTCTGAATTCCAATGAGTAGAGGCCCAAACTACTCAACCTTTCCTCATACGTCAACCTCCTCATCTCTGGAATTAACCTAGTGAACCTTCTCTGAACTGCCTCCAAAGCTAGTATATCCTTTCATAAATATGGAAACCAAAACTGCACACAGTATTCCAGGTGTGGCCTCACCAATACCCTGTATAACTGTAGCAAGACTGTCCTGCTTTTATACTCCATCCCCTTTGCAATAAAGGCCAAGATTCCATTGGCCTTCCTGATCACTTGCTATACCTGCATACTGTTATTTATGTAAACCTGTAAATACTTTGTCTAACCACCAGAGGGCTCATCCCCTGGAGTTCCAAAGGATCCCACAATCCCTTAGGAGCACCTGTACTTAAGGAGGCCTCACAGGCTGGAGGCGCACTCTGGAGACCTGTAATAAAAGACTACGGTCACACTTTACTTTGAGCTCACAGTATCTGGTCAGACTCTTATTCATAGATCACACTAACCTTTTGTGTTTCATGCACAAGTACCCCCAAGTCCCACTGTACTGCAGCACTTTGTAATTTTTCTCCATTTAAACGACAACTTGCTCTTTGATTTATTTCTGTCAAATTGCATGACCTCATACTTTCCAAGATTATACTCCATCTGCCAAATTGTTGCCCACTCACTTAGCCTGTCTACGTCCTTTTGCAGACTTGTGTGCCCTCCTCACACATTGCTGTTCCTCCCATCTTTGTATCATCAGCAAACTTGGCTACGTTACACTCAGTCCCTTTTTTCCAAGTCGTTAATATAGATTGTAAATAGTTGGGGTTCCAGCACTGATCCCTGTGGCACACCACTCATTACTGACTGCCAAACAAAGAATGAACCATTTATCCCGACTCTGTTTTCTGTTCGTCAGCCAATCCTCTATCCATGCTAATATATTACCCCCAACCCCGTGAACTTTTATCTTATGCAGTAACCTTTTATTTGGCACCATGTCAAATGCCTTCTGCAAGTCCAAATACACCACATCCACTAGTTCCCCTTTATCCACCCTGTTCGTTACATTCTCAAAGAATTCCAGCAAATTTGTCAAACATGACTTCTCCTTCATAAATCCATGCTGACTCTGCCTGACCGAATTATGCTTTTCCAAATGTCCTGCTACTGCTTCTTTAATAATGGACTCCAACATTTTCCCAACCACAGATTTTAGGCTAACTGGTCTATAGTTTCCTGCTTTTTGTCTGCCTCCTTTTTTAAATAAGGGTGTTACATTTGCAGTTTTCCAATCTGCTGGGACATCCCCAGAACGTAGGGAATTTTGGTTAATTACAACCAATGCATCCACTATCCCTGCTGCTACTTCTCAAGACCCTAGGATGCAAGCCATTATAATCCAGGGGATTTATCCGCCTTTAGTCCCATTATCGTACTGAGTACCTCCTTGGTGACTGTGATTGTGTTACGTTTCTCCACCCCCCCCCCCCCCCCCCCCCCCCCCATAGCCCCTTGACTATCCACTGTTGGGATATTGTTAGTGTCCTCTACCGTAAAGACTGATACAAAATATTTGTTCAGAGTTACTGCCATCTCCATGTTCCCCATTACTAATTCCCCAGTCTTGTCCTCTAAGAGACCAATATTTACTTTAGCCACTCTTTTCCTTTTTATAAACCTAGACAAACGCCGCAGCCAATTTCCGCACAACAGGTTCCCGCGAACAGCAAGGAGCAAAGGCACATTCTCCCCGACACCGGCGCAGTCATGCTCCTGAGCCAGGGGGCTGGGGAGCCGACGGTCAATCTGCGGTCTTGGAGCAACACATCGTTAGGGACATCCAGGAGGTGCTATATAAATATGCAAATCTTTTTTAAACCAGCCATTTAAAAAGATTTTCATTTATTTTGTGCCTTTCACAACCACCGGATGTCTCAATGCACTTTACATCTAATGAAGTAATCATTATTAGGCAGTCCCTAGAAATCGAGGAAGACTTGCTTCCACTCTTTAAAAAAAAAGGTGACTTCTCAGGTGGCTGAACAGTCCAATTACAGTCTGTCACAGGTGGGAGACAGTCGTTGAAGGAAAGGGTGGGTGGGACAGGTTATCCGCACGCTGCTTCCGCTTGTTTTCTGCATGCTCTCGGCGACGAGACTCAAGGTGCTCAGCGCCCTCCCAGATGTTCTTCCTCCACTTAAGGCGGCCTTTGGTCAGGGACTCCCAGGTGTCGGTAGGAATGTTGCAGTTTATCAGATGCTTTGAGGGTGTCCTTGAAATGTTTCCTCTACCCACCTGGGGCTCGCTTGCCGAGTTCAGAGTAGAGCGCTTGCTTTGGGAGTCTTGTGTCCAGCATATGGACAATGTGGCCCGCTCAATGGAGCTTTCGAGTGTGGTCAGTGCTTCGATGCTGGCCTGATCGAGAGATTGGTGCATCTGACCTCCCAGGGGATTTGCAGAGGCATCGTTGGTAGTTTTTCTCCAGCGATGAGCTGTCTACTGTATAGAGTCCACGGCTCGGAGCCACACAGGAGGGCGGGCATCACTACAGCCTGTAGACCATAAGTCCGCGTCTTCAAACACACTCTTCCTCAGGCAGCTGAAGGATGCGCTGGCGCACTGAAGGCAGTGTTGTACCTCGTCGTCGTTGTCTGCCCTTGCTGATAATAGGCTCGAATGAAGTACTTTGTGTGTAGTCACCGTTATAATGTGGGAAGCGCAGCAGTCAATTATTGCATAGCAAGCTCACACAAACAGCAATGTGATAATGTGATCAACTGATTTTGTTATGTTGATTGAAGGATAAATATTGGCCCCAGGACACCAGGGTTAACTCCCCTGCTATCCTTCGAAGTAGTGCCATGGGATCTTTTACGTCCACTTGAGAAAAGACGGGGCCTCGGTTAAACGTCTCATCCAAAAGATGGCACCTCCGACATTGCGGCACTCCCTCAGTACTGCACTGGGTGTATCAACCTAGATTTTTGTGCTCAAGTCCCTGGAGTGGGACTTGAACCGACAACCTTGTGAGGAGCACACAAACAAATCTGCAAAGGGATATAGATAGGCTAAGTGAGTGGGCAAACATTTGGCAGATGGAATATAATGTGGGAAAATGTGAGGTTTTCCACTTTAGCAGGAAAAATTTAAAAAGCAAATTATTTAAAGAGAAAAATTACAAATTGCTGCAGTACAGAGGGACCTGGGGGTCCTTGTGCATGAAACACACAAAGTGAGTATGCAGGTACAGCAAGTAATCAGGAAAGCAAATGGAATGTTGGCCTTTATTGCAAGGGGGATTGAGTATCAAAGCAGAGAAGTCCTGCTACAACTGTACAGGGTATTGGTGAGGCCACACCTAGAGTACTGCGTACAGCCTTGGTCTCCGTATTTAAGGAAGAATCATCATCATAGGCGGTCCCGTGAATGAGGATGACTTGCTTCCACAAGAATTCACAGATGTTTCAATGAAGGGACCGATGTTCCAGTCCTGAATTCCAATTGAGGGGGTGGAAGATGCCTGTTCGTGGATTTTTTTTTTAAAAAAAACGTGCGGTGACCGTTGCATATCAGCCAACACACGGGCTTGACAGAGCTAGGCCTTTATCCAATGGCAAGGGTTAACCAGGACGACTGGAGACTTGCTCTGCTGCATGGACCGAGTGCGCACACATGACGAAGTGTGGACAGGCCCATGCTGCCCCTGGGCCCTCGCCTCTTCTGGGCCCCATACCCTCATTCGCCGCACCTCCGCCCACGATGTTGCAGGGTCTGGCGCTCCAGCTCTATTTATAGCCCCGACCTGCGGTGGTGTTCTCACACAGGTCGAGGCGGGTCATGATGTTCCAGAATAGGACTGTGAGAAAAGCTGCTTCTTGGCTCCATTAATCTTGGTGACATCATTGCTCTGTCATAAATCATTATGACACATCACTCCCAACAACGTACATCAGCCATGATCTTATTGAATGCCGGAACACGTTCGAGGGGCCGTATAGCCTACTTCTTCTGCTCCTAAGGATATACTTGCATTGGAGGCTGTTCAGAGAGGGTTCATTAGGTTGATTCCTGATATGAAGGGGTTGACTTATGAAGAAAGGTTGAGCTGGTTGAGCCTATACTCATTGGAGTTCACAAGTATGAGAGGCGATCTTAGAGACACAAGATAAATGAGGGGGCTCTACAAGGTAGATGCAGAGAGGATGTTTCCACTTGCAGGGGAATCTAGTACTAGGGGGCATAGTTTTAGAATAAAAGGTCACCCATTTAAAACTATGAGGAGGAATTTCTTCTCTGAGTCGTGAATCTATGGAATTCTCTACCCCAGAGAACTGTGGAGGCTGGGTCATTGAATATATTTATGGCAGAGATACAGGTTTTTGAGCGATAAGGGAGTAAAGGGAGTGGGCAGGGAAGTGGAGCTGAGTCCATGATCAGATCAGCCATGATCTTATTGAATGGCAGAGCAGGTATGAGGGGCCAAATGGCAGACTCCTGCTCGTATTTCTTATGTAACCTTCTCACTCATATGAAAGAGTGTGCCACACACTGAGACACAGCTGACTATCTAGCCACAATTAGTTGCCCCAGTCTTTCCTCCCGCTTGCACCATGGGTCGGAGCCGACGCAGAGTTCCGGTAAATATCCCTTCCAGTGTCCCGACATCCACCATTGCAATCCCGTGACCATAGGGTCGGTGTGCTGGAAACAAGGTTGTGTGCTTAACTGATCCCCATCTCACCCACCCATAGCTCTCCACCTCGACATTCGGCCAATCACAGCCAGAATTCTGTACTCCCGCAACATAGCGACCAATCCCGACACCGTGACTTCAGCAATGGGGCCTGTAAGGCGTGAATCGGAGAGCATTCCATCATCCCTGACCAGCCGCAATCAGAACTTGTGGCGGAGAGTTGTGGCCGCTCACTCAACCGCATTTATATTATCATTGCTACAAAACGCTGGTGTATCAACGTCCTGACGTGCAATTAGTCCCCACGTGACAAGGCAAGTTATTACTGGAAACAGCACCCGCTCTGCTGGCCGTACCGTTGGAGGGCCAGGGCTGAGGGAGCGCCGCACCGTCGGAGGGTCAGGGCTGAGGGAGCGCCGCACCGGAGGAGGGTCAGGGCTGAGGGAGCGCCGCACTCTGTCGGAGGGTAAGCCTAGATTTATTTGCTCAAGTCCCTGGGGTGGAACTTGAACCCACAACCTTGTGACTCACAAAAGCTATTCCGCCCAACTGGCCAGGCCACACACGGCTCGGCTTCCCGTCGCTCCCAGATTGGCTGGGAATCCCCAGGAATCGAGGGTGTATCTTTTGGACACTTCGCCGATCAACACAAGAGACTAATCACAGGTGAGGCGTTCGCACTGTGAGCATTTGCTCTCCCACTTTCCAGGTTGCTTTGTCCTTTCCCTCTGCCACAATCCCTTATTTGCCACAAACCAACGGGTCACCATTAGTCCCTGAACCTTGCAGACCTTCCGAAGCCAAGACGTGTTGGATTGTATGCAGCCACGCTCAAAGGGAAATCTCCGCTCTCTCAATGGCCACGGTGGCGACTTGAACTTTGCAGGTTGTCCCTGGACCACGCCATGTCCAGCAGACCAGGAGAAAGGACACGGCAACAGGCAGAGGCCAGTCAGCCCCTCGAGCCTCTTCAATGGTTCACGAGATCCCGGCTGATCTGTGACCAAACTCTCTGTCTGCCTTGGCTCCATGTCACATGATACCTTTCTGCAGCGAGTGTCTCACCCGACTCTCCAAAGCCTTTCCACCATCTACAAGGCACAAGTCAGGAGTGTGATGGAATACTCTCCACTTGCCTGGATGTGTCAGCTCCAACAACACTTGAAGCTCGACATGATCGAGGACAAAGCAGCCCGCTTGATTGGCTCCCCATTCACCACCTTCAACATTCACTCCCTCCACCACAGGCGCACTGTGGCTGCAGTGTGTACCATCTACAAGATGCACTGCAGCAACACGCCAAGGCTTCTTCGGCAGCACCTCCCAAACCCACGACCTCTGCCGCCTAAAAGGACAAGGGCAGCAGGCGGTTGGGATCACCACCACCTGCACGTTCCCCTCCCACACCATCCTGACTTGGAAATATATCGGCCATTCCTTCATCATCAAAGTCAAAATCCTGGAACTCCCTCCCTTCACCACACGGACTGCAGCGGTTCAAGGCGGCGGCTCACCACCACCTTCGAGGGTAGGGATGGGCAATAAATGCCGGCCTTGCCAGCGATGCCCACATCCCAAGAATGAATCTTTTTTCTTTTAAACTATCGATCTCCGGTTGAATATTTTGAATTGACCAGTATCGTGTGTTTTGAGAGCGAGCTTAACACTTCTGCCACCCAATGAGAAACAGGCGAGTGGAAACAAATTGCACTTATGGAATGGAGAAACGCAGTACATTTCACCGCAAGATCCCATCAACAGAATCGATCCGTTTCAGAAATGTTCAAAGTAAATCAAGACATCAAATGACTTCTATTTATACCGGCACTCAGTCCAACTCAGGAGTAATTTCAGAGAGTTTATGACACAGGCTAATGTAGCGAAGGGTTTGAGTAGCAGCATTTACTTTCATTAACGGCAGAACTACTTATAAAGTGTTATTGTGGAAATCATTCTTTGACAATTGCTTGTCTGTACATTGTTCCAACGTGGCGGTGCCTCTCAGTATAAATTAATAGTTCTGTGAGTGGAAAAAAACTCAACTACAGGGGACTGATGAATCAGTACTTCTCCATGTTGAACACCACTTGGAAGAAGCACTGAGGGTAGCAAGGGCACAGAATGGGTGGGGGACTTCAATGTCCATCACCAAGAGTGGCTCGGTAGCACCACTACTGACCGAGCTGGCCGAGTCCTGAAAAACACAGCTGCCAGACTGGAACTGCAACAGGTGGCGAAAGAACCAACACGAGGGGAAAAACCTACTTGACCTCGTCCTCCCCAATCTACCTGTTGCAGATGCATCTGTCCATGACAGCATTGATCACCGCACACAGTCATTGTGGAGACGATGTCCTATCTTCACAGAGGTCACCCTCCTTCATGTTGCGTGTCACTACCACCGTGCTAAATGGAATAGTCAGAACAGATTGAGCAGCTCAAAACTGAGCATCCAGAAGGCGCTGTGGGCCATCAGCAGAATTGTATTCCACTACAATTTGTACCCTCATGGCCCGGCATATCCCTCACTCTACCATTACCATCAAGCTAGGGGACCAACCCTGGTTCAATGAGGAGTGTAAAAGAGCATGCCAGGAGCAGCACCAGGCGTACCTAAAAATGAGGTCCCAACCTGGGGAAACGGCAACATAGAGGACTACATGTTAAACAGAAGCAGCATGCTATAAACAGAGCTAAATGATCCCACAACCAACAAATCAAAGCTCTGCAGTCGTGCCACATCCAGTCGTGAATGGTGGTGGGCAAACAAGCAACTAACAGGAGGAGGAGGCTCCATGAATATCCCCATCCTCAATGATGGCAGAGCCCAGTACGCAAGTGCAAAAGACAAGGCTGAAGTGTTTGCAACCATCTTCAGCCAGAAGTGCCGAGTGGATGATCCATATCGGCCTCCTCCTGAGGTCCCCACCATCACATAAGCCAGTCTTCAGCAAATTCAATTCACTCCATGTGCAGAATTGCGGCCGAGCGCACTGGAAACAGCCAAGGCTATGGGCACCGACAATATCCCAGCTTTCGTGCTGAAGACTTATTGCTCCAGAACTAGCCACACCTCTAGCCAAGGTGTTCCAGTACAGCTACAACACTGCCATCTATCCAACAATGTGGAAAACTGCCCAGGTATGTCCTGTTTGCAAAAAGCAGGAAAAATCCAATCTGGCCAATTACTGCCCCATCAGTCTACTCTCAATCATCAGCAAAGTGATGGACGGTGACAGTGCTTTCAAGCTGCACTTACTCACCAATAACTTGCTCACCGATGCCCAGTTTAATTCAGCCAGAACCACTTGGCCCCAGACCTCATTACAGCCTTGCTCCAAACATGGACAAAAGGGCTGAATTCCAGGTGAGGTGAGAGTGACTGCCCTAGACATCAAGGCAGCATTTGACCGAGTGAGGCATCAAGGAGCCCTAGTAAAACTCAAGTCACTGGGAATCAGGGGAAAACTATCCACTAGCTGGAGTCATACCTAGCACAAAGGAAGATGGTTGTGGTGGTTGGAGGTCAATCATCACAGCCCCAGGACATCACTGCAGGAGTTCCTCAGGGCAGTGTCCTAGGCCCAACCATCTTCAGCTGCTTCATCAATGACCTTCCCTCCATCATAAGGTCAGAAGTGGGGATGTTCGCTGATGATTGCAGTGTTCAGTGCCATTCACAACTCCTCCGATAATGGAACAGTCCATGCCCGCATGCAGCAAGACCTGGACGACATTCAGGCTTGGGCTGCTATGTGGCAAATAACATTCATGCCACACAAGTGCCAGGCAATGACTATCTCCAACAAGCGAGAATCCCTCGACATTCCCATCACCAGGGGTTTGAATCAGATCTTGGAGACAGTGATCTCTGCCCCGCGTTCGGACAGTGCTCAGAATTCTTTACGACCCAAGAGCCTGTGTAAGCTGATGATGTTGATTGGGTGCTAGCGCAGTGTGTGACTGTCATGTCGAGAGAACACGAGACTGGCATCAATCGAAGGCACAGAGAGCGATCTCACTAGTCACCATGCCCACCCGATACATCCACACAAGATCGGCAACAATCGGTTTACTTTGATGTTTTCCTTTGCTCATGGTTTAGGGTCCAAGACTGTAAAAATGTAATCACTCCCAACATTTGGGGCTCAAAAATGTCCCGAACTCATCAAACACCCATCTCAGATTCTATTGTTACCAGTGCGATTCATTTCATTTTAATTGTCAATCACCCTTCAGACCTGAGTGTTGGTGAATTCAAAGCCCAGATTTGTAACACGCCAAGGACTGATATTACCCAGCTTCAATCCCCTTTGGACTTCTCGCATCGACATGCTGCCCCTTGGCAACATCATCCCAAAAATTGTCAGTTTCCACATGTGCACTGACACCCAGCTCTACCTCACCACCACTTCTCTCCACCCCTCCAGTCTCTAAATTGTCAGACTGCTTGTCCGACATCCAGTTCTGAATGAGTGGAAATTCTCTCGACTAAGATCGAAGCCATTGTTTTTGGTCCAGGCCACCGACTCCATCCCTCTCCCTGGCAACCATCGGAGGCTGAACCAGACTGTTCGCAACCTTGGTGTCGTATTGGACACTGAAATGAGCTCCGACCACATATCCGCAGCATAACTAAGGCCACCTATTTCCACCTCCGTAACATCGCCCGTCTCAGCTCCTGCCTCAACTCATCCACTGCTGAAGCCCTCATCCATGCATTTATGTCTAGACTTAACTATTCCAACACGCTCCCGGCCAGCCTCCCACATTCTACCCTACATAAACTTAAGCTCATCCGAAACTCTGCGGCCCGTGTCCTAACTCACACCCATCACCCCTGTGCTCGCTGATCTACATTGTTTCTCAGTCCCCCCAAAACCTTGAATTTAAAATTCTCATCCTTATTTTCAAATCTCTTCATGGCCTCATCCCTACCCATCTCTAATCGCCTCCAGCCCCAAAACCACTCCCCCCGCCCCCCCCCAGAGATCTCTGCGCTCCTTCAATTCTGCCTTCTTTCTCATCTCCCGCTTCCTTTGCTCCACCATCGGCGGCCATGCTCTCAGCTGCCTTGGGCCTAAGCTCGGGAAATTCATTTTTTAACCCTCAGCCTCGCTACCTCACTCTCTCTCTCTCTCTTCTTTAAGACGCTCCTAAGATCTACCTCTTTGACCAAACATTTGATCACCTGCCCGAATATCTTGTTTGTCTCAGAGACCCCATTTTATCTGATAATTTGTCTGTGATGCACTTAAAGGCACAACATAATCGCAAGCTGTTCTTGGATCTGATGAATCATACGAGTTCCCATGCATTTGGTGCAGAATTTTGGGGTGTGATTTCCATACTCCGTTTGAGGACCAAGTGTAACAGATCAACAAAAAAAAACTCAGGAGGGCGAGGTGACCCTTGCACTGACTGCGTCGGCAGAGAACCAGGAGAAATGTCCCATGGGAGGTTCTCTCCCCAGAGGATCGTTCAGTGGATGCTGGGTAATGTGTCCCATGGTCATGGGTCTGGCACAAGGACGATGGGCAGAGTGGCCTCCTTCTGTGCTGCAATCCTATCTCCTCCGGGGGGTGGTGTTTCAGTTACAACATGCTCGAATGGGACAGGCGCCCCTCACATTCTGAGAGACACAGTCAAGGTGTGTCTCAGCTGCTGTAAATGTTCAGATTCATCGGATGCCATTGAGAGAACAGAAAGTATCCTTAAACAGACTGGGTAACAACTCCTCCCCACAAAACACTTAGAAGTGAGTGTTGGCAATGTTAATAGACCAGCCTTGAACATATTCATCTACCTGTACTTCAGCAGGAGGAAGCCATTCAGCCCCTCCAGCCTGCTCCACCATTCAATTAGCCCATGGCTGATCTATATTTTAACTCCATTGAACTGCCTTTGATTCATATCCCTTGATATCCTTACCAACGTCTTTCTGTTGATCTTGTCTCTTAAATTTCAATTGACCCCACAGCAGCCACAGTCTTTGGGGGGGGGGAGGGGGGGCCCCAAGAGAGTTTCAGATTCTCACTGCCCTGTGTGTGAATAAGTGCTTCCTGACATCACCCCTGAACTGCCTGGCTCTAATTTTAAGGTTCTGCCCCCTTTAGGGTCGAGGCTATTATGGATGGGTAATAAATGCTGGCCTCTGGTACAAGGGTAAACATTTCAAACCAGGCTGTGGGGGAAGAGGGCCGGGGGAGTGGGACTAAGGGTACAAAGGTATAAGGGTTAACATATTTCAAACCAGGGGAACGATCAGGGGGGAGTGGGACTAACTGGATCGCTCTTACAAAGGCAGGCAGGCAGGCAGGATGGGCCGAATGGCTGTATGAGTCTATAACAGCAGGACAACATTTTGAAATGTTCAGGTTCCAGAGAGAATGGCACATTCCCCAGAATATCTTGCTGCTGTACATCCATATCCTCCTGATGTTACCGTGCCCCATCACTCAGTTTATACACAGGTTACAGTAACATGTTCAGACTCGCTGCTAAACCATCCACTATTGGACCAGTTGGTTTATTGTTCCCACTCCAACTGAACATCAAACATGTGTTAGCTCCCCATCTTCATGGCCCGATGTGATATTACCTAGAGCAGCACTGCCATTATATACCCCAGGACCAGATCTTCTAATGTTAACATTGGATCATTGTATACGTAGTGAAGAATGAGGCTATGGGGAGAGAGCAGGGCAGTGGGATTAGTTTGGGATTGCTCTAGCAAAGTTTGCACAGGCATAATCGGACCAATGGCCTGCTTCTGTGCAGTAAAGCTCCGACTCTGAGGAGATCAATTTCCCTTGTATTGCGTGGATTGGTGGGAGCAGAAAGTATATTGTACTAAGAGATATCTCTCCATCCGTCCTACCCTCCGTCTCTCCCTCTGAACAGCTGGGCCCCAGAGGTTCAGGACTCCACCAATCACCATCCTCAATAGAGCGCCGATCACTCAGCAACTTCTGCTTTTTTTTGCCAAGCCTTTAATGAGTGAATTTCCAGCCAGAATTCACTTACACCCAGTTAAACTGATTATTGAAGAAACCCACTACTGCAATTTGACATGAGCTTATTGTCTAATTCTGTAAAAGACGTGAGCACTTGCCTTAGTCCATTCAGGAAACCCGATCGTTCCAAGCTCTGCTACACTCAGATAATTTCATTTGCTTTCTTGATTAAGCTTCATAGACCATATTGAAGTTTAAAATCATAATGACATCCTAGGTGACCTGTGACCCTGGTAAACTATCCCTTCTCAATTTGTCTGTAACCTTTGACACGGTTGACCACTATTATTCTTCACCAATGCATCTCCGCCATCATCCAGCTGGGTGAGACTGCACTCGCCTGGTTCCATTCTTATCTATCTAATCGTAACCTGAGAATCACCTGCAATGGCTTCTCTTCCTGTCCCCGTATCGTTGCCTCTGGTGTCCCCCAAGGATCTGTCCTTGGCCCCCTCCTATTTCTCATCGACATGTTATCCCTTGGCGACATCATCCAAAAACACAGCGTCAGTATCCACATGTACGCTGACACCCAGCTCTACCTCATCACCACTTCTCTCGACCCCTCCACACTGCCCCCGATTTGTAACACTGCTTGTCCGACATCCAGTTCTGGAGGAGCAGAAAATTCCTCCAACTAAATATTTGGAAGACCAAAGCCATTTTCTTTGGTCCTCACCACAAACTCCGTACCCTAGTCACCGACTCCATCCCTCTCCCAAGACCACTGTCTGAGGCTGAATCTCGGCCTCCGATTTGGGTCCAACTTGGGTGTAAATCCCACCAGGACTCCGTAGTCTGCTTGCTGGCTTTAAAGAAAAGGAGCTGCAGCCATCTCGACCCAGTGACTGATTTTCCAATTGGTCCAACTTTCTCTCCCCAGATGTCACCTGACCTGCTGTGTTACAACAACAACTTGCATTTATATAGCAACTTTAACGTAGTAAAACGTCCCAAGGCGCTTCACAGGAGCGATTAACAAAATTTGACACCAAGCCACATAAGGAGATATTAGCGCAGGTGACCAAAAACTTGGTCAAAGAGATAGATTTTGAGGAGCATCTTAAAAGAAAGAGAGGTAGAGAGATTTAAGGAGATAATTCCAGAGTTTGGGGCCTTGGCAACAGAAAGCACGGCCGCCAATGATGGAGTGATTATAAATCAGGGATGGTCAAGGAGGGCAGAATTAGAGATCTTGGGGGCTTGTGGGGATTAGAGATAGAGAGTGGCGAGGCCATGGAGGGATTTGGACGAGGCCAAGAATTTTGAAATCGAGGCATTGCTTAACCGAGAGCCAACGTTGGTCAGTGAGCACTGAGGTGATAGTGAACGGGACTTGGTGCGAGTTAGGACACAGGGCAGCCGAGTTTTGGATAAGCTTAAGTTTATAGAGGGTAGAAGGTGGGAGGCCGGCCAGGAGTGCAGTGGAATAGTTGAACCAGGAGGTAACAAAGGCACGGATGAGGGTTTCAGCAACAGATAAGCTGAGGTCGGGGTGGAGTCAGGCGATGTTACAATACCGTGACTAACTAGCTGTGGTAGGACGTTGAAGTGTCGGACTGTTGTAGGAAGGGATGCCTTTCAGAGATTGGGGTTAAACCCATGTCCTGGTCACGTGTAGTACAGGCAATGTTAATGCTCGCACTGCAGGTCCGAGCTGGGATGGTACCCCATGCTTGGACACCGACAGCTCTCACCTTAAAAGGACAAGAATTCACTCAAAAACCATGAACTAGCCACGGGGCTGAACCTTGGGACTCCATTTGAGGGCAGAGCCTCGGGTCCATCTCAACAAGGCACTGGGGCGGGGGGCAGCTGTCCCTCAGTGGGTACCTGCCTTTCAGTCACTGCAGGTCCATCTGGTCTCACCAAGCACACCTCGCCACCAGGTGGTGAGGATCCAGGACAGCAGGATGGGGGAGCAACCCCCCCCAAGAGGTGAGGACGGGGCACTTCACCTTTCGGGCGGCCTGGGGAGGGAGGAGAGAAGAGGAGTAAACCCAGAACTCCTCCTGGAACTGCACGCTTCCACTGCCTTTGCCCATCACTTCTGTCCCAGACGTGTCTTCAATCCACCCCTCCAGGTCCTGCTACTCCCGAGCCTTGCCCTGACATCGTGAATTTCTAGGAGTGTCAGCTGTGCCACAATGGGTAGCACACTCACTCTGAGGCATGAAGGTTGTGGGTTCAAGTCTACACCACAAAAATCTAGGCTCACTCCAGTGCAGTACCGAGGCAGCGCCGCACTGTCGGAGGGGCCGTACCGAGGCGGCGCCGCACTGTCGGAGGGGCCGTACCGAGGCGGCGCCGCACTGTCGGAGGGGCCGTACCGAGGCGGCGCCGCACTGTCGGAGGGGCCGTACCGAGGCAGCGCCGCACTGTCGGAGGGGCCGTACCGAGGCAGCGCCGCACTGTCGGAGGGGCCGTACCGAGGCAGCGCCGCACTGTCGGAGGGGCAGTACCGAGGCAGCGCCGCACTGTCGGAGGGGCAGTACCGAGGCAGCGCCGCACTGTCGGAGGGGCAGTACCGAGGCAGCGCCGCACTGTCGGAGGGGCCATGGCACTATTTCGAAGAGCAGTGGAGTTCTCCAGGTGTCTTGGTCAATATTTATCCCTCAATCAACATCACTAAACAGATTGGTTACTATCTCATTGCTGTTTGTGGGATCTTGCTGTGTGCAAATTCACTACATTATAACGTTGAGTACAATTCAAAAATAAAAGTTCTTTGTTGATTGAAGAACTTGGAGATATCTCAAGAACGTGAAAGGTGCTAATAAATGCAGGTTTTTCTACCACTAACCTACCTACATGGTACAACTTGTTAATAATCTGTGAACACCCAGCTTCCAATCAAATTCTCGGCTGGGGCAGCACACGCCCGGGCTGGGACGTGGTGCTTTGCCATTGATAAGTGATTGCCTTTCTTTCACCTTGCCGTAACTGAAAACCAATTATCGAATACGATTTAGAAGGAATCCATTAATCTCCTTGGCACCGCGCTTTCCATCAACCTGTGGCCAGTGCGAGCTGATCCTCAGGGACTGCACGGTGAAATGGAACAGGAGAGTAGTGTTTGTCTGTGGAGCAGTCAGACCAACCTTCGATCAGTGCACGGGGCAAACTCGTGCTCGGCATCTCTTGGAAATAAATCAAACGTCACCAGAAGCGGAATGCCTATCCTCGCACTAACTGCAGACAGTTGCTACGTGTCACTGACATCAAAGGCAAGGTACACTTGATGATGATCAGGGCGACGCCCACTCAAGGATCTGAGACAAAACGTTCGGGTGAACAGGATCCAATCCATGCCTTGCTTGGAGCGGAGAATGGGTGGGCTATAATCCGCTCTCTCTCTCACTTGATACAGGGCTATGGGGAGAGAGCAGGGCAGTGGGATTAGTTTGGGATTGTTTCTAGCAAACAGCTGGCACGACGGGCTTTATGGCCTCCTTCTGTGCTGCAAACCGCCATGATTCCGTGCAGTACAGTGTACTTAGGTGATTCTACATCAAGCAGTTCAATGAACCAATACCATCTTACAGTAATGGTTTCATTATTGACCAGAATGCAACATAATCTGTCTAGGTTCCTTTTGGAAACAGAACCCTCAATTTCCAGGAATCCCCACTGAAGGGTGGACAAGCCACCATGACCTAACAGAGCGGCAGAACAGTGCCGAGGGGCTGAACGGCCTCTTCCTGTTCTGGTGCATCAGGGCTCAACTGGCTGAATGGCATTCTCCTGTTCCTATGCAAGGTCTACAACCAGAGCCTTCACCCCATTGCCTGGAAAATGATGTAATGCTGTCTCTGGATGTTAATCAAGAGGGATGTGCCAGTCTGGGAGAGCAGCCAGGAGCGATGAAGTGTTCGATCAAGTTTCACCTTTCAGCCTATCCCGAGTTTCCCAACGTAGACACAGCCAGAATCGAATAGTACAGCACAGAAGGTCATTCGGCCCCGAGTCCATGCCAGTTCTTTCAAAAAGCAAGCCGTTAATCCCACTTCCCTGCTTTTTCCCCATATTCCTGCAATTTTTCCCTTTGAGTATTTATCCAATTCCCTTTTAATGGCAACTATTGAATCTGCCTCCACCATCCTCAACAGTGCATTCCAAATCCCAATCACACCCTGCATAAGATAGAAACATAGAAAATAGGTGCAGGAGCAGGCCATTCAGCCCTTCTAGCCTGCACCGCCATTCAATGAGTTCATGGCTGAACATGCAACTTCAGTACCCCCTTCCTGCTTTCTCGCCATACCCCTTGATCCCCCGAGTAGTAAGGACTTCATCTAACTCCCTTTTGAATATATTTAGTGAATTGGCCTCAACTACTTTCTGTGGTAGAGAATTCCACAGGTTCACCACTCTCTGGGTGAAGAAGTTTCTCCTCGTCTCGGTCCTAAATGGCTTACCCCTTATCCTTAGACTGTGACCCCTGGTTCTGGACTTCCCCAAAATCATCTTCCCTCTGGTTCTGTGGCCAATTATCTTCAATCTGTGTCCTCTGGTTACCAACCCTTCGCCACGGGAACAGTTTCTCCTGATTTATTCTATCTAAACCCTTCATGGTTTTAAACAACTATCTATTGTCCTGGCCAATATTTATCCCTCAATCAATATCTCTAAAAAAAAAAACCAGATTATCCAGTCATTATCCCATTACTGTTTGGGAGCTTGCTGTGTGTAAATTGGCTGCCGCGTTTCCCACATTACAACAGTGACTACACTTCAAAATATTTCATTGGCTGTAAATCGCTTTGGGACATCCGGTAGTCATGAAATCTTTCTATCAAAACTCCTCTTAACCTTCGCTGCTCCAAGGAGAACCCCAGCTTCTCCAGTCTATCCATGTAACTGTAATCGCTCAGCCCTGTAGCCTCTCCAAAACCATCAAGCAGTCATTGCATCACAGATGGTGGTCAGCTCATGCTCACACTCCCACACCTAGCAATACAGGTATTTACAGACAAGTGCAGACACCTTCGACAAAGTGCAAAGCAAATTAACATACCCACAGACAATTTGACTCAACACATTAAGCACTTTCAAGTGCTACAAACTCGCACACCCGAGAGATGGCTGGGGGAGGAGGGGCAGAATCAGATTGTACCTAAAACGGGTAAGAGTTCTGGTAGATTACTGGGAGGAGTTACATTCCAGGGAGCTGGAAAAGCTAATCAATAAATTCCTCAGTGGGCCTGGAATCTCTTGTTGATGGATGACTCACGGCCATCATTCTCCTTCACTTCAAATGAGAACTGTGGAACACAAAAGCCTTTCTGCTCTCTCAGGCCCCACACTAACCACTTGTTATTCACATCCCGATCTATCCCATTCACTGAGGGACTGCTCACCAGCGGCTGCAAACAGCTGGACATGAGGTTAGGTTCAACTTGCAGCACAATTCCCTCCCTCAACCTCTCCGCTTCTCTCCCCCCTCCGTGAAGATGCTCCTTAAAACCTACCTAGAATCATAGAATGGTTACATCACAGAAGAGGGCCATTCGGCCCGTCGAGCCCATGCCAACTCCTCTCAGGCAGTGCATTCCAGATCCTAACCATTCGCTGCGTAAAAAGGTTTTTCTTATGTCGTCTTTGGTTCTTTTACCAATCACCTTAAATCTGGTTCCCGACACATCCGCTAATGGGGACAGCTTCTCTCGATCTACTCTGTTCAGACCCCTCATGATTTTGAATATCTTGATCAACGTAACTGAAGTACTTCATCCCTGGAACCATTCGCATAAATGTTCTACACCTTCGCTGAGGCCTTCACATCCTTCCTAAAGTGTGGTGCCCAGAATTGGACACATAAGAACGTAATAGAAGGAGTAGGCCATTTGGCCCCTCGAGCCTGCTCCACCATTCAATAAGATCATGGCTGATCTGATCTTGGACTCAGCTCCACTTCCCTGCTCCCCATAACCTTTTATTCCCTTATCGATCAAAAATCTACCTATCTCTGACTTAAATATATTCAATGACCCAGCCTCCACAGCTCTCTGGGGCAGAGAATTCCACAGATTTACAAACCTGCTCATCAGTTTTAAATGGGTGGCCCCTTATTCTGAGACTATGTCCCCTAGTTTTAGTTTCCCTTATGTGGAAATATCCTCTCTGCATCCACTTTGTCGACCCCCTCATTATCGTATATGTTTCGATAAGATCACCTCTCATTCTTCTGAATTCCAATGAGAAGCCCAACCTACTCAATCTATCTTCATAAGTCAACCCCCTCATCTCCAGAATCAACCTAGTGAACCTTCTCTGAACAGCCTCCAATGCAAGTATATCTTTCCTTAAATATGGAAACCAAAACTGTACGCAGTACACCAGGTGTGGCCTCACCAATACTCTCTACAGTTGTAGCAGGACTTGTCTGCTTTTATACTCTATCCCCCTTGAACTAAAGGCCAACATTCCATTTGTCTTCCTAATTACTTGCTGTTGGGGCCAAACCAGTGTTTTATACAGGTTCATCATTATTTCACACTTTTGTACTCTGTGCCTCTATTTATGAAGCCCAGGATCCCGCAAGCCATTTTAACCACTTTCTCAACCTGCCCTGACACCTCAATGATTTGTGCACATATACCCCCAGGTCTTTGTTCCTGCACCCACTTTAGGTTTGAACCCTATAGTTTATATTTCCTCTCATTCTTTCCACCAAAATGCATCACCTCTTTGACCAAGCTTTTGCCCAATGTTTCCTTATAAGGCTTAGTGTCAAATTTTGTTTGGTAATGCTCCTGGGAAGGGTCTTGGGGTATTTTACTAAATGAAAGGCACAGTATAAATACAAGTTATCATCTGTTCCCACAGGAACCTACACCATGCAGAAGAGAGTTCAGCAAAGATTTCAAACTAGTTCCAATAACCATAAACCAAGAAAATTACAACACCTGATATATAAATACAAGTTGTTGTAATGCAGCACACTTAAAGTAGTGAAATGTCCCAAGGCACTACACAGGAGCGTTCTCAACCAACGTTTGACACTGAGCCCCATAAGGAGATGTTAGGACTGGTGACCAAAAGCTTGGTCAAGCTTGGTTTTAAAGAGCATTTTAAAAGAGGAAAGAGGAAAGAGATAGAGGCACAGAGAGGTTTAGGCAGGGAGTTCAGGAGCTTGGGGCCCAGGTAACAGAAGGCATGGCCGCCGATGGTGGAGCTATTAAAATCGGGGTTGGGCTAGAGGTCAGAATTTGAGGAGAGCAGCTTTCTCGTAGGGGTGTAGGGGTTGGAGGAGGTTACAGAGATAGGGAGGGGTGTAGGGGCTGGAGGAAGTTAGAGAGGGGAACGCACTGTATTGTAATATTGCTATTAGAACACTTGAGCTGGCATCAATATATCAAGAATTAGATATTCTACAAGAGACTTTCAATGAAATTAAACAACATTATGCTCTTATTGGTACGGCACCACAGTGGTTACATTACTGGACCAGTAATCCAGAGACCTGCACTAATGATCCGGAGACATGAATTCAAATCCCACCACAGCAGCTGGGGAATTTAAATTCAATTAATTAAATAAATCTGGAATAAAAAGCTAGTCAGTAATGGTGACCATGAAACTACCGGATTGTCGTAAAAACCCATCTGGTTCACTAATGTCCCTTAGGGAATGAAATCTGCCGTCCTTACCTGGTCTGGCCTGTATGTGACTCCAGACGCATTGTGGCTGACTCTTAACTGCCCTCTGAAATGGCCTAGCAAGATACTTGGTTGAACCAAACCGCCTTTCACGACCACGGGATGTCTCAAAGCGCTTTACAGCCAATGAAGTACTTTTGGAGTGTAGTCACTGCTGTAATGTGGGCACAGCAAACTCCCACAAACAGCAATGTGATAATGACCAGATCATCTATTTTTAATGATGGAGGGATAAATATTGGCCAGGACACCGGGAATAACTCCCCTGCTCTTCTTCAAAATAATACCATGGGGTCTTTTACGTCCACCTGCGAGGGCAGTCGGGGCCTCGGTTTCATCTAAAAGACGGCCCCTCCGACATTGCAGCACTCCCTCAGCACTGCACTGGAGTGTCAGCCGAGATTTATGTACTCAAGTCCCTGGAGCGGGCCTTGAATCCACAACCTTCTGATTCAGAGGCGAGGCGGCTCACCACCTTCAAGAACAATTAGGGACAGGCAATAAGTGCCCACATCCCGTGAATGAATTAAAAAAAAAATTATGGTAGTTCACCAATCACAAGGTAGATAGAACGGAGGTAGGCTGTTTAACCAATCTCACTTACCACAAACAATCTAGTGCTCTCGAATCGCAACCAACCGTTTCCTAAACAATCCCATAGTTTATGCCTCATGACCCGATCCATGTGTTGATCAATTGTTCGGATGACTCTGGAATTAGCCTCATTCCAGTTTGGAACCCCCAACCCCTTGTTCCTATAATCATGGCTTAGTTTGAAGTACTGTTGCAGATCTGCCGAGGATACTGCTTCGGAATACCAGAATTGCTGGAAAACGACCCAGGTCCATCGAGCTCATCATCTCCCATCCTGGGAGTCCCACAATTTAAAGATAATGGAGTTGTTGACCAATCACAGCAGTCAGAAGAATGAGGTGTGACCTTATCGAAACGTCTAAGATTATAAGGGGGCTCGACAAGGTGGATGCAGAGAGGATGCTTCCACTGATGGGGAGACTAGAACTAGAGGGCATGATCTTGGAATAAGGGGCCGCCCATTTAAAACTGAGATGAGGATGAATTTCTTCTGAGGGTTGTAAATCTGTGGAATTCGCTGTTTCAGAGAGCTGTGGAAGCTGGGACATTGAATAAATTTAAGATAGAGATAGACAGTTTCTTAACCGATAAGAGAATAAGGGGTTATGGGGAGCGGGCAGGGAAGTGGACCCGAGTCCATGATCGGATCAGCCATGATCACATTAAATAGCGGAGCAAAGTCGAGGGGCCGTATGGCCTACTCCTGTTCCTATTTCTTAAGTTCTTATCTCAATCAATGAGTCTACAACAGACCCAGACATGAGAAGAGGAAAACCCCCAATGGTGGAGAGCTTTGGGAACCACAGGTTCAAAGTCATAGTTACTACCCAGGGACATTTGCACGGTTCAGGGTCACAGGACAGCGACATCAGAGTGTCTCAGCCCCCACCCCCACGTTTATGTTGTAAAACCTGGACCCCTTGTCAGTAAGTTTCCATGGACCCAAGAGGAGAATCTCACTTGTGAAATGGTGAGCCCAGGCTACGGGCCGTGTACACCCGGTACCGGTCAAAGCCTTTTCATTAGCTGTGCCCCAATTCCAAGCACTCGCTGTTAAAGAACTTGCATTTCTGCAACGCTTTTCATAACCTCGGGACGTCCCAAAGCACTTCACAGCCAAAGAAGTACTTTTGAAATGTCGTCACTGTTATAATGTAGGAAACAGCAGTACTGCCACATCGAATGTCCAGCACAGAAACAGGCCATTTGGCCCAACTGGTCCGTGCCAGTGTTTATGCTCCACACGAGCCTCCTCCCACCCCATCTGCATAACCTTCTATTCCTTTCTCCCTCATGTGTTTATCCAGCTTCCCCTTAAACGCATCGATACTATTCGCCTCAACCACTCCCTGTGGTAGTGAGTTCCACATTCTAACCACCACCAACAACTTGTATCTATCACAGTGCTTTTAATGTGGTAAAATGTCCCAAGGTGTTTCACAGGAGCGATCATCAAAAAAAAAATGGGAGAACCGAGCCACACAAGGGGATATTTGCACAGGTGACCAAGAGTTTGGTCAAAGAGGTCTTAAAGGAGCATCTTAAAAGGAGGAGAGTGGTGTGGAGAGGTTTAGGGAGGGAATTCCAGAGCTTAGGGCTCAGGCGGCTGAAGGTATTTAAAACTGGGGATGTGCAAGAGGCCAGAACTGGAGGAGTGCAGAGATCTTGGGGGGGGGGGGGGGGGGGGAGAAAGAAAGAGGAGGTTATAGAGATCAGGAGGGGCAAGGTCATGGAGGGATTTTAAAATTGTGTTGCTGGACCGGGAGCCAATGTAGGTCAGTGAGCAACAGGGGTTAATGGGCGAATGGGATGGGGCGAATTAGGACACGGGCAGAGTTTTGGATGAGCTCAAGTTTATGGAGTGTGGAAGTTGGAACCTTGGTCAGACCACAGTTACAGTACTGTGCACAGTTCTGGTCTCCATATTATATTTTACCAATCTCCAGGTAAATAAGTTTCTCCTGAATTCCCGACTGGATTTATCAGTGACTACCGTATATTTATGCTCCTAGTTCTGGTCTCCCCAGAACTGGAAACATCATCTCTGCATCTACCCTCTAAAACCCCCTTCATAATTTTAAAGACCCCTCAGTCTTCATTTTTCTAAAGAACCCCAGCCTGTTCAATCTTTCCCGATTGCTATAACCTCAGTTCTGGCATCATGCAGTGGCTTCTCCAGTATCTCGATATCCTTTTTAGAATATGGACAACAGAATTGTTCACAGTACCTCCAAGGTTCGATACAGGTTTAACATAACTTCTCTGCTTTTCAATTCTATCCCTTCAGGAATAAACCCCAGTACTAGGTTTGCCTGTTTTTAATGTTATACTGCAGTTGTGTCAAATTCACACTTACATTTTGCTGCTGTTGGTATCACTCACCCCCACCCTCACTACTCTTTAAAGAGCTTACCAGATCAATGGGTTCAGACAGTACTCCCAGGTCACTCTGGGAAATCGATAGGGTCTCTTTGTAAAGTGGATTAAATTTAATCAGCGTAGGAACAACAACAGTTCTGACTCAACGCATCATTTCTCGTCCAAGCCCAACATCTGCTCAATACTCGAAGCCAGAAGCTACGATTGGTTAGATTCCAACACGCGGCAAGAGAGGCTCACACCTGGATTGCAGCGATGTTGACAACTCATTAAACACAAACACTTTGACAAGTTTTGACTAGTATTAAGGGTACACTGACATATGAGAATACACCAGCCTCAATGTTGTGACTCGGGTTCCAGTGCAATAGTGAAGAGGTTTTCAAACTATGACCATTAACAACACCCAACTACACGATCAGATTCCTTCGTAACGGCTCTCGCGTCCGGAGTGAGTACGAAGAGCAATCTTAAAATTCTCATCCTTTTTGTAAATCCCTCCATGTCCTCACCCCCTCTATACCCTCCTTAAACCCTCCCTCTTTGTCCAAGCTTTTGTCATAGAAACGTAGAAATTTACAGCGCAGGGGGCCATTGCGGCCCAGTGCCCGCACCAGCTGTCAAAGAGCTGCACGGTCCTTTGTCAGCAACCCTAAAGGTTACATATAAACCCATGAACAACAACGGAAAGGCAAAGAGCACCCAGCCCATCCAGTCCGCCCCACGCCACTCAACACCCCTTCTACTAAAAATATCTCCACTCCACCCCAACTGGAGCCATGTGATCTCCTGGGAGAGGCAAAAACCAAATTAAAAACCCAGGCCAATTTAGGGAGAAAAAATCTGGGAAAATTCTTCTCCGACCCATCCAAGCAATCGAAACTAGTCCAGGAGATCACCCTGGCCACAACTCCTGTGTCCATCCCTGGCAGCACCCTGGTGAATCTGCACTGTCTGCTCTGTCCATTCTGTAATGGGGTTCAAATCTGCAAACAGTAACTGAGCCAACTAATGTTTTGTATAAAATGAATTCTTGACTTCTTTAGTCTATGCCTCTCTTTTTAAAACCCATGATTTAAACTGCGGAAGTACAAGTCGGTGAATTGGAACCACGAGGGCTCTGTTCCTCCACACCCTTCAATATTGCCACTGAGTATACTTCTACTCCTCGATTCTCCATCCAAAATCTATTATCCACATTCAATTGCATCTGCACCAGCCTGCCCATTTTTCACCCGTTGGCTTCCTGCAGTCTTTTACAGTCCTCACTGTTTGCCAAACTTTTCACATAGTCTCATCATCAAATTTGAATGTGTTATGTATGCAGCACCTTGTAACCAGCACTCTACCACCACCAGAGGGCACATCTCTATTGGCATCCCAAGGGATCCCAGCATCCCTTGGGAGCACTGTATATAAGCAGCCTCCCATGATGTGCCAGCACTGTGGAGTCAGAATAAAGAGACTAAGGTCACAGTTACTCAACTCTACAGTACTCAGTCACATGGTGTTATTTCAGACATAACTGGTGACAAGTAACAGATAACGAACCATCACGTGAAAATGCAGAGAACTGTTGGTATCCTGGAGAAATTCTCAGAAAGCGACAATTGGGAAGCCTTCATGAAGCGACTCAACCAATACTTCGTGGCAGAGTTGGAAGGGAATGAGAACGCTGCCAAATGAAGGGCAATCCTCCTCACCGTCGACGGGGCAACAACCTATGGCCTCAAGAAGAATCTTCTTGCTCCGGTGAAACCAACAACCAAATCGTATGAAGAACTGCGTACACTGGTCGGGGAGCACCAAAATCCGAAGGAGAGCGTTCTGATGGCAAGGTATAGATTTTACATGTCAACGGTCTGAAGGCCAGGAAGTGGCGAGCTACGTCGTCGAACTAAGGCGCCTTGCAGGACACTGCGAATTCGATAGATTCCTGGAGCAAATGCGAAGAGACTTTTTTGTGCTTGGCATTGGCCATGAGGTTATCCTTCGCAAACTGTTGACTGTTGAAACACCGAATCTGAGCAAAGCCAGAATAGCAGCCCAGGCATTTATGTCCACCAGCAATAACACCAAACAAATTTTGCAGCATAAAGATGCATCGGCAAGTACTGTACACAAAGTAACGTAGTTTTCAGGCAGGATGCATATGGCAGAACGTACACACCTGCAGCTGCACAAAGAGTCCGCCATCAAGTATGAATGCGAGGTAATTAACACCTTGTTGCCGTTGCGGAGGTGATCATCGAGCCCATCAATGCTGCTATGCGTGCAAAGGCTGTGGAACAATGGGACACCTCCAGCGAATGTGCAGACGAGCTGCAAACCCTCATGTTGCAGAGGAAGACCGATCCATGACGGATCAAACTGAACGAGAGACTTGAACCGAGGAGGCAGAAGTGTACAGGGTACACACCTTCACCACGAAATGTCCACTAATCATGTTAAAAGTTGAACTGAACAGAATTCCAGTATCCATGGAACTGGACACTGGTGCGAGTCAGTCTATCATGAGCAAAAGGGCCTTCGAGAGGCTGTGGTGCAACAAGGCACAAAGGCCCAAGCTGAGCCCTATTCATACCAAGCTGAGAACTTACACTAGAGCTGATCCCTGTAATTGGCAGCGCAGCAGTAAAAGTCTCCCATTAGGAGCGGTGCACGAACTACCACTATGGATTGTACCAGGAGATGGCCCCACACTGTTCGTCAGAAGCTGGCTGGGAAAAATCTGCTGGAATTGGGACGACATCCAAGCACTTTTGTCCGTCGACGATATCTCGTGTGCCCAGGTTTTGAGCAAGTTCCCGTCGTTGTTGGAGCCAGGCATCGAAAATTTCCTGGGGCGAAGGTGCAGATCCACTTGGTTCCCAGTACACGACCCATCCACCACAAGGCACGTGCGGTGCCACACATGATGTGAGAGAAAGTGGAGATCGAGCTGGACAGGCTGCAATGAGAGGGCATCACCGCGCCGGTGGAGTTCAATGAGTGGGCCAGTCCGATTGTTCCGGTTCTCAAGGGCGATGGCATGGTCAGAATTTGTGGGGACTATAAAGTAACAATTAACCATTTTTCACTGCAGGACCAGTACCTGCTACCCAAGGCAGATGACCTATTTGCGACGCTGGCAGGAGGGAAGACATTCACCAAGTTGGACCTGACCTCGGCCTACATGAAGCAGGAGCTGGCGGAATCTTCGAAAGGCCTCACCTGCATCAACACACACAAAGGTCTGTTCATCTACAATAGATGCCCGTTTGGGATTCGATCGGCCGCGGCTATTTTTCAAAAAGAACATGGAAAGTCTGCTAAAGTCAGTTCCGCACACCGTGGTTTTCCAGGACGACATACTGGCCACAGGTCGGGACACCATTGAACACTTGAAGAACCTAGAAGAAGTTCTAAGTCTGCTAGATCGTGGAAGACTCAGGTTAAAATACTCGAAGTGTGTTTTCCTGGCGTCAGAGGTCGAGTTCTTAGGGAGAAGAATCGCGGCAGATGGCATCAGACCCACCGACGCCAAGACGGAGGCCATCAAGTACGCGCCGAGACCACAGAACGTGACGGAGCTGTGTCGTTCCTGGGACTCAATTATTTTGATAATTTCCTACCCGGGTTAAGCACCTTGATAGAACCTCTACATGTGTTGCTACGCAAGGGAGATGACTGGGAATGGGGGAAATCACGAGACTGCTTTTGAGAAAGCTAGAAATCTGTTGTGTTCCAACAAACTGCTTGTTCTGTATGACCCATGTAAACGCTTAGTGCTAGCTTGCGATGAGTCTTCGTACGGGGTCAGGTGTGTGTTACAAACAAGCAAACGAATCGGGAACATTGCAACCGGTCGCCTATGCATCCAGGAGTCTGTCCAAGGCCGAAAGGGCCTACAGCATGATTGAAAAAGAAGCTCTGGCATGCATTTACAGGGTGAAAAAATGCACCAGTATCTGTTTGGGCTTAAGTTTGAGTTAGAAACTGACCATAAACCACTCATCGCTATTCTCTGAGAGCAAAGGTATTAATATAAAATGCCTCTGCTCGTATCCAAAGATGGGCGCTCACGCTGTCTGCATATAACTATGTAATTCACCACAGGCCAGGCACAGCGAACTGCACTGATGCTCTCAGTCGGCTACCATTGCCCACCACCGGGGTGGAAATGGCACAGCCTGCAGACTTGCTCTTGGTGATGGATGCATTTGAAAACGAAAAGTCACCCGTTACGGCGCACCAGATCAGGACCTGGAGCAGCCAGGATCCTTTACTGTCCCTTGTAAAAAAAAAAACTGTGTCCTCCATGGGAGCTGGTCCAGCATCCCAGTGGAGATGCATGAAGAGATCAAGCCGTTCCAGCTGCGCAAAGACGAGATGTCCACACAGGCAGACTGTCTTTTGTGGGGTAATCACGAGGTTTTGCCCAAGAAAGGCAGGGAAACATTCATACGCGACCTACACAGTAGCCACCCAGGCATAGCAATGATAAAAGCTATAGCCAGATCCCGTATGTGGTGGCCCGGCATCGACTCAAATTTAGAGTCATGCGTGCGCCAATGCAACACTGGTTCTCAACTGAGCAATGCACCCAGGGAGGCACCGCTAAGTTTGTGGTCATGGCCCTCCAAACCGTGGTTCAGGATCCACGTTGACTTTGCTGGCCCATTTCTAGCAAAATGTTTTTGACTGTTGTGAATGCTTATTCAAAATGGATTGAGTGTATAATAATGTCTGTAAGTCCACTGACACCATCGAAAGCCTGCGAGCCATGTTTGCCACGCACGGCCTGCCTGATGTCCGCTTCAGCGACAATGGGCCGTGCTTCACCAGCGCTGAATTCAAGGAATTCATGACCCACAATGGGATCAAGCACGTCACATCTGCCCTGTTCAAGCCCGCATCTAACGGCCAGGCAGAACAGGCAGTCCAAACCATCAAGCAAAGCTTGAAATGCATGTCGGAAGGCTCCCTGCAGACCTGCCTGTCCCGAGTCATGCTCAGCTGTCGCACAAGACCCCACTCGCTCACTGTGGTTCCCCCCGCCGAACTGCTCAAGAAGTCCACCCTGATCTCCATGATCATGTCGCAGGCAGGCAGCATCAACAAAGCAAGTGCATGATCACGTGACAAATTTGCACGATATTGAAGACAATGATCCTGTATTTGTACTCAACTATGGACATGGTCCCAAATGGCTTTCTGGCACTGTTGTAGCCAAAGAAGGGAGTCGAGTGTGAGGTCAAACTTGCAAATGGACTAACTTTCAGAAAGCATTTGGACCAAACCAAACTGCGGTTCACAGACAGCCACAAGCAACCTGAAAAGGACACCATCAACTTCGACCCTCCGATACACACACAAGTGGCAACCGACGTCACGGTTGACCACGAAGCCGAACTCATCATCCCAGCAGGCCAACTGTGCAGCATCCTGGGATGGCGGGACTGACATATCAAGAAAGACTGGATCAACTGGGCTTGTATTCACTGGAGTTCAGAAGAATGAGAGGGGATCTCATAGAAATGTTTAAAATTCTGATGGGTTTAGACAGGTTAGATGCAGGAAGAATGTTCCCAATGTTGGGGAAGTCCAGAACTAGGGGTCACAGTCTAAGGATCAGGGATAAGCCATTTAGGACCGAGATGAGGAGAAACTTCTTCACCCAGAGAGTGGTGAACCTGTGGAATTCTCTAGCACAGGAAGTTGTTGAGGCCAATTCACTAAATATATTCAAAAAGGAGTTAGATGTAGTCCTTACTACTAGGGGGATCAAGGGGTATGGCGAGAAAGCAGAAATGGGGTACTGAAGTTGCATGTTCAGCCATGAACTTATTGAATGGCGGTGCAGGCTCAAAGGGCCGAATGGCCTACTCCTGCACCTATTTTCTATGTTTCCATGTTTTAGCCCAGCGAAGGCCCAAATAACTCACCTACACTTGTGTTTGTACTGAGACGATCGACTAGAGAGCGGAAAGCCCCAGATCCTCTCACCCTGTAAATAAGCGTAATATTGACTTTGGTGGCCGGGGAAAGAGGGGCAGTGTTATGTATGCAACACCTTGTAACCAGCACTCTATCGCCACCAGAGGGCGCATCTTTTGGAGTCCCAAGGGATCCCAGCATCCCTTCGGAGCACTGTATATAAGCAGGCCTCCCATGCTGTGCCAGCACTTGAGTCAGAAGAGAGAGACTACGGTCACACTTACTCATGTCTACAGTACTCAGTCACAATGCTTTATTTGAAACATAACAGGATGGTTTTCCGATACATTTCCAAATCATCGTTCTGTACAAGGAACAAGATGGGTCCGAGCATTGACCCCGGAGATTCACAACTTCCAACCAATGTTCCCGTCTAGCCACGCAGCTGCCTGAAGTTCCCACGCAGGCCGCTTTGCTGGTTTCCGAAGGGAAAAGCCGCACATGCCCAGGGGTTTAAAGCGGGCGCTCTCAACAGAATTAGAGGGAACATTGCTTCCAACCTTTCTCCAGTGCCCATTTACCCAAACTCTTGTTTCCCATCGGTCGAGCAACTTTCCATCCATGCTGCTACATTTCCTCATACCAAATGTCTGAGGTTTTCAAGCCTCGTGAGACATCTTATTGAATGTCTTCTTGCACACTACATCTACTGCATTACATCGGAACTGGGGGTGGCCATTCAGCCCTGCGTGTCTGTTTTGTCATTTGATCCAATCACAATATTTTTTTTTATATTAGTTCTTGGGGTTTGGGCATCGCTGCAAAGCCGGCATTTATTGCCCATCCCCAATTGCCCTCGAGGTGGTGGTGGTGAGCTGCCTTCTTGAACCGCTGCAGTCTGTGTGGTGAAGGTACTCCCACAGTCCTGTTAGGGAGGGAGTTCCAGGATTTTGACCCAGTGACGATGAAGGAACGGCTGATATATTTCCGAGTCGAGATGGTGTTTAACTTGGAGCTCCCATATGCCAGCTGCCCTTGTCCTTCTAGGTCACTGGTTTGGGAGGTAGTGTCGAAGAAGCCTTGGCGAGTTGCTGCAGTGCATCTTGTAGATGGTACGCACTGCAGCCATGGTACGTTAGTGGTGGAGGGAGTGAATGTTTAAGGTGGTGGATGGGTTGCCAATTAAGCAGGCTGCTTTGTCCTAGATGGTATCGAGCTTCTTGAGTGTTGTTGGAGAGTATTCCATCACACTCCTGACTTGTGTCTTGTAGATGGTGGAAAGACTTTGGGGAGTCAGGAGGCGAGACACTCGCAGCAGAATACCCAGCCTCTGACCCGCTCTTGTAGCCACAGTATTTGTGTGGCTGATCTGTATCTCAATTCCATGAACCCGCCTTGGCTCCATAGCCTTTAATACCCTTGCCTAATATTTACCTGGCCAGTAAACACTAATTTAATAAATAGTAGCACCAAGCAGCATTGATTAGAAAACAGAGGACAATATTTTCAGAAGAAAAGGAGAGCAAGAAAGAAAATGGGGTTTTCATAAAAATTGTTGCACAACTTCATGCAAGTAGGTTCAGCAGAGAATATGCAACTAAAACTGCATTTCCACACAAAGCCAAATCTAGCTTGATGCAATTTCCTCACAGTGTATCAGCAGACCTCAGTTAAGATGCACTTTCTTCCTGACTTGGCCAATACTGGTGTGGCCATGGCTCTTGCATCCCATTCTTGTTAATGCCAACCAATATTGTCTGTGCTCACTCTACCCCAGACAGCATGTCTGTCTTTGCCTTGGTTCCCGGTCTGGCAACACCACAATTTTAAAATTCACATCCTTGTTTACAAATCCCTCCATGGCCTCTCCCCCTCCCTATCTCTAACCTCCTCCAGCCCTACAACCCTCGGAGAACTCTGCACTCCTCCAATTCTGGCCGCTTGCAGATCCCTCAATTTTAAATCGCTCCACCATTGGCGGCTGTGCCTTCAGCTCTGGAATTCCCTCTCAAAACCTCAGTCTCTCCACCAATGTCCCCTTTAAGCTGTGCGTCTGTAGCTCCCGCGCATTTGGCTCACCGGCTTTTAAATCGGAAAAACCGCCCATGTGCGGTATTGTGAATAGGCTGCGCAGCCCCTTAAAGGGACCACACACCCCAAAAAAGTAAACGGAACCATTGCTCTCCACCTCATTCTCCTCTACAACGCTCCTTGAAACCCATCTCGTTCCTCTGTTCCAATATCTCCTTATGTGGCTCAGTGACCAATTGTGTTTGATAATCGCTCCTGGGATGATTTACTACATTAAAAGGCGCTATATAAATGCAAGTTGCTGCTGGAAAGGGCTTGCCACACAGCGATTGGGAGCTTGGTATCTCGCCTGGGCAGGACAACTGCAGCATGATCCAGGCAACACGTTCAAGCGAGTCCCAGACTAGAACCCACACAGTTATTAATGCACCAAGTTCTGGATGTTCCAGTGCCTTATATCGCCCATCGGTTCCTTGCAAAATGTCAGGCTGGGAAAATACACAGCACTCTCCTGCGATTAACCTGCCAGCACTCTCGACAACTGTCAATCAGCTTTAACATTCATCAAATGCACCCTGACCACACCCAGGCACTGATAGCTGTCAGTCAGCTGGGACTGTGCTCCCCATCTAGTAAATATAAAAAGCAGACATGCCTGCTGAAATGTTTAGGTTAATAAACCCAACGCAGAGCAACAATGGGGAAAGTTGAGAGTCTGGAAATGTTTCACGCACACATATGCACACACGCATACACACATAAATTATATAACGGTAAACAAATCCCAGAAATATACAAATGCATCTGAGACACACACACACACACACACATAGGTTTTCTAATCCGGGTGCACGATTGGTGGGGTCAGTAAAATAGGTGCAAAATTAACGAAAGCGAATGAAAGAAGGGACGAGGAGCGTACAGGCAGTGGGAGCTGGGCTTGGGATGTGCAGGAGGCTTTGATGGGCCGCCACTGCGATACAGTAGCAGCTGGAGCGATGTAGCAAAGCCACACAAACCTGCAGCACCCTCACCCACCAGCTCTCCCCCTTGCCCTTTAAAATCAAACGCTGCAGGCTCACTCACTGACTCAACCCAAAGCAACCGCTCAGCACAAACCACCACATCCACAATGTGCCAATGCTTGGAGAGAATGGGCTGAACATGAGAAATTAAACCCTCGCCCCCAATTCATGATATAGGACTCTTTTTTTTTTAAATACAGAAAGCTTGACAATATGCACCTAAAGCACTCAAATAGATACACGACAGGTTGCAATCTCTTCATTCATTCATTCACTCATCCAACATTCCTTTTTGAATTAAAAAAAAGGAAAACATTGCGGGTGTTGTAAATGTGAATCAGGAACAGAAAGAGCTGGAAACACCCAGGTCAGGCAGCTTCTGGAGAGAGAACACCCTCAGACGCTGCCGGACCTAAGAATGTTTCCAGCATTTTCCGGTTTTATTCCTTATTGGAATAAGGGCTCACATTTAAGTGAGCCGCCTCACCCTCCAGTTTGCAGCTCAAATGAGTTTGCCTACCCATTTTACACAGTTGACTTCAATATTGGTTTTTTTTGCAAATCAGAACTGGGCCAAGTCTCTGCCCATTTCATAAACAGAAATATTGCACTAACAGAAACATCATTTTTTGCAACTTTTTTTTGCGAGCGGTGAACATTTGCTAATTAAAATGTTTTTCTCTTAAAAAAACACACACGCCGCTAGACCATTTAACAAATGCCACATATTAAAAATGTTGATTTACACACAATTGCGAACACATAGGTAATAAACTGCAAACGGATTTCAATGCATTTGCAAAAGAAGTGCTACTTCGGCGTTGGATTTATTTTTTCAGCAGCTGGGGCGTTACCCGCTGCTGTCTTGACTTACCAGAGAAACTGTAATAAGAAAGAGGGAAACGCCGCAGTCAGTCGCAGATAGAGACATAAAACATAGCCGTGCTGGGCAAAGTCTGCTGCTGCTTCGATTCTGGGGGGCTGGGGGTCTAATTCTCACTTAATTGCAGAGTGCTGCTATGCTTGAAGCATGAACAGCAACAATCAATGGCGCTCTCTCGGTGTCTCTCCCTCTGTGTCTCACTGGCTCTAGCTCCCACTTTGAAAAGTTGCTGCAGCCTCAGCCAGCCCACACACTCAGGTTCGGCTGCACCGCGCGTCCGGCCCCGCCCACCGCGCCACAACCCAACCTGCTCGCTCTCCGCGCCCCATTGGCCAGCCGCCCCTCCAATGGCACCGCCCCTACGCCCGTCGCTCCGCTTCCCCATTGGTCAGTCGCTCCCACTCCCTCTTCGGCATCGCCCTCGCGCCCGTCTCTCCGCCTTTCCATTGGTCGGCTGCCCCGTCCATCATCTGTCAAACCATAATAATTAAACGGTTATGGGCGGGTCCACCGATGGACGGGAATTGAAAGCTTTTCCCCCACCACACACAAAAGAAGGAGAGATAGAGGAGCTGACTTTATTGTTTTAGTTCAAGAAAAGCGTGTTTATTGGTCCGTTTGTTGGCGTTCAAAGGCGGGGACAAATCAGGCGGATGTGAAGGATAGCTCTCGGGCCGAGCATGCGCAGCCGCGGGGCTGGAGGTGGGACCTGAGGGCTAGCGCTCGCACTGCCGCTGGGAGTTGTAGTCATTTCGGCGCCTCGCCGGATGCAGCGAGTGGCGCAGGGAACTACAGCTCCCGGCGGGCGGCGCGGTGCCACTCAGAGCCCGGAGCGGCGGCCGGTTGCTAGGGAGCGGCGGCGGCCCAGGGGAGGAGAGGGTGAGTGAGGACAGTACTGAGGGAGCGCCGCAATGTCGGAGTGGCAGTACTAGAGTGAGCGCTGCACAGTCGGAGGGACAGTACTGTGGGAGTGCTGCACAGTCGGAGGGACAGTACTGTGGGAGTGCTGCACTGTCGGAGGGACATTACTGAGGGAGTGCGACACTATCGGAGGTGCTGTCTTTCGGATGAGATGTTAAACCGAGGCCCCGTCTGCGCTCGTAAAATATCCATGGTACTATTTCGAAGAGAAGCAGTGGAGTTTTCTCCGTTGTCCTGGGGCCAATATTTATTACTTAATCAACATCACTAAAACAGATTATCTGGTCATTTTCACATTGCTGTTTGTGGGAGCTTGCTGTGCGTGAATTGGCTGCTGCGTTTCCTACATTACAACACTGACTACACTTCAAAGGGCTGTAAATGTACTTTGGATCGTCCTGAGACTGTGAAAGGCGCTATGTAAATGCAAGCCATTTCCTTTTATTGATAGATTCGTGGCAACTTCTCCAATCTGAGCGCTGCTGGGCTTGCGGGACAGGGGGGTGGGAAATATTAGCCAGTCCCTGGCTTTTATTGCAAAGAGAAGCAGGGGAGTTTTCCCTGGTGTCCTGGCCAATATTTATTCCTCAAACAATATCACTAAAACAGATTATCTGGTCATTTATGTCCACCTGAGAGTGCAGATGGGCCTTTATTGCAAAGGGGATGGAGTATAAAAGCAGGGAAGTCTTGCTACAGCTATACAGGGTATTGATGATGCCACACCTGGAATATTGCGTACAGTTTTGGTTTCCATATTTACGAAAGGATATACTTGCTTTGGAGGCAGTTCAGAGAAGGTTCACTAGGTTGATTCTGGAGATGAGGTGGGTTGACTTATGAGGAAAGGTTGAGGAGGTTGGACCTCTACTCATTGGAATTTAAAAGAATGAGAGGTGATCTTATCGAAATGTATAAGATTATGAGGGGGCTTGACAAGGTGGATGCAGTGAGGATGTTTCCACTGACTGGGGAGACTAGAACCAATTGTAGAATAAGGGACCTCCCATTTAAAACTGAGATGAGGAGGAATTTCTTCTCTCAGAAGGTTATGAATCTGTGGAATTCGCTGCCTCAGAGCTGTGGAAGCCAGGACATTGAATAAATTTAAGACAGAGATAGACAGTTTCTTAACCGACAAGGGAATAAGGGGTTATGGGGAGCGGGCAGTGAAGTGGACCCGAGTCCATGATCGGATCAGCCATAATCGTATTAAATGGCAGAGCAGACTCGAGAGGCCGTAAGGCCTACTCCTGCTCCTATTTCTTATGTTCTTATCAAGTGAGCCTGATAGAAAATGTGTGTGCTTGGGGTCTAGAAGAGGGGGATGGTGCTGAAGTGTGATACTGCTATAGTTAAATAGCCTGCTGATAGTCACTATCTACATAGGAACAAGATTCAGCCTCTTGAGTCTTGTCCACTATTCAATGAGACCATGGCTGATCTGTATCTTAACTCCATCTACCCACCTTAATTTCACATACCTTGATATCCTTAGCTAACAAAAATATTCTCGACATGCGGAATGGCAATATGCTGAAGGCCTCCCACTGCCCCTGGAGCCGTACCTAAGCAGGTCGGGAGTGCATCAGGAGGGGAGAAAACTGTAGAAGGAGAAGCCATGTTTGCGCGTTATGGCCGTGCGGCAGTGATGAAGCATAATGTGGCTAACGTATTGGACAACATTGCTACACAAAAGCAACTTGTTGTTGTACACTGGCATTCCTTCACCTCTTGTACCAGCCCCGCTCTGCGGTCACCACCATTGCTAAATCGGTAACTCTTGGTCTTTCAGGCTCCAACAACCCTCTGCAGAAAGACATTTCTCCTAACCTTAGTGATCATTTTAAATCGACCGTCTCGCACCACTGACTCCGCAACTAGAGGAAACAGACATTCCCCATTTCCTCATCAAAACCCTTCAGAATTTGAAAACCTTCTCAGCTAAGCAAACGACAACAATTTGCAATTATAGAACACCATTCATGCACTAAAACATCCCAAGGCACTTCACAGGAGTGCAATCAGACAAACGTTGACACTGAGCCAAAGACGGAGACATTAGGACAGGTGGCCAAAGGCATGGTCAAAAAGGTAGGTTCTATATATTTGCCCAGTATCTAGATGTCGTGAGTCTAGGAGTCAAACAGAGATCCTTTGCTACTGTGTTTGGCTTACTAGATATATCACGTGGTTTCCTCAACTTTGAATGATGCATTTTTGGCTCTGTTGTAATGTTACTGGTTTTGTTGTTTCTGGCCACACATGGCACACAGGGTTAAAGTGAGGCTTATTTACAGAAAGGGCCCAGTCCGGTTGATATGTAGACATCAGGACAAAGGAGCGGTGAAGGATTGAGCAGGAAAGCTTTAATAGGGGATGGGGAGAACCTCTCTCAGGCAGTGTTCCCTCTCAGCTACCCAGCAATCTGCAAGGTCCCACGCAGGGCACTTGCTGGCTTTTCCATTGTAAATACCGCGCTTGCACAGACATTTAAAGGGACCACGCATTTAAAGAAACAGGCCGCGCATAACAAAGCGCAGCTTAGAAGGAACATTGCATGCAGCTCATTCCTAATGTTTTGGGGCAGGTTAATTTTCTGCCAGTAGGCAGCCTAGCTATCCAATTTAAATATCTTTTTTGTATCTTTTAAGTCATTTGCTTGATTGTCGACTTGACAGCTCCATTCAAGCAGGGAGATCAGTTAGATTTGTTTGAGTGGCAGTTGTATGTGTCTGAATAAACACTTTCTATTCCCTTGTGACCTGGGAGTCAAGTGAAGTGATGAGTCCTGAGGGTGGATGCAGTGAATCATTGTTGTCCATTTGACTGGTAGCTCTGCGACCAGGTTTGGTTTATACATGGCAACCTTTATCCAGCTCCCCAGTCACTTGTGACGCCATTGGCGATGAGGGCTGGTCAGAGATTCCAAGGCTCGGCAACATTGAACTCTCTAAATAAGACTTATTCGGACAAAAGTGAAATACTGCGGATGCTGGAATCTGAAATAAAAACAGAAAGTGCTGGAAACACTCAGCAGGTCAGGCAGCATCTGTGAAGAGAGAGAAACAGAGTTAATGCTTTGGGTCGATGACCCCTTCGTCAGAAGTGGGAAAAGTTAGAGATGCAACAGGTTTTTAAGCAAGTGCGGGCAGGGAAAGGGGTGAGGGGAGGAAAGAACAAAAGGGAAGGTCTGTGATGGAATGGAAGGTAGAAGAGATTAAATGACAAAAGGGATGATGGTGCGAATCAAAAGGAAATGGCAACTGAATCAGTTAAGAAACAAAAGATGAGTCTAGATACGGTGTGAATGGACATGGCAGAATCATCAACAGTTGCCATGGGAAAGGGAAAAAAACTGAAAAAAAGAAACCGTGGGGTCAGAGGTTATGGTCTGAAATTCGATGCCGAATCCAGAAGTCTGTAAAGTGCCTAAACAAAAAATAAGGTGCTGTTCCTCGAGCTTGCATTGAGCTTCATTGGCCCAGTGTAGGAGGCCGAGGACCGCGAGGTCAGAATGGGAGTGGAGCGGGAAATTAAAGTGACAGGCAACCGGAAGTTAGGGGTCACACTTAGAAACATAGAAAATAGATGCAGGAGTAGGCCATTCGGCCCTTCGAACCTGCACCACCATTCAGTAAGATCATGGCTGATCATTCACCTCAGTACCCCTTTCCTGCTTTCTCTCCATACCACTTGACCCCTTTAGCCGTAAGGGCCAAATCTAACTCTTTCTTGAATATATCCAATGAACTGGCATCAACAACTCTGTGCGGTAGGGAATTCCACAGGTTAACAACTCTGAGTGTAGAAGTTTCTTCACTCGTGGACTCAGCTCCACTTACCCGCCCGCTCCCCATAACCCTTAATTCCCTTATTGGTTAAAAATCTATCTATCCGTGATTTTAATGCATTCAATGAGCTAGCCTAAATAGCTTACCCCTTATCCTTAGACTATGTACCCTGGTTCTGGACTTCCCCAACATCAGGAACATTCTTCCTGCATCTAATCTGTCCAGGTCCGTCAGAATTTTATATGTTTCTATGAGATCCCCTCTCATCCTTCTAAACTCCAGTGAATACAGGCCCAGTCGATCCAGTCTCTCCTCATATGTCAGTCCAGCCATCCTGGGAATCAGTCTGGTGAACCTTTGTTGCACTCCCTCAATAGCAAGAACGTCCTTCCTCAGATTAGGAGACCAAAACTGAATACAATATTCCAGGTGAGGCCTCACCAAGGCCCTGTACAACTGCAGTAAGACCTCCCTGCTCTTATACTCAAATCCTCTAGCTATGAAGGCCAACATACCATTTGCCTTCTTCACCGCCTGCTGTACCTGCATGCCAACATTTCAATGACTGAAATACCATGACACCCAGGTCTCATTGCACCTCCCCTTTTCCTAATCTGCCGCCATTCAGATAATATTCTGCCTTCGTGTTTTTGCCCCCAAAGTGGATAACCTCACATTTATCCACATTATATAGCAAGTGCCATGCGTTTGCCCACTCACCTAACCTGTCCAAGTCACCCTGCAGCCTCTTAGCGTCCTCCTCACAGCTCACACCACCACCCAGCTTAGTGTCATCTGCAAACTTGGAGATATTACACTCAATTCCTTCATCTAAATCATGAATGTATATTGTAAAGAACTGGGGTCCCAGCACTGAGCCCTGCGGTACCCTACTAGTCACTGCCTGCAATTCTGAAAAGGATCCGTTTATCCCGACTCTCTGCTTCCTGTCTGCCAACCAGTTCTCTATCCATGCCAGTACATTACCCCCAATACCGTATGCTTTAATTTTGCACACCAATCTCTTGTGTGGGACCTTGTCAAAAGCCTTTTGAAAGTCCAAATACACCACATCCACTGATTCTCCCTTGTCCACTCTACCAGTTACATCCTCAAAAAATTCTAAAAGATTTGTCAAGCATGATTTCTGTTGTGTATCTGTAAAGCATGCACTCCCATGTTCCGCCACCAGGGAGCTCATCCCCTGAAGTCCCAAGGGATCCCAGCATCCCTTGGGAGCACTGTATATAAACCGGCCCCTAAGGCCTGTTCCTCACTATTCAAGACTGAGGTCACTATTACTTTAACCTCCCTGTATGCAGCCTCACCTGTGTTAGGAACACAATAACTGGCGATGAGAATATGAATCCAATGCAAACATGCAGCAAACTGTGGGCATCCTGGAGAAATTCTCGGAGGGTGAGGACTGGGAAGCCGATGTCGAATGGCTAGACCCATACTTTGTAGCCAACGAGCTGGACGGAGAAGGAAGCGCTGCAAAAAGGAGAGCGGTCTTCCTCACAGTCTGCAGGGCACTGACCTACAGCCTCATGAAGAATCTTCTGGCTCCAGTGAAACCCACAGATAAGTCGTATGAGGAGCTGGTTCGGGAGCATCTTAACCCGAGGGAGAGTGTGCTAATGGCGTGGTATCGGTTTGACACGTGCCAGCGATGTGAAGGTCAGGAAGTGGTGAGCTACGTCGCCGAGCTAAGGCGACTTAAAGGACAATGTGAGTTTGATGATTACCTGGAGCAAATGCTCAGAGACTTTTTTGGACTGGGCATTGGCCATGAGACCATCATACGAAAACTTTTGACTGTAGAGACACCGACCCTCAGCAAGGCCATTGCGATAGCACAGGTGTTTATGTCCACCAGTGATAACACCAAACAAATCTCTCAGCACACAAGTGCTAGCAATGTTCATAAATTAACTGGAACTGTGTTTGCAAGCAGAAATGTACAGGGCAGAACCCACAAGTCTGCAACTGCCAGCAGGCCTCAGGTGATCCAGATAACTCAGAGTCCCCAACAAAGGATGAATGCAAGGCAATTCACACCTTGTTGGCGTTGTGGAGGCTTCCATTCAGCCTATTCATGCCGCTTCAAAGGGTATGTTTGCAAGAGCTGTGGAACAATGGGGCACCTCCAACGAGCTGCAAGCTCTGCAAAACCTGCTAACCACCACGTGGCAGAGGAAGATCGGTCCATGGTGGATCAAAGCAATTTCGAGCCTCAGAGAGAGGAGGCAGATGCTGAAGTACATGGGGTGCACACATTTGACGAAATGTCCACCTATAATGCTAAACGTAAAATTGAATGGCTTACCCGCAGCCATGGAACTGGACACTGGCGCTAGCCAATCCATCATGAGTAAAAAGATGTTTGAGAGACTGTGGTGCAACAAGGCATTCAGACCAGCCCTGAGCCCCATCCACACGAAACTGAGAATGTACACCAAAGAGCTTATCACTGTCCTGGGCAGCGCCATGGTCAAGGTCACATACGAGGGCACGGTGCACGAACTGCCACTCTGGATTGTCCCGGGCGATGGCCCCACACTGCTTGGAAGGAGCTGGCTGAGCAAAATCCGCTGGAACTGGGATGATATCTGAGCGCTATCACATGTCGATGAGGCCTCATGTACCCAGGTTCTTAACAAATTTCCTTCCCTTTTTGAGCCAGGCATTGGAAACATTTCCGGGGCGAAGGTGTGGATCCACTTGGTCCCAGAGGCACGACTCATTCACCACAAGGCGCGAGCGGTACCTCACATGATGAGGGAGAGAGTGGAAATCGAGCTGGACAGGCTGCAACTCGAGGGCATCATCTCCCCAGTGGAATTCAGCGAGTGGGCCAGCCCGATTGTTCCAGTACTCAAAAGTGATGGCACGGTCAGGATTTGCGGCGATTATAAAGTAACTATTAATCGTTTCTCGCTACAGGACCAATACCCACTACCTAAGGAAGACGACCTATTTGCGACGCTGGCAGGAGGCAAGACGTTCACCAAGCTCGACCTGACTTCGGCCGACATGACGCAGGAGCTGGAGGAGTCTTCGAAGGGCCTCACCTGCATCAACACGCACAAGGGACTGTTCACCTACAACAGATGCCCGTTTGGAATTCGGTCGGCTGCAGCGATCTTCCAGAGAAACATAAAGAACCTACTCAAGTTGGTACCACACACAGTGATCTTTCAGGACGACATTTTTGGTCACTGGTCGGGACACCGCCGAGCACCTACAAAACGTGGAGGAGGTCCTCCAGTGACTGGATCGCGTAGGGCTGCGGCTGAAGAGGTTGAAATGCGTCTTCATGGCAACAGAAGTGGAGTTTTTGGGGAGAAAGATCGCAACAGGCGGCATTCGGCCCACAGACGCCAAGACAGAGGCTATCAGGAACGGGCCCAGGCCACAGAACGTCATGGAGCTGCGGTTGTTCCTGGGACTCCTCAACTATTTTGGTAACTTCCTACCGGGGTTAAGCACCCTTTTAGAGCCCCTACATGTGTTATTGCGCAAAGGTGAGAACTGGGTATGGTGAAAAAAACAAGTAATTGCTTTTGAGAAAGCCAGAAACATTTTATGCTCCAACAAGCTGCTTGTATTGTATAACCCGTGTAAAAGATACATCGTGGTACGGAGTCGAGTGTGTATTACAACAAGCTAACGTTGCGGGGAAGTTGCAACCTGTCGCCTATGCTTCCAGGAGCTTGTCTAAGGCCGAGACGTCCTACAGCATGACTGAGAAAGAGACATTAGCGAGTGTGTTCGGGGTAAAGAAAATGCATCAGTACCTGTTTGGCCTCAAATTTGAGCTGGAAACCGCTCACAAACCTCTCACATCCCTGTTCGCTGAAATCAAGGGGATAAATACTAATGCCTCAGCCTGCATACAAAGGTGGACACTCGCCTAATCAGCATATAACTATACCATCCGCCACAGGCCAGGCACCAAGAACTGTGCGGATGTTCTCAGTCGGCTACCATTGCCCACCACGGGGGTGGAAATGGCGCAGCCTGCAAACTTGTTGATGGTGGCGCAGCCCGCAGATTTGTTGATGGTCATGGAAGCATTTGAAAATGATAAATCACCTGTCACGGCCCGCCAGATTAGGACTTGGACTAGCCAAGATCCTCTGCTGTCCCTAGTAAAAAAACTGTGTACTGCATGGGAGCTGGGCCAGCATCCCCGTTGAAATGCAAGTGCCAATCAAGCCGTTCCAGCGGCGAAAGGGCGAGCTGTCCATTTAGGCAGACTGCCTGTTGTGGGGTAACCACTACCAAAAAAAGGGCAGGGAGACATTTATCTCGGATCTCCACAGCACACACCCGAGTATAGTAATGATGAAAGAGATAGCCAGATCCCACGTGCGGTGGCCCGGTATCGACTCTGACTTAGAGTCCTGTGCACGGCAATGCAGCATATGTGCTCAGTTGAGCAACGCGCCCAAAGAGGCACCACTAAGTTTGTGGTCCTGGCCCTCCAGACCATGGTCGAGGATCCATGTCGACTATGATGGCCCGTTTTCCGGTAAAATGTTCCTGGTGGTGGTGGATGCTTTTTCAAAATGGATTGAATGTGAAATAATGTCGGGAAGCACCGCCACCGCCACCATTGAAAGCCTGAGGGCCATGTTTGCCACCCACGGCCTGTCTGATATACTGATCAGTGACAACGGGCCATGTTTCACCAGTGCTGAATTTAAAGAATTCATGACCCGCAATGGGATCAAACATGTCACCTCGGCCCCGTTTAAACCAGCCTCCAATGGGCGTGCAGAGCAGGCAGTACAAACCATCAAACAGAGCCTTAAATGAGTCACAGAAGGCTCACTCCAAACCCGCCTTTCCTGAGTACTGCTCAGCTACCGCAAGAGACCCCACTCGTTCATAGGGGTGTCCCCGGCTGAGCTACTCATGAAAAGGACACTTAAAACCAGTCTCTCGCTGGTTCACCCCAACCTGCATGATCAGGCAGCGAGCAGGCGGCAACAACAAAATGTAAACGATGGTCGCGCCACTGTGTCACGGGAAATTGATCTGAATGACCCTGTGTATGTGCTAAACTATGGACATGGTCCCAAGTGGATCACGGGCATGGTGATAGCTAAAGAAGGGAATAGGGTGTTTGTAGTCAAACTAGACAATGGACAAATTTGCAGAAAGCACCTGGACCAAACGAGGCTGCGGTTCACAGACTGCCCTGAACAACTCACAGCAGACACCACCTTTTTCGAGCCCACAACACACACCACAAAGGATCAACGACACCACGTCAGACCAGGAAATCGAACCCATCACGCCCAACAGCCCAGCAAGGCCAGGCTCACCTAGCAGCCCTGCAGGGCCAACAACACGCCAGCCCAGCGAGGGCACAGCCAACACACCAGAACAGACATTTGTACCGAGGCGGCCCACCAGGGAAAGAAAGACTCCCAACCGCCTCACCTTGTAAATAGTTTTCACTTTGACTTTTGGAGGGGGGGAAGTGATGTTCTGTATCTGTATAGCATGCACTCCCATGTACCGCAACCAGAGAGCTCATCCCCTGAAGTCCCAAGGGATCCCAGCATCCCTTGGGAGCACTGTATATAAGCCGGCCCCTAAGGCCTGTTCCTCACTCTGGAGTGTCTTAATAAAGACTGAGGTCACTGTTACTTTAACCTCCCTGTGTGCAGCCTCATCTGTGTTAGGAACACAATAATTTCCCTTTCATAAATCCATGCTGACTTGGACTAATCCTGTCGCCGCTTTCCAAATGCGCTGCTATTTCATCTTTAATAATTGATTCTAACATTTTCCCCGCTCTTGATGTCAGGCTAACCGGTCTCTAATTACCCATTTTCTCTCTCCCTCCTTTCTTAAAAAGTGGTGTTACATTAGCTACCCTCCAGTCCATAGCAACTGATCCAGAATTGATTGACTGTTGGAAAATCATCACCAATGCATCCACTATTTCTAGGACCACTTCCTTAAGTACTCTGGGATGCAGACTATCAGGCCCCGGGGATTTATCAGCCTTCAATCCCATCAATTTCCCTAACACAATTTCCCGCCTAATAAAGATTTCCTTCAGTTCCTCCTTCTCACTCGACCCTCTGTCCCCTAATATTTCCGGAAGGTTATTTGCGTCTTCCTTCCTGAAAACAGAACCAAAGTATTTGTTCAACTGGTCTGCCATTTCTTTGTTCCCCATTATAAGTTCACCTGAATCTGACTGCAAGGGACCTATATTTGTCTTCACTAATCTTTTTCTCTTCACATATCTACAGAAGCTTTTGCAGTCAGTTTTTATGTTCCCAGCAAGCTTCCTCTCATACTCTATTTTCCCCCTCCTAATTAAACCCTTTGTCCTCCTCTGCTGAATTATAAAATTCTCCCAGTCCTCAGGTTTGCTGCTTTTTCTGGCCGATTTATATGCCTCTTCATTGGATTTAATACTATCCTTAATTTCCCTTGTTAGCCACAGTTGAGCCACCTTCCCCATTTTATTTTTACTCCAGACAGGGATGTACAATTGTTGAAGTTTATCCATGTGATCTTTAAATGTTTACCATTGCCTATCCACCGTCAACCCTTTAAGTATCATTCGCCAGTCTATTCTAGCCAATTCACATCTCATACCGTCGAAGTTACCTTTACTTAAGTTCAGGACCCTAGTCTCTGAATTAACTGTCCATCTTAATAAAGAATTCTACCATATTATGGGCACTCTTCCCCGAGGACTGAATGGAGGTGTTCTGCAAAGTGGTCACCCAATCTGTGTTTGGTCTCCCCAATGTAGAGGAGACCTCATTGTGAGCAACGAATACAGTATACTAAATTGAAAGAAGTACAAGTAAATTGCTGTTTCACCTGGAAGGAGTGTTTGGGGCTCTGGACAGTGGGAAGGGAGGAGATAAATGGGCAGATGTTGCATCTTTGTAGGAGTTGTATCTTAGTAGGAGTTGTTTCAAGGTTCAGTTCATATTGTGTTCGAGCGGGAGAAGTGATTTTCTTTTTTTTTGTATCTGAAATGGGTATATAATTACTGTAGGCCTATTGCTTATTCACATTGGTTAATTTTTGATAATTTTGCCTTATTAGGTTATAACCTCCAGTCTGAGAGAGCCTTTCCAAAGTTGAAGAAACCATGTGCTATATCTAGTAAGCCAATCACAGTGGCAAAATATCTTTGTTTGACTCCGAGACTCACGACATCTAGATACTGGGCAAATATTTAGAACCTACCTCTTTGACCAAGCCTTTGGCCACCTGTCCTAATGTCTCCGTCTTTGGCTCAGTGTCAATGTTTGTCTGATTGCACTCCTGTGAAGCGCTTTGGGATGTCTTACTTGCTCTATAATTGCAAGTTATTGTCATTTGCTGGAGCTGAGGAGATTGAAGGTTTTCGAATTCTGAAGGGTTTTGACGAGGAAGTGGGGAATGTCTGCTTTCTCTGGTTGGGGCGTCAGTGGTGCGAGACGGTTGATTTAAAATGATCACGAAGGGAGTGAGATTAGGAGAAATGTCTTTCCGCAGAGGGTTGTTGGAGCCTGGAAGACCAAGAGTTACCGGTTTAGCAATGGTGGTGACTGCAGAGCGGGGCTGGTACAAGAGGTGAAGGAATGCCATTGCCAGTGTACAACATTAACCATGCTGCCTTTGTATAGCGCAGTGTTGTCCAGTACGTTAGCCATGTGTTGCTAACGGCATTGCAGATTAATAAATGAGTGGCTCCGTTGCTGGGCGTGTGATCTCAATAGCCCTGTTTGGGTGCGTGTGCATGTGTGCTTTAACCTTTTTGTGTGTTTGTTGGTAAAACGGTAAGATGAAAAGCAGAGTGCGCGAGTGTTTTATGATCATTGAGTGCATTACTTCCTTGGTTAGTGAATGGTAGCTGTTAAGTAAATGTGCACATGTGAAGTATATTTATCTGTATTGTGTGAGTACATGAGGCGTTTTCCACTTAGATTAGTGCACGTGGCTAAAATGGTGTAGCCACACTTGTGGCTAGTCAGCTATTACTATTGGACAACACTAGTGTAGCACCTTTAATGTACAACATATTCCAAGGCATTTTACAGAGGAGTAACAGAATACTGAGTCAGGGGATGATAATGCCGGAGAGAAAGGTGGGTTATGATGAGGTTATTTTTAAAAAGAGGGAAGGGTAGAGAGGTCTCAGAGTAATTCACTTTATATACAGGCCGAATGAAATGTGCTCTTGCTTACAAGAATAGTGCGGGTGGAGAGTGTGTGCTGTGGGGTTTGGGGGCGGGTATGTGTGTGTCTATATATGATGTGTGCGCGCGCGGGGTGTGATGTGCGCTTGTCTGTGCGCGCACGTGACTGTGCGCTTGTGTCTGTGTGCAATGTACAGAGGATATATTCATTTATCTTGTGCAGTTGGTGATTTTTGTTCGGTTGGCTATTGGCCCTGCTGCTCAGTGATATGTGTCTCTTTATGTGGGACATTCTGAGGTTGTGATTAGGCAGAATACTAGTGTATTTCAAGTTGTAAAGAATGCAAAGCCGTGCTCCTGTTCCTTGGCTAGAACAGGAGTTATAATGCAGTCGAGGTGGATTAAATTATTTTCTGATTTCACTTATTGATGTGCAGACTGTTTATAGAAAGAATCGTCTGCCACAGAATTGCAAATGAGATCCGGAATGACATCAGTTTCCTATTTTTAAAAAAGCTTGTGAATAAGTGGTATTGGTTTTGTTATGTTGGTTAGTGATGATACCAACAGTACAGTGGAGGCTTGTTCTACAGTTCTGGGGTGGAAAGCCTCCCTTATTAACACAAGCACTCCAGGTCAACAGAAAAAAAGTACTTGTATTTAAAACAATAAGTAGAAAAGTTGAGGAAGCCTGTAAAGCTAGTCTCGCTCACTTTCACAATAAAGGTTGTGAACCAGACCGAGGAATGTTGAAACCCTCTAAAGTGAGATAGGTTAAGAGAAGAGTTGTGAAGTTTTCTAAGCCCTCCTTCCAGGTGAAACAGTGATTTACTTATACTGTATTCGCTGCTGCTGATGAGGTCTCCTCTACAATCTTTTGTAGAGGGATCAAGGGTTATGGCGAGAAAGCAGGAAGGGGGTACTGAAGTTTCATGTTCAGCCATGAACTCATTGAATGGCGGTGCAGGCTGGAAGGGCTGAATGGCCTGCTCCTGCACCTATTTTCTATAAGACGGTCCCTCGTTTCGAGGATGACTTGGATCCACACCAAAAGTGGGATGAATTCATGGGTGTTTCAATGAGGGACTTGATATTCCAGATCCTGAACTACATCCTGAAGGGTGGAAGATGCCCGTGCGTGGATTTTTTTAACGTGTGGTGGCTGTTGCACACCAGCCACCACACGGACTTGACAGAGCTAGGTCTTGGTCCAGTGGCAAGGATTAACCAAGACGACTGGAGACCAGCTCTGCTGCACGGACCTAGTGCACTCACATATCGCAGTGTGGGCTGGCCCGTGCTGTCCCTGGGCCCTCGCCTCTCCTGGGCCCTGATCAAGCCATTTGACAATCTATCGCCGCTCCTTCGTCCCGACCTTGCCGCTCCTCTGCTGCTTGCCGCCTCTCGTGCTATACCTGCCCACGCTCCATTAGTGACCTGGATTATGGTGATGTCCAATCCAGTCGCCCTCCTCCCAAGTCGTCACCCCCCTGAACAAGTTTGCGCTGTAACTTGCCTCCACGCTGCTCCCGGGCTGCCGCACCTCTGCTCCTTTTATAGCCCTGACCTACAGCTGGTGGTTTCTCGCAGGTCGGTGCCTCCACGCTGCTCCCTCTACAATGCAGATTGGGTAACCGCTTTGCGGAACGCCTCCATTCGGTCCGTAAGTGTGACCCCGAGCTTCTAGTCGTCTGTTATTTTAATTCTCCGCTCCACTACTCCCACTCTGACCTCTCCGTCCTCCGCTTCTTGCACTGTTCCAGTGAAGCTCAACACAAGCTCAAGGAACAGCACCTCATCTTTTGTTTAGGCACTTTACAGCTTTCCAGATTCCACATCGAGTTAAACAATTTCAGACCATAACCTCTGCCACCATTTCTTTGGATGGATGCTGTTCATGATCTTGCCAATCCCATATACACACCTTCCAGCAAGCTTAGCGGTCCCCGGCCTACGAGCACCATCGGAGCAGGCCGGCAACGGAAGGAGCAGCGTGGCGGCATACCACTCCAGGGAGCAGCACGTGCTGGAACAGGAGAGCGATGGCAGTGAGAGAGGGACGTCACCAAGATCCAGGTCGGTGATTGGAGCGTGGACAGGTACAGCAGGAGTGGCGAGGTCAGTACGAAGGAGCGACAAGAGAAGGATGAGAGGGGATCTCATAGAAACATATAAAATTCTGATGGGACTGGACAGGTTAGATGCAGGAAGAATGTTCCCGATGTTGGAGAAGTCCAGAACCAGGGGACATAGTCTAAGGATAAGGGGTAAGTCATTTAGGACCGAGATGAGGAGAAACTTCTTCACGGAGAGTTGCTAACCTGTGGAATTCCCTACCGCAGAGAGTTTTGATGCCAGTTCGTTGGATATATTCAAGAGGGAGTTAGATGTGGCCCTTATGGCTAAAGGGATCAAGAGGTATGGAGAGAAAGCAGGAAAGGGGTACTGAGGTGAATGATCAGCCATGATCTTATTGAATGGTGGTGCAGGCTCGAAGGGGTGAATGGCCTACTCCTGCACCTATTTCTATGTTTCTATGTAGAGGGATGTGATTGGGGCCCAGGAGAGGTCCGAGTTCAGGGCCCAGAAGAGGCGAGGGCCCAGGGGCAGCACGAGCCAGCCCTCACCGCGGTATGTGTGCTCACTAGGTCCGTGCAGCAGAGCTGGTCTCCAGTCTTCTTGGTTAATCCCTGCCACTGGACCAAGACCTAGCTCTGTCAAGCCCGTGTGGTGGCTGGTGTGCAACGGCCACCACACGTTAAAAAATCCACGCATCTTCCACCCTTCAACATGTAGTTCGGGATCCGAAATATTAGGTTTTTCATTGAAACACCTGTGAACTTTTTGGCGTGGATTCACGTCATCCTCGGCTCGAGGGACTGCCTATGATGATGATCATCATCTAGACTCCTTTTGTTCCTTAACTTGTCACATTACCATGTCCTTTAGCCTTGTACAATCATGCCTTTTGTCATTTAATCTCTCCTGCCTTCCACCTATCACACACCTTCCCTTTTTGTTCTTTCCTCTCCCACCCCTCTTCCCTTCGCTGCCTCTGCACGTGCTTAAAACCTGTTACATCTCTAACCTTTTCCAGTTCTGACGAAAGGTCATCGACCTGAAATGTTAACTCTCTTTCCCTCTCCACAGATGTTGTCTGACCTGCTGAGTATTTCCAGCATTTTCTGTTTATAGTTAAAATTTCAAGCATCTGCAATATTTTGCTTAAGTTTTGTGATGTTTTATTATTAAAATCATAGAACAGTTACAGCACAGAAGGAGGCCATTCGGCCCATCAAGCCCGTGCCGGCTCTCTGCAAGAGCACTTCAGCTAGTCCCACTCCCCAGACAACACTCCAGTTGAGGCCGAACCAGTGTTTTATAAAGGTCCAGTGTTTTATAAAGGTAATTAGTGTGTAAATGCGGGCTGCACAGCAGTAAGTACATAAGAAATAGGAGCAGGAGTCAGCCATTTGGCCCCTCGAGCCTGCTCCGCCATTCAATAAGATTATGGCTGATCCGATCATGGACTCTGCTGCACTTCCCTGCCCACTCCCCATAACCTTTATTCCCTTATTGCTCAAAACTCTGACTATCTCCACCTTGAATATATTCAATGACCCAGCCTCCACAGCTCCCTGGGTCAGAGAATTCCACAGATTTACAACCCTCTGAAAGAAGAAATTCCTCCTCATCTCAGTTTTAAATGGGTGGCCCCTTATTCTGAGACTATGTCCCCAAGTTTTAGTTTCCCCTGTGAGTGGAAATATCCTCTCTGCATCCACCATGTTGAGCCCCCTCATTATCTTGTATGTTTCAATAAGATCACCTCTCATTCTTCTGAACTCCAATGAGTATAGGCCCAACCTACTCAACCTATTTTTATAAGTCAACCCCCTCATCTCCAGAATCAACCTAGTGAACCTTCTCTGAACAGCCTCCAATGGAAGTATATCCTTCCTTAAATACGGAGACCAAAACTGTACGCAGTACTCTAGGTGTGGCCTCACCAATACCCTGTACAGTTGCAGCAGAACTTCTCTGTTTTTATACTCTATCCCCCTTGCAATAAAGGCCAATATTCCATTTGCCTTCCTGATTACTTGTTGTATCTGCATACTAACTTTTTTTGTGTTTCATGCACAAGGACCCCCAGGTCCCTCTGTACTGCAGCACTTTGCAATTTTTCTCCATTTAAATCATAATTTGCTTTTCTAATTTTTCTACCAAAGTGGATAACCTCACATTTTCACACATTATACTCCATCTGCCAAATTTTTGCCCACTAACTTAGCCTGTCTATATCCCTTTGCAGAATTTGCTTTCCCACCCATCTTTGTATCATCAGCAAACTTGGCTACATTATACTTGGTCCCTTCATCCAAGTCGTTAATATAGATTGTAAATAGTTGGGGTCCCAGCACCGATCCCTGCGGCACCCCACTAGCTACTGATTGCCAACCCGAGAATGAACCATTTATCCCGACTCTCTGTTTTTTGTCAGCTAGCCAATCCTCTATCCATGCTAATATATTAACCCCAACCCCGTGAACTTTTATCTTGTGCAGTAACCTTTTATGTGGCACCTTGTCAAATGCCTTCTGGAAGTCCAAATACACCACATCCACTGGTTCCCCTTATCCACCCTGCTCGTTACATCCTCAAAGAATTCCAGCAAATTTGTCAAGCGTGATTTCCCTTTCATGAAACCATGTTGACTCTGCTTGATAGAGTTATGCATTTCCAAATGTCCTGCTACTGCTTCCTTAATAATCGACTCCAGCATTTTCCCAACGACAGATGTTAGGCCAACTGGTGTATAGTTTCCTTCTTTCTGTCTGCCTTTTTTAAATAGGGGAGTTACATTTGCGGTTTTCCAATCTGCTGGGTACTCTGCAGAATCCAGGGAACATTGGTAGATTACAACCAATGCATCTGCGATCTCTGCAGCCACTTTTAAGGCCCTAGGATGTAAGCCATCGGGTTGCCTTTAATCCCATTATTTTACCGAGTACTACTACTTTAATGATAGTGATTGTATTAAGTTCCTCCCTCCCTATAGCCCCTTGATTATCCAGTATTAGGATGTTTTTAGTGTCTTCTACCATGAAGACCGATACAAAATATTTGTTCAGCGTTTCTGCCATTTCCCTGTTCCCCATTATTAATTCCCCAGTCTCATCCTCTAGGGAACTAACATTTACTTTAGCCACTCTCTTCCTTTTTATGTACCTATAAAAACTCTTACTACAGGTATCTGTTTTTATATTTCATGCTGGTTACTTTCATAATCTATCTTCCTTCTATTATTTTTTTTTTACTTGTTCTTTGCTGGCTTTTAAAAGGTTCCTAATTCTCTGGCCTCCCACTAGTCTTGGCCACTTTGTATGCCCTTGGACTGGAACTTCAAATTTACATCAATCTGATGTAGCATTACATGTTGGGGTTTACAATATGTAAGAAGGACATGTATGTGGGAATATAAAAGAGTCCAGGGACAGGGTGGTGACATCAATGCGAGTAGACAGCTCAGGGAGAGCTAGTATCAGCACGGGTATCATAGACTGAGGGACGACCTCCTCCCAGGGAGAGCTCGCATCGGCACAGGTATCATAGGCTGAGGGAGCTCCTCCTCTCGGTGAGAGCTAGCATCAGCACAGGTGTCATAGGCTGAGGGACCTCCTCCTCTCGGGGAGAGCTAGCATCGGCACAGGTATCATAGGCTGAGGGACCTCCTCCTGTATTGTAATTTCAATAATTCTTGTGAAAAAAGGACAATGTTGTTCTGGTTTCCGTTGGAGAGCCTCTGTACTTGCTTAAAACCTGTTACATTCTCCAGTCATCTGAGGTCGGTGGGAACAATCTTTGAACCACAAAATGTGAGGGAGTTGCATTATCAACAGTGGATAGTGTCATTAATCAAGAGTGCTTCATTAATCTTGATATTTCAACTGTGTTAATTTAGATCTGTCACATAATAGTTTGCATTGTGACATTTTACATTTTCTCACCTTGCTTTCCCTCCCCCCCCCGGCCACCCTCCCCCCCCCCCCCCCCGGCCACCCTCCCCCCCCCCCCCCCCCCCCGGCCACCCTCCCCTTTCTGTGTGAGCTATACACATTCACGGTTTTGACAGGCAACTTTCTTAAGGCTCTGTGAACGCGAGACCAGCTGGGCCGATATGCCCGACAATGCTTTGGTTTTAACACCCACTCTGCACATTTTAGTAACGCTGGGACCAAGATCGCAAATTCACCTTTGAGATGCAAAGCTGCATCTCGTATTTCCACAGCACCATGGTGAAAGTGCTTTTCGTTCCATTTTTAAAAAATTGAGTATCTTGCGGAAATTGTGAGAAAACCTTAATTCTTTGCTTCTAATCGAATTAATTGCGGTAATTTTGAAATACATTGTTTTAAAAAAAATGTTCACTAGTCTCCACAACAACATGGGCTGGATTTTCGGCTTTGCGGATTTCGGGGCGGTAATAGCAGCAGGGCGGTAAAGTTTGCGCCCGGGAACAGTTTGCGCCTGTCGGCAAAATTCATCAGCTGGGCCCTGAGTGTGGGACGGAGCGCTAAGGGAGGCGTTGTACACCTCTCTTGGGGCGCTAGGCCGGCTGAGCATGGGAAAATCCCAAGCTAAAGAGCTGGCCTAGGAGCGCTCGGAGAGGTCTAAGGAGAAAAAGAAACCGGGGAAAAAAACCCCACAAACATTCCCAATAAATAGCTCACACCACTACACCATAAATTGCAAAAAAAATAAAAAACAATTACACTGACCCGAGGTCCACATTACTTGCCTCACTGCAGCCACTACAGCTCGGACTGCCCGCTTTCACAGGCGGTCCCAGCAGGGCGCTCTACGGAGCGTGACTGATCGGGCAGCAGCCAAAAATCAAGCCGCTGTTGGCTTTTCCCCAATTGAGAACTTTTATTCCTGGTCCATCTTTGTCCTTTTCCATAACTACCTTAAATCTAACTGAATTATGATCACTAGCACCAAAATGCTGTCTCACTGATGCCCCTTCCACCTGCCCAGTTTCAATCCTTAAAACTAAGTCCAGAACTGCCCCCTTCCTTGTTGGGCTTGCTACATATTGGCTAAAAAAGTTCTCCTGAATGCATTTTAGGAATTCTGCCCCCTCTACACCTTTCACACTATTTCTATCCCAGTTAATATCCAAACATTGCTGTGCGAGTCGCTCCTCTGTTAGCTTCGGGGGATGGCCTCTCGCCCTTAGCCTCCCCATTTGTTTTGGAACTTGCTGTATTTGCCCATCAATTGCCTATTAACTTACCACAGAAAGTTAAGTCTTGTCATGACAAGTGTAAGTACCAGTTTAACGGTGTGTTAATAACTGCCAGTCAACCTCTCTGGCACCAAAGATTCACTGTTGTAATTGCGTGTGGTCTCATTCCTTCAGGTTTTAAATTTTTCAGGGAAATTCTAAAAATGTAAAATTAAAAAAATATATATTTTTCTTTTCTCTCTTCTCTTTTATTCCTCTTCTCCCTCTTAATCCATTCCTCCTTTCCCTCTCGTTATTTCTCTTTCTGTACCTGTTTGACCTTGAATTTGCCTCCTTTAACTTGCCCTCCCTCTCAGTCGTTCCACTATTTATTTCCCAATCCTTGAACCTGATTGGTTAAGGAGATACCCTGTTGCTTCCTCTGTTCACTCGGGTCCCAGGTGGCCCATTTCCCTCATTGCAACATTATCAGTTCACACTTCCAGCAACGTTGTGGACAGAATTGTTTGAGCTGAAGGGTGTAGGGGCAAGTCTAACTAGTGGCAGATGCTGTTAGATGCCCTGCGACAGAAAATTCTGACCCATTATAAACATGGAATCCTTGTTTCTTTGTAATTAGTGTTTCTCCACTCTTGGCCTTTGCTTGTTGTCACATGTCATTTTCCTCTGCCTCCCCATTTCTTTTGGGAGGGGGGAAACTGGTGTCCAGATAACAGATTATCTGTTCATTATCGCATGCTGTTTGTGGGTGCTTGCTGTGCACAATTTGGCTACTGCGTTTCCCACATAACAACAGTGACTACACTTCAAAAGTACTTCATTGGATGTAAAGCGCTTTGGGACATCCTGAGGATGTTAAATGCGCTATATAAATGCAAGTCTTCTTTCTTTGTAAAGGGGCCCTCCTACCATCCAGTACCAGGGTCTTCATCTTGGATATTATCCTGTGTTATTTTGGATTCTAACACTCGCTGCTGTTTTATATTTATCTCCATTTTAAAACAAAATCCTATCTGGTAATAGATTATCCAAGTAGTGTGCTGCTGCACAACAAGGCATTTTACTGAAGTAGGTTCTTACTAGTTGAAATGAAAGGTTATTTTGATAAAGAAAAAAGGAAGATTTGCATTTCTATAGTGCATTTCACGACCACCGGACGTCTCAAAGTGCTTTACAGCCAATGAAGTACTTTTGGAGTGTAGTTACTGTTGTAATGTGGGAAACGCAATAGCCAATTTGTGCACAGCAAGCTCCCACAAACAAATAATCGTTTTTGTGAAGTTGATTGAGGGATAAATATAGGCTCAGGACACCAGCAATAACTGCCCTGCTCTTCTTCAAAATAGTTCCGTGGGATCTTTTACGTGGTGCTATTTTTTTATGATAGGCATAAAAAAGCATCACATTTTCTTTTGAATTGGTTGTGATGCAAAGTTTCTGTTTTCTATTTACAGGCTCTGTCCTGTGAAGTTTGCCATACATTTATCACTGAAGAGACAAATTTGGAGACTTTGAGACCTATGGTTACCATTTACTGTCCTCCTCTCGTGCTACCAAAAGTAAGTGTGTTTGTTCATTGTTTTTGTCTTAAAGCATTCTAGGCACATTGGGCCCAATTTTGGCCAATTTTTTTGGAGTAAGTTGGTTTTTCTGGCGTAAGTTTAAAAAAACGCCATTTTCCCCAATGAACTTGCTCCAGAGTAACTCAGTTAGGTACGATTGTTTTTAGTTGAGTTTTTTTTTCAAAAGGGGGCGTTCTCAGCCACTTCGGCAAGTTTGGCCAGCTAAAACTTACTCCAAATCGACTTAGGTCAGCGTATGTGGCCAGCTCTGAAAAACATTGCGGGCAGTTAAGAAGTCGGCGCAGGTTAAAGCACTAAACAAAGCACAAAAATAAGCATTCAATAACAAATAAAAAATACAAGCAAGCTGAGAGGACCTGCACCAAAACTTACAAAGCACTAAACAAACCACAAAAACTAATAAGCAATCAATCAATAACAAATAAAAAATAGAAGTCCTACCTTTATGCCAGAAACAAGTTTTTTTTTAAAGTCCCCCCCCTCCCACCATCAAAACACTCCTCCTCTCCCCCGCCCAATCAAAACTCTCCTCACTCAACAAAGCACAATCATCAATAAATAAAAAATAAAACTTAAGTCCTACCTCGGCCCGGGAAGTCAGCCGGCCGGCCGGTGCGGGAAGCCACTCGGCCGGGGATAGGGTGCAGCGAACATCCGGGCGTCCCTTCGGCCGGGGATAGGGGCTGAGAGCATTGGGTCCTGCTCACAACCCGCAGGACATGCTGGGAGGTTGAGGAGCATGCGCGCAGACTTCACTACGTTTGCGCGCAGCTGCCGCCAGTGTTTTCTGCGCTGGGCTGTTGCTCCGCCCCCCCCACTTCACTATCTAAGCCACACTGGGACACCGGAGACTCGGCAGAGCGGGCAGGATGGGGCCACTTTTTTTCGGTGCCATTTCCAGCGCGCAAAGTCGGCGCATTTAGGGTAAGTGCGCCGAAAAAAGGGATTGGGGAAAATTGGGCCCAATGAAAGGACATGGACAACTCGCAGTTATATAATTCCTTATCACATTGTTGCACGGCCCAAAAATCTAACCAGCTCACTAAAGGCCTCCGGGGAAGGGGACCTGACACCCCGAGCTGGCCTTGCTTATGTGATTGATTCTTAATGCCTTCAGTGCAACGAGGGATGAGTAATGAATGCTGCCTTGCAAGTGTCATCCAACTGCATATATTCACCTTGTGCTCCTTCCTGATTTGCCCAAAGCCTTCTCTTTGCCTTTTGACATTAGAAATTGTGCTAATACTTCAGTACTTGTTACTGAAAGCTGTTAATGGGCTAGAAATAGTTTTTTTGGTGATAGCGGATTTATTCCGGCATTTTTTGCCAAAAATTGGTAAAAATCGGCGTTGCACGAGATTCGCGAACCACGGTACTCACCAATTTTAGTCCGAGGCTGATTACCGCTAGAAAGACAGGCCCTCTGAGGAGGGAAAACACCCCCAAAAAGTAACAAAAATCAAAAAATAAAACATTCACAAGACACTTAGCTGGCTAATTGCTGAAAAAGAATAAAAATATAAAAACATAAACTTTTTTTTTTTTTACAGGTCTTCATACTTACCGCTGTTTCTGGGGCTACAACGCAGGGTTTTCTCGGGCGTTTTTTTTCTTCCTGACTACGGGTACGCCGAACGGCTAATTTTAAGCGTTCACATTTTTTTTGGTGTTGCACGACTGCTGTCCACTTTTCAGCGGTATTTCAAAACCGCCGGTGCACAACTTTGGCCAATTTAGGTGAGTATTGTTTACTGTCAAAAAAGGTGAAATATCGCCAAAAAAACGGGCATAAGACTGGTGAATTTCTAGCCCTTAGTGTTTTACACTTAGTGATGGAGGCTGCGGTCAACACTGTGCCACCCGACGACGACAAGGTTCAATACCACCTCCAGCTTTCCAACGCAGCCTTCAGTCGCCTGAGGAAGAGAGAGTGTTCGAAAATCAGGCCCTCAGATTTGGCACGAAGCTTATGATCTATAGAGCTACAGTGATACCCACCCTCCTCTATGGCTCAGAGACATGGACCATATACAGCAGACACCTCAAATCGCTGGAGCAATACCACCCATGATGTCTCTGTAAGATCCTACAAATCCCCTGGGAGGACAGACGCACCAATGTTAGTGTTCTTCATCAGGCCAACATCCCCAGCATCAAAGCACTGACCACACTCGATCAGCTCCGTTGGGCAGCCCACATTGTTCGCATGCCCGACACAAGACTCCCAAAGCAAGCGCTCTACTCAGAACTCGTCCACGGCAAGCGAGCCCCAGGTGGGCAGAGGAAACATTTCAAGGACACCCTCAAAGCCTCCTTCATAAAGTGCAACATCCCCACTGACACCTGGGAGTCCCTGGCCAAAGATCGCCCTAAGTGGAGGAAGAGCATCCAGGAGGGTGCTGAGCACCTCGAGTCTCATTGCCGAGAGCGTGCAGAAAACAAGCGCAAGCAGCGGAAGGAGCAGCAAACCAGACTCCCCGCCCACCCTTTCCTTCAACGACTGTCTCCCACCCGTGACAGAGACTGTAATTCTTGTATTGGACTATTCAGTCACCTGAGAACTCACTTTTGAAGTGGAAGCAAGTCTTTCTCGATTTCGAGGGACTGCCTATGATGACTCCACTGTCTTCGCAAGGTGGTTTATTTGGAGGCAGAAGAGGAGCAACAACTACAAGCTTCCTTGACAACTGCTGAAGTTATTTGCCTGGTCCTCTCTTAAACCTCTAACAACTGTCTCCCTACCACAGGGCAACATGTCCCCCCCCCCCCTCCCCCAAACTTACAGCTGCTCCATCCCACCTTGAATAAAAAGGGATGCCTCACAATCAAACCCTCGCCCTCTTTCTCATTCCACAGCATCATGCTTCACACTGACACTTATTTTTCCTGTTCCTGCTTGCTGACATCCACTTCTGGATGAACAACAATTTTCTCCAATTGAATACTGGGAAGAATGAAGCCATTTTTTTCGGTCCCCGCCACAAACTCCGTTCCCTAGCCACTGACTCCAACTCCATCCCTCTCTCCAACTCCTGTCTGAGGCTGAACCAGACTGTTCACAACCTTGGTTTCATATTTGACCCTGAAATGAGCTTTCGACCACATATCCATAACATAACTAAGACCGCCTATTTCGACCTCCGTAACATCGCTTTTCTCCGCCCTTGCCTCAGCTCTTCCGCTGCTGAAACTCTTATCCATGCCTTTGTTACCTCTAGACTTGTCTATTCCAACACATTCCTGGCTGGCCTCCCACATTCTACCCTACATAAACTTGAGGTGATGCAAAACTCGGCTGCCCTTGTTCTAACCCGCTCACCCATCACCCCTATGCTCACTGACCTACATTGGCTTCCGGTTAAGCAATGCCTTGATTTCAAAATTCTCATCCTCATTTTCAAATCCCTCCATGGCCTTGCCCCTCCCTATCTCTGTAATCTCCTCCAGCCTCTCAACCTGCCGAGATGTCTGTGCTCCTCTAATTCTGCCCTCCTGAGTATCCCTGATTATAATCGCTCATCCATTGGTGGCCGTGCCTTCTGTTGCCTGGGCCCCAAGTTCTGGAACTCACTGCCTAAACCTCTCTGCCTCTCTACCTCTCTCTCCTCCTTCAAGACGCTCCTTAAAACATACCTCTTTGACCAAGCTGCACTAATTTCTACTTCTGCTGCTTGGTGTCAAATTTCTATCCCATAATATTCCTGTGAGTGCATTGGGATGTTCCACTATGTTAAAGGTGCTATATAAATACAAGTTGTTGTTCCTCCATATTGAAAATGCATTGATATTGCAATATCAGCATGTTATTGAAACAACTGCACGTCTCCCGCTTATTACCAAGATGTTACACACTCCTTCCAAGGCTCACTCAAGGAGCCCTGTGTTATATATGTAAACTTGTATTTACTCTGTACAACCGCCAGAGGGCTCATTCCCTGGAGTCCCAAGGGATCCCATAATCCCTTGGGAGCACAGGTATTTAAGGAGGCCTCACAGGTTGGAGAGGCACTCTGGAGACCTGCAATAAGATTAAGGTCACACTTTACTTTGAGCTCACAATGTTTAGTCTGACTCTTTCTCCATACATAACAACTGGCGACGAGATACAGATAGCGAACCCAAAGATGTAGAGAACAGTGGGCATCTTGGAGAAATTCTCGGAGGGAGATGATTGGGAAACTTTTGTGGAGTTCTTGGGAAGGAGGATCGTGGCGGACGGCATCAGGCCCACCAACACGAAGACGGAAGCAATCGGGAACGCACCGAGGCCACGGAACGTGACGGAGCTGCAGTCATTTCTGGCACTCATGAGCTAATTTGGTAACCTTCTTACCGGGTCTCAGCACACTGTTAGAACCACTGCAGGTCTTACTATGAAAAGGGGACAAATGGATTTGGGGCAAAAGCCAAGAAAATGCCTTTGTAAAAGCGAGAAAATTGTTATGCTCAAACAAATTGCTTGTGGTGCATGATCCATGTAAGCGTTTGGTACTAGCATGTGATGCGTCGTCATATGGCGTCGAGTGTGTATTGCAACAAGCTAATAATTTCGGATGCTTATGCATCCAGGAATCTGTCGAAGGGTGAGAGAGCCTACAGCATGATTGAGAAAGAAGCGTTAGCATGTGTCTATGGGGTAAAGAAAATGCATCAATACCTGTTTGGGCTAAAATTCGAATTGGAAACTGACTATAAGCCACTTATATCTCTGTTTTCCAAGAGTAAAGGGATAAATACCAACGCATCAGCCCGCATCCAGAGATGGGCACTCATGTTGTCCGCATACAACTACACCATCCGCCACAGGCCAGGCACAGAAAACTGCGCCGATGCTCTCAGAAGGCTGCCATTGCCCACCACGGGTGTGGAAATTGCGCAGCCCGCAGATCTAGCCATGGTTATGGAAGCATTTGAGAGTGAGCAATCACCCGTCACTGCCCGGCAGATCAAAGCCTGGACAAGCCAGGACCCCTTATTATCTCTAGACAAAAAGCTGTGTGCTTCACGGGAGCTGGTTCAATGTCCCAGTGGAAATGTAGGAAGAGATAAAGCCGTTCCAACGGCATTAAGATGAAATGTCTATACAGGCAGACTGCCTTCTGTGGGACAATCGAGTAGTGGTCCCCAAGAAGGGCAGAGACACCTTCATCAATGACCTCCACAGTACCCACCCAGGCATCGTAATGATGAAAGCGATAGCCAGATCCCAAGTGTGGTGGCCCGGTATCGATGCGGACTTAGAGTCCTGCGTTCACAGATGTAATACATGCTCGCAGTTAAGCAACATACCCAAGGAGGCGCTGCTAAGTTTATGGTCTTGGCCCTCCAAATTGTGGTCTAGGGTACATGTCGACTATGCAGGCCCGTTCTTGGGTAAAATGTTCCTTGTGGTTGTAGACGCGTATTCCAAGTGGATTGAATGTGTGATAATGTCGATTAGCACGTCCGCTGCCACGACTGAAAGCCTGCAGGCCATGCTTGCCACTCACGGCTTACCCGATGTCCTAGTGAGCGACAACGGGTCATGTTTTACCAGTACTGAGTTCAAAGAATTCATGACCCGTAACGGGATCAAACATGTCACATATGCCCATTTAAACCAGCGTCCAATGGTCAGGCAGAGAGAGCAGTGCAAACCATCAAGCAAGGCTTGAAGAGGGTAACTGAAGGCTCACTGCAGACTCGCCTATCCCGAGTCATGCTTAGCTACTGCATGAAACCCCACTCACTCACTGGGATCCCATCTGCTCATGAAAAGAGCACTTAAGACAAGGCTCTCGTTAGTTCACCCTGATCTACATGAACAGGTAGAGAGCAGGCGGCTTCAACAAAGTGCATACCATGATAGCGCAAATGCGTCATGCGAGATTGAAATCAACGATCCTATATTTGTATTGAATTATGGACATGGTCCCAAGTGGCTTTCCAGCACTGTCGTGGCCAAAGAGGGGAGCAGGGTGTTTCGGGTCAAACTTTCAAATGGACTCATTCACCGGAAACACTTGGACCAAATCAAACTCAGATTCACAGACTATCCTGAGTAACCCATCTTGGAACCTACAATTTTTGATCCCCCAACATACACACCAGTGGCAACCGGCACTACGGTTGACCACGAAGCAGAACCCATCATCCACAGCAGCCCAGCAAGGCCCAACACGCCAGGCAGGCCAACAAGGCCAGCTGCACAGCAGCTCAGCGAGGGCCCAACAAATGATTCAACAATACCAGCTTTCACACTGAGACAATCAACCAGAGCAAGAAGGGCCCCAGATCGACTCACATCGTAAATAGTTACACTATTGACTTTGGGGGCGGGGGGGGGGGGGGGGAGTGTTGTTATATATGTAAAGTATGTACTCTGTACAGCCACCAGAGGGCTCATCCCTTGGAGTCCCAAGGGATCCCATAATCCCTTGGGAGCACAGGTATTTAAGGAGGCCTCATAGGTCGGAGAGGCACTCTGGAGACCTGCAATAAAAGACTAAGGTCACACTTTGCTTTGAGCTCACAGTGTTCAGTCTGACTCTTTCTCCATACATAACACCCTGCCCTGACTCTTGTTTGGCCTCCTGCAGTCAGTACCTTGCCCGTGGTGCATCAAAACCTCGTTTAAAAGGGCTGGCGCAATAAAACCTGTCGTAGATCAAATCAAATCTTTAGTCAGACACCAGTGGAATTTAAAAGCAGAATACTGCGGATGGTGATAATCTGAAATAAAAATAGAAAATGCTGGAAATACTCAGCCGGTCAGGCAGCGTTCTGACGAAAGGTCATCGACCTGAAATGTTAACCAATTGAATTTAGCTGCGTCAAAACGGCTCTGCAATGCTGATTCCAGAATGAATGCCGTTTTCCATCCTGGGGCTCATCCTGCACCACACCCTTGGCAGCTGCCTTTAAGGACCCGAAAGTGCCCGAGCTGTCTCTCCCCCTGGGCCTGCCCCAAATATTGCACAACCAGGTGGCCATTCACTGCATTCCGACGAGTCCCGAGAGCAAGTTTGGGCGCTCGGGTTAAGGTGTTTGAATGATGATGATGAGGGTTAAAGTGCTCACAGAGCACACTTTGTTCAAAGTACACTTGTGGAGAGAAAACTCTCCCTTAATATCTCCTGTGGGCTTTTATGCCTCACTGGGTCAACATTCTGGTTCCATGCGATTCTCCCACGAAGTTTGCTGAAACCTTGGGGAGCTGTGCAGAACCTGATGATTCGCTTGCAAGGTTCCTTCACGGCCACGGCGTACAAGGCACGGTAATTGGCTGAAGAACATCAGCAACGTGGGGAAAAAGGTCTGGCATATCCTTTCCGATGCGAACGTCTCAAACTATTATCATGTGTACACAGCCAATCCCACGCCTGGAAGAAATGACATTGTTTGGAGTCAGAGAGAAAGAAAGGAAGTTGCATTTACATCATCATCATAGGCAGTCCCTTGAGTCGAGGATGACTTGCTTCTATAGCATCTTATATAACTTGCTTATATAGCATCTTTCAGATCCCCAGCATGTCTTTGCAGACGATGAATTACTGTTGTTGTGTTGACAAATGCAGCCATGGATGTTTTTTTACCTCCAGCTGAGGATTTCACCTTTATACGTTTGTGCCTCACTTGCAGGCTGTGGGTTGGTTGCATAGCACCAAAGGTCGACTGTTTCAATTATTCATCTTCAGTTTTCAGCTTTAAACGGCAATATGACTTCACATACCCACCGAGTCTATTCTGCAGCATCTTTATCAGATCCACGTTCAGTTTGATACAATATTTGCAAAACATGCAACTCTCACCGTTCTATTCCCTCCAATTTCTCTAGGAACAAAGGCAATTGCAGAAAATCCCCCCAAAAATTGTGTTCACTGGGTTATGAACTGAAATCTGAGAGAATCTGTGTGCTGCAAAGGAAAGGGGCATGCTGTGCAATGTTCCCTGCAAGCTGCGCTTTGGTCTGCGTGGCCTGTTTCTTTTAATGCGCGGTCCCTTTAAATTTCTGCGCATGCGCGGTATTTACAATGTGAACGCCGGTGAGCGGCCTGCACGGAGCTTGCAGATTACTGCATGGATGCGGTGCGCACCTTAGTGGGAACATTGATGTCGTATAATAGTGACATCTGGGAAAGGCGAGAGAGGGGCCAGAGTCCTTTTTATATTACAGTTTCATTCAGTTGAAGGTGATGTTTGTTTTAGTACTTTATCAAGTTTAATCCAAATTTCAGAATTGATCTTTTGCCAGACTATTACAGGGTTGAATCTGAATATCTATTGTATCCAGTTCCAGCGTAGATGTCACAATTTAAAGTTCCTTGACCATGCAATGATTAAACTCTAAATGGCCTGATGCTTTGTTTATTTAACATTCAGACACTTCTTAAGAGGCGATGCAGACATTGCAATCAGAGAGGAGGAGTGTGAATTATTAGACGAGATAAACATAGTGAAAGAGGAAGTATTAAGGGGTATGGCAGCTTTGAAAGTGGATAAATCCCCAGGCCCGGATGAAATGTATCCCAGGCTGTTATGAGAAGCAAAAGAGGAAATAGCAGAGGCTCTGACCATCATTTTCCAATCCTCTCTGGCTACAGGTGTGGTGCCGGAGGACTGCTAATACTGTACCTTTGTTTAGAAAGGGATAGTCCGAGTAATTACAGGCCAGTCAGCCAAACCTTGGTACTGGGAAAATTATTGAAAAGAATTCTGAAGGACAGGATAAATCTTCATTTAGAAAGGCATAGATTAATCAAGGATAGTCAGCATGGAGTTGTCTGACTAACTTGATTGAATTTTTTGAAGCGGGTCAATGAAAGCAGTGCATAAGGATGTATTGTACATGGATTTTAGCAAGACTTTTGATAAGGTCCCACATGGCAGACTGGTCACAAAAGTAAAAGCACAAGGCGAAGTGGCAAGTTGTATTCAAAATTGCTTCAGAGGCAGGAAGCAAAGGGTAATGGTTGATGGGTGTTTTTGTGACGGGAAGGATGTTTCCATAGTGGTTCTGCAGAGTCCCTTGTTTTTTGTGGTATACATCAATGATTTAGACTTGAATATTGGGGGGTATGCATAAGAAGTTTGCAGATGATACAAAACTTGGCTGTGTGGTTGATAATGAAGAAGAAAGCTGTAGACTTCAAGAAGATATCAATGAACTGATCAGGTGGGCAGAACAGTGACAAATGGAATTCAATCTGGAGAAGTGTGAGGTAATGCATTTGGGGAGGGCTAACAAGGCAAGGGAATACACATTAAATGGTAGGACACAGAGAAGTGCAGAGGAAGAAAGGGACCTTGGAGTGCATGTCCACAGATCCCTGAAGGTAGTAGGCCAGGTAGATAAGGTGATTAAGAAGGCATACGGAATACTTACCTTTATTAGCCGAGGTATAGAATATAAGAGCAGGGAGGTTATGCTTGAACTGTATAAAACATTAGTTAAGCCACAGCTAGAGTAGTGTGTGCAGTTCTGGTCACCACATTACAGGAAAGATGTGATTGCAGAGGAGATTTTCAAGGATGTTGCCTGGACTGGAGAATTTTAGCCATGAGGAAAGATTGGATAGACTAGGTTTGTTTTCTTTGGAACAGAGGAGTTTGAGGGGAGATTTAATTGAGGTGTATAAAATTATGAGGGGCGTAGATAGAGTGGATATGAAGGACCTATTTCCTTTAGCAGAGGGATCAATAATGAGGGACATAGATTTAAAGTAATTGGTAGAAGGTTTAGAGGGGATTTGAGGCAAAGTTATTTTACCCAGAGGATGGTGCTGGTCTGGAACTCGCTGCCTGAAAGGGTGGTAGAGACAGAAACCCTCACCACATTTAAAAAGTACTTGGATATGCACTTGAAGTGCCGCAACCTACGGGGCTACAGACCAAGAGCTGGAAAGTGGGATTAGGCTGGCTGGCGCAGACATGATGGGCCGAAATGGCTTCCTTCTGTGGTGTAAATTTCTATGATTCTATGGGGTCAAGTTTCGGGTTGCGCCTAGAACGGCGCAGCCCCGCGAGCCACGCCTCATTTGCGTGCTCAAAACCGCGGCGAAAACTTACCTTGGTATTCTCCACTCCCTTCGGTCGATCCAGGCCCTTGGCGCGGTGCAGCACAAGTGGTGGGGGCCGGAGCCAGGTCCCTGCGCTGAAAACAGTGCCGGAACCTCTGCACATGCGCGCTACAGTAGCTCCAGGTGCCCGAAACAGTGTGGGAGGGGCCTGAAGCACGCCACCCCTAGCTCTGGCCGAATGGGCTCACTGGGGTGGCGAAGATCAGGCTGCACCTCCCCTCTTCTTCAGCTCCTGCTCTGGCTGTGGCTCCAGCTTCCTCCCCTGTTCAGCTCACGGTCCCATTGCCTCTCTCACCCCCCCACCACCCCCCCCCCCAGCTCCTGCTCCGCTGCCCGACCCTCCCCCCCCCACCCAGCTCCTGCTCTGCTGCCCGATTTCTCCCCCCCAGCTCCCGCACCACTGCTCGACCCCCTCCCCCAGTTCCAGCTCCGGCTCCGCTCCCTCTTCCTTCGGCGGGACCCGCCCGCCCGGCATCTTGTTGGGGACGGACCCCGCCCGAAGTCTTCGGCCCGGCTTCTTCACATTGGCCGGGCCTGTTCAGCCTCCCCCCCGCCCCCCCTCCTCTCTCCTCTCCCCATCCCTCCTGTCTCCTCTCTCCCTCCCTCCTCTCTCCTCTCCCCCCTCTCTCCTCTCCTCCCTCCTCCCTCCTCCCTCCTCCCTCCTTCCTCCTCTCTCCCTTCCCCCTCACTCTCCCTCTCCCTCTCCCCTCACTCCCCCCTCCCTCTCCCCCTCCCCCTCCCCCTCCCTCTCCCCCTCCCTCTCCCCCTCCCTCTCCCCCTCCCTCTCCCCCTCCCTCTCCCCCTCCCTCTCCCCCTCCCTCTCCCCCTCCCTCTCCCCCTCCCTCTCCCCCTCCCTCTCCCCCTCCCTCTCCCCCTCCCTCTCCCCCTCCCTCTCCCCCTCCCTCTCCCCCTCCCTCTCCCCCTCCCTCTCCCCCTCCCTCTCCCCCTCCCTCTCCCCCTCCCTCTCCCCCTCCCTCTCCCTCCTCCCTCTCTCCCTCCTCCCTCTCTCCCTCCTCCCTCTCTCCCTCCTCCCTCTCTCCCTCCTCCCTCTCTCCCTCCTCTTCCTCTCCCTCCTCTTCCTCTCCTCCCTTCCCTCTCCCTCCCCTCTCCCTCTCCCCTCTCCCTTCCCTCTCTCCTTTCCCCCCTCCCTCCCTCTCCCCTTTCCCCCCTCCCTCCCTCTCCCCCTCCTCCTCCCCCCCCCCCTCGCTGTCAGAAACACATAGACACTGACAGACAGAGAGAGAGAGACACACACACTGGGGGGCCCCCGTGCCAGCACGCTGTTGGAGGGCTCCCGGTGCTGCAGTCAGTGAGTAGAAACGTAATTTTTTATTGATTGATTTTTACATTTTTTTAATTTTTGATTGATTTATTGGTTGATTTATTGATTTATCATTTATTATTGATGGCTCTTTATTTGTAAAAGTGATGTGTTTCATGTTTGTAAACTTCCCTTTCTCTTCCCGCCCCCATCTCTCTTCCCTATGCCTGATTTGTAACCTACGCTTGATTTCTAAGTGTAGGCAAGGTTTTTCTGAGCGTACAAAAATCTATACTTACTCCATTCCAAGTTAGTTTGGAGTAACTTTTCACTGCCTAAACTTTCAAAACAGGCGTAAGTGGCTGACATGCCCCCTTTTGAAAAAAGAAATCTGTTCCAAAATGAAACTTCTAACTGACTAGAACTGGATCAAACTAAATGCCGAGAATTGCAATTTCTAAGATACTCCATTCTAAACCAGTTGCTCCAAAAAAATAGGAGCAACTCAGGCCTAAACTTGACCGCTATGATTCTAACTCCACCATACCACACCATAATGCATTGTGCATTATTTGTACATAGCATAGCATTTCTGTACTTGTAAAACACCGTGCCATCTAATTAGCGTGAGCAGTGCCACAGGAGATCCAGCGTAGTATTTGCCAGATGTCACACTTTAAAATAAAGAGAAAGTAGGCTAGTCACTTAATGCTGGATGCTATTAACTTGTAACCTGAAACATGGAGGGCCATTTCCAAACCCCAAAGTTCTCTGACCACACAACAACTAAAACTCAGGACTGACCTAAGCCTGCATCTAGCTAACAATTTCACTTTTGTGAATTTAAGGGGCTCCGCTCCATCTTAACAGCAGAATAATGTATTATTAATTACATGGTATAGCACTCCCACCCTTATAAAACTGTACAACATTGACTTGCTGTGAACAGTATCATGGTCCTTCAGGTTTAGTCTAATTTTTATAGACTAAGTTGAGAAATGAAATTAAAATTGTAGTTACTAATTTTGAAGTTGCGGTTTTACTCCTCACCGTTCTATTTTCAGGGCATCAATGGAGCTTCATCAGCGGCCAGCCTTCGTTACGCGCACAGGCACTGCAACAGTCAGGGTGCTGGAATTCGGCCACCCGGGTTTACACAATCCCAATCCCGTTGTTAAAGATGAAACTCAGCTCCTTATTGAAGAATATCTTTCTCCATCCAAATTGGTGAGACTTTTTTTTTAAGTTTGTGGAAGAAATTCTGTTGAAAGAATTTCAAAATCAAAAAGCATAATTACATTGCAGCTATATTTCAGAATGATTCCTCCTTTTAAGGTGTGTTTAAGAACATAAGGACATGAGAAATAGGAAAAGGAATCGGCCATTCGGCCCCTCGAATCTGCTCCTCCATTTAATAAGATCATGGCTGATCTCTCTACTTTCAACTCTACGATCAACTCTACTTTCCCACCCTATCTCCATATCCCTTGATTCCCCTCGAGTCCAAAAATCAGTCGATCGCAGTCTTGAATATACTCAACGACTGAGCACCCACAGCCCTTTGGGGTAGTGATTCTAAAGATTCACCACCCGCTGAGTGAAGAAATTCCTCTTCATCTCGGTCTTAAATGGCCAATCCCTTATCCTGAGTTGATGTCCCCTAGTTCTAAACTCTCCAGCTGGGGGAAACAACCTCTCAGCATCTACCCTGTCAATCCCTCTATGAATCTTGTATGTTTAGGGCCTGACACAATATTTTGCGAGATGCTGTGCTCAGGTTGTATGCACAGAAGTGTGCAGTTTTGCTACAGATGTTAGCGTAACCCAAGAGTATCCAAACCAGGGCCAATGGGTCTTGAGCCCTGGCCATCCAGCTCATGAAGCCCAGGCAGCTCAATACCGTACGCACTTGGATCTTGGAATGACCTGTTCTGAATTTCTCAGGCGCGGAGGTTCTTGGCACTGTTGCCTCATTGGTAAATGAATGCTGAACCAGAATGCCAAAATCTGTCAGTGTGGGCAACTTGAATGGGATTTAAATTTTATATGTGGCCCATAAGGCTGCTTTGGTGAGAGCACACTTGGAGTACTGTGCACAGTTTTGATCTCCTTACCTGAGAAAGGATATACCTTGGAGGTGGTGCAACGAAGGTTCACTAGATTGATTCCTGGGATGAGAGGGTTGGCCAATGAGGAGAGTTTGAGTAGATTGGGCCTATAATCTCTGGAAGTTAGAAGAATGAGATGATCTCATTGAAACATACAAGATTCTGAGGGGGATTGACAGAGTAAATGCTGAGAGGTTGTTTCCCCTAGCTGGGGAGTTCAGAACCAGAGGCTCACAGTCCCAGGATAAAGGGCCGGCCATTTAGGATTGAGGTGAAGAGACATTTCTTCACTCAGAGGGTGGTGAATCTTTGGAATTTTCTACCCCAAAGGGATGTGGATGCTCAGTCATTGCGTATATTCAAGGCTGAGATCAATAGATTTTTGGACTCTAGAGGAATCAAGGAATACGGAAATTGGGGCAGCAAGATCAGCCATGATCCCATTGAATGGTAGCGCAGGCTCAAGGGGCGCTATGGTCTACTCCTGCTCGTAATTCTTATGTTCCCTTTTAATGGCCATTTCGGCACTATGGCGGGGGTGGAAAACCTGATTGGATGGATTCAAACATAGAATTGCGGAGAATCTGAGCACGGATTTGGGAAATGAGACCACATACAAGCACTTTGGATACGATAGCATTCAATGTGGTAAAATTTTATCACAAAATCTAAAAGTTTCTGATGCAACCCATTAAAAACATCCGCTAGTGACAGCCAGCTCCCCCCAAAAAAAGGATCCTCTCTATACTGCAAGTGAGGGAGAGACTAACACTTTTTTTTCTCACTCAACATGCAAGACAGTGTGCTGTACAGCATCAAATATGATGGGCGCGCTATCATCTATGACAATATAATACCATAACAACAGATAAAAATAGTAAATTGTTAGCAAAATTGTTATGAAATGTCAGTTTGTTTCTCACTCCATCATAAAATGACATAGAATCTTACAGCACAGAAACCGGCCATTGAGCCCAGCTGGTCAGTGCCGGTGTTTATGCTCCACATGAGCTTCCTCCCTCCCCTCTCACCCTACCAGTATATCCTATTCTTTTTACCCCACACGCACTTATCTAACCTCCCCATAAATGCATCTATGCTATTTGTCTCAACCACTCCCTGTGGTAGTGAGTTCCACATTCTCACCGCTCTCTGGGTAAAGAGGTTTCTCCTGAATCCCTTATTGGATGTATTAGTGACTATGCTATTTATATTTTTAGCCCCTAGTTTTGGACTTCCCACAAGTGGAAACATCTTCTCTATGTCTACCCTATCAAACCCTGTCATAATCTTAAAGACCTCTATTATCTCTGCAATCTCCTCCAGCCCCACAACCCCCAAGATATCTGCCCTCCTGAGCATCCCTGGATTGTAATTGCTCCCCCATTGGCGGCCGTGCCTTCTGTTGCCTCGGTCCCAAGCTTTGAAACTCTCTGCCTAAACTTCTCCACCTCTACCTCACTTTCCTCCTTCAAGACACTCCTTAAAACCTACCTCTGTGACCAAGCTTTTGGTCACCTGCACTAATTTCTACTTATACGGCTTGGTGTCAAATTTTTATCGCATAATACTCCTGTGAAGCGCCTTGGGATGTTTCACTATGTTAAAGGCGCTATATAAATACAAATTGTTGTTATTAGGTCACCTTCGAGAGAAAAGAGCCCCAGCCTGTTCAATTTTTCCTGATAGGTATGACTTCTCAGTTCTGATATCATCCTTGTAAGTCTTTTTTGGACCTTCCCGGTGCCTCTATATCCTCTTTGGTATTGTTGTTTTATATGCCCCCATTGATGGGTAGTGTTTCTGTACATCCCATGCTTTGTATTCCAACATACTATAGTCAGAATGCAAACTGGAGCCAAGAAAGCAAGGGGTTGTGTGGCGGGGAAAGGATTGCAAATGTTTTTGTGACTGGCAGCAGCGCAACTGATGAAGCCACAATTGATGCAATTCCCCATCCCCATCTCTACCTGCGGCCACAGTGAAGCTTGACTGGTGCATCGGCCGAGCAGCCACTTATCCACAGATCCCTTTCAGTTGTTCGGATCTGGATCCGGATGATCACCTAAATCAAGACTACTGAACAGATCAAAAGGTACCAAGTGATGAGGAAGGCCATTCGGCCCATCTTAATTCATCCATCTGGAGCAACTCTCTCTCTTTCTCCCGCCCCGCCCCCCCCAGGCTCGGGCATTGCTGAAACTGGTTGTTTCCTAAATGATTTCAGGGTTTTTGCTTCCGCCACTCTAACCCCCCCCCCCCCTCCAGAGTCCATTCCAAGTCTTGCTCGCTCTCTGTGTGCAAGAGAACCTCCTGGTATCAGTCCTACATTTACCTTATGCTAGTTTGTAGCTGTGTCCCCTTGCCCTCTAATTTAAAGTAATCTTCCGGATTAACCTTTTCCACACCAATGACTACTTCACCCTTGCCTAATGTCTAAGTCTCTCCAGTCCTTTCTCAAAACTCAGACCCTTGGTATCAGAGATTGGCCCCGTGACGCTTCTCTGCACAGTCTCCAGCCCGTGAATGTCTCCCTAGTGTCTGTCATCAGAACTGCACGCAGTACTCAAAATGCGGTCTGACCAGAGCCCTGGATAGTTTGATCATTTTACTCCACTGTTGTGTAATTCAACATTCTATTGTCTTTATTGATTGCTGATTGGCAGTGATTGGACATGTTGAATGTTGAGTTTATAAAGACTCCTATTCCTCTTTCAGCCTCATCCTGAGCTACTTCAACGTCATTCATGGAGTGCGTGTGTCGCCCATTAAATGTACTTGATCTTTTTTCCTGTCCAAAGGTTAAAAGAAAAATGGATTATCTGTATTTCCAGTGGAAAGATGTTTTAACTGATTAAACGTTTTCTCTTTGGGAACTATGCCAGTAAAATGTATTTCAGATACCTTGTAGAAGCACCTTTTTCAAATTGCCTTGACAGTACTTGAGGATATCCTTCCATTGTTCTGTGTTTGCACATTCATTTATTGCTGAGACAGGAGAGAACCAATTTATGTAGCTTTACATAAAAGGAAAAAAAATACTACAACTCTGCATTTTCTTCTCTTTGGAAATATGTAATTAGTTTTAAAGGGTACGTGGAAACTCCTATCCTTTGGCGATGGCAGCACAGAACAGTCCACAATGATTGGGACTACAGGAGAAGCCTCTGGTTTTAATAAATTACTGGAAAGTAGCAATTGTGGGGGGAAAAAGCATAAAAGAAATCTCAAGTTTGTCATAGACTCTCACAGCACCGAAGGAGGCCATTCAGCCCATCGTGCTTGTGCCGGCTCTTTTAAATAGTTACTCAAATAGTCCCACTCCCCCTGCTCTTTGCCCATAGCCCTGCAAATTTGTCCTGTTCCTGTATCTATCGAATTCCCGTTTGAAAGTTACTATTGAATCTGCTTTCACTGTCCTTTCAGGCAGAGCGTGCCAGATCATAACTCGCTGCGTAAAATAAATTCTTCCCATCTCCCCTCTGTCATGTATGTAGACCATGTATACTAACTGTATAGTCGCATAAGGTGTGCCACCAGAGGGCACTGCGGTGGGAGACCTGAGGGTCACCTGCATAGGTGTGCAGGGCCCAGTATAAAAGGCTGCCCACCATGCTTGTGCCTCACTCTGGAGTTTTAATAAATGGGACTGAGGTCACAACAGCTCAAGTACATTACTAGACTTCGTGGAGTCATTCATAAGAGTATTAAAGACATAACACCCTCTGGTTCTTTTTCACCTTCAATCTGTGTCCTCTGGTTACCGACCCTCCTGTCACTGGAAACAGTTTCTCTTATTTACTCTTAAACCCCTTCATGATTTTGAACGCCTCTGTTAAATCTCCCCTTAATCTTCTCTGCTCTACGGAGAAAAACCTCAGCTTCTCCAGTCTCCACTGTTGACAGATAACATTGCAGATTGAAGAGAATAATGCTCTAGATTACACTCATCATACTTGCAGACCTGGTCAAAAACGATTCTAGCCGTTCTCATCCCCTCCTGGGCATCGTGCTTGCACCTGCGTACAATTCTCAGTCGTAGACAAAAGTGACAGCAAATGTGCGTGCAGGAAGGTCCCACAAAAAGCAATGAGATGAATGATAAGATAATCTTGTTTTAGGTGTTGGTTGATGGTTAAATATTTGCCAGGCTATCAGGAGAACTACCCGGCTCCTCTTTGTCCACATTAGAGGGCAGTTTAACATCTCATCTGAAAGACGGCACTTCCAACAGTGCAGCGCTCCCTCAGTATGGCAGTGAAGGCTCAGCCTAGATAACGTGCTGAAGTCTTTGAAGTATGACTTGAACTCACTGAGCCAAAGCTTGACACCTTCAGTGTGATTCTTGATGGGTAATCTGCACTAAAAGTGTGAGGAAAGCCAGGCTATAGCAGTGATTGAGTTCGTTTTACCTAAAGCCTTCAAAACCCTCAGGTTTTTCGATGCAGATATTAGCACGAAACCTATTTTGAAGTGGTTATTTTTGTAGAAAGAGAGGCTGAAGGAGGGAAAGAAAGTTGTGTGGGAGAGTGGTACAGAGTACCAGATACAATAGAAAAGAAAAAGAAAGACAGAAATGCAGAAAGAGAGGGTGAAATTGTGTGAGACAAGGAAAAGAGAGCAGCAAGAATCGAGGAGAGACATTTTTTCCTTACAGGTCTAAAGCACCTTGGGATATTTTTCAGTTAAAAGACGCTGTATAAATGTTGTACAAAGTCAAAGACAAACCCAATTTTAATAAGCAGCATGCTTCATAATGCCCATGTTCTGTCTCTGAGTAGCTAGCTGCTGCTTACTATAATTGCTAGCTGTACCGTCAGATTAAAAAGAGAAACTTTACTTTATATAGTGTCTCGAGATGTCCCAGGGCGCTTTACAGCCAATGAAGTACTGTTGAAGCGTTGCAGTGTAATCGCTATTTTGTAATGCAGCAACTGTTACAACAACCAGCGAAAACGTTTCCCTCACTCGAGCAGGTTGATGGAGGCAGTGCACCAGCACTGTAAGGCTGATTAAAATGACCGTTTCATGGTCTTACAATCCCATCATTATGGAACAGCATTTCCTCTGACTCGATCTAAGGGAGTGTTGACTCCACAGTAAAACATCAATGAATACCGCTACTATCTATTTAATTGGAAGTCAAAACAGGAATGATTCCATGCTTTCCATTCCATAATTCCCACCACAAGCATGTAATCGGGAGCGTCCTGGCAGCAAGCCATTGAGAGACTATGCTGCATTGTGTGTGTTCGGGGGCAGTGCTGAGGGCTTCCCCAGTCTGATGCAGCATAAATGGGGATGCACCTAGACACAGTCACACAACGTGGACTTTGTTTGCTTGCTTGTGTTTGAGTGCAAGCATGTTTATTGCTGTAGGTGTTTATAATGTTTGTGTTTAAAACCTTGGAAGGGACAAACTGTATACTGTGAAAGCAGCCTACCATTTTTATTGAAATATAATGGGATAAATGGTTCATTCTCGGGTTGGAAATCAGTAACCAGTGGGGTGCCGCAGGGATCAGTGCTGGGACCCCAACTATTTACAATCTATATAACTACTTGCAGGAAGGGACCGAGTGTAACATAGCCAATTTTGCCGATGATGGGAGGAAAAGCAATGTGTGAGGAGAACACAAAAAAATCTGCAAAAGGACATAGACAGGCTAAGTGAGTGGGCAAAAATTTGGCAGATGGAATATAATGTTGGAAAGTGTGAGGTCATGCACTTGGCAGAAAAATATCAAAGAGCAAGTTATTATTTAAATGGAGAAAGATTGCAAAGTGATGCAGTACAGCGGGACCTGGGGATACTTGTGCATGAAACACAAAAGGTTAGTATGCAGGTACAGCAAGTGATCAGGAAGGCCAATGGAATCTTGGCCTTTATTGCAAAGGGGATGGAGTATAAAAGCAGGGAAGTCTTGTTACAGTTGTACAGGGTATTGGTGAGGCCACACCTGGAATAGTGCATGCAATTTTGGTTTCCATATTTAAGAAAGGATATACTTGCTTTGGAGGCAGTTCAGAGAAGGTTCACAAGGTTGATTCTGGGGATGAGGGGGTTGACTTATGAGGAAAGGTTGAGTAGGTTGAGCCTCTACTCATTGGAATTCAGAAGAATGAGAGGTGATCTTATCGAAACATATAAGATTATGAGGGGGCTTGACAAGGTGGATGCAGAGAGGACGTTTCCACTGATAGGGGAGACTAGAACTAGAGGGCATAATCTTAGAATAAGGAGCCTCCCATTTAAAACTGAGATGAGGAGGAATTTCTTCTCTGAGAGTTGTGGAATTCGCTGCCTCAGACAGCTGTGGAAGCCGGGACATTGAATAAATTTAAGACAGAAATAGACAGTTTCTTAAACGATAAGGGAATAAGGGGTTATGGGGAGCGGGCAGGGAAGTGGAGCCGAATCCATGATCGGATCAGCCATCATCGTATTAAATGGTGGAGCAGGCTCAAGGGGCTGGATGGTCTACTCCTGCTCCTATTTCTTATGTTCTTATAATGTTGCTCTTCCAGTTATCTTTAATAAGGATAATTGGCAGAAGAACCAAAGTTGACATGAGGGAAAACTTTTTTACGCAGCAAGTGGTTAGGATCTAGAATTCACTGCCTGAGAGGGTGGTGGAGGCAGACTCAATCCTGGCTTTCAAAAGGGAATTGGATAAGAACCTGAGGTAAAAAAGGGCGGGGGAGTAGCAGAGGTGTTCTTGCATGGGCTGGCATGCTGAACGGACAGGCTGAACGGCCTCCTTCTGTGCTCTAAACATTCTGATTCTATTCTTAAAAACTGCTTGGCCCGTTGTTTAAATCAGGAAAATAATTACATTTGTTGCTAGTCGATCTCTTATGGCATTGCACATGGGGAAAAGATTTATAATCCTAAAATATTGTTTTAGTTTGATGTTCATTAATTGACTAGAAGGAGGTCTAAAACTTTAGCAAGGTGATCACATTAACTGGGGATTGACACTGGAAGCATCATATGCTGCTCGAGGTCAGCAGGAGATTTGCCGACTCCCTCTTTTGATCTTTTATTTTTGTGAAGTCCTATTTAATTTCATTATATTCTACATTCTAATTTAGTCATGAAGATATGTTTGAAAAAGCTATTAAAGTAATTTTCAAACACGGTGCCGATGTAAGAACATAAGAACATAAGAATTAGGAACAGGAGTAGGCCATCGAGCCCCTCGAGCCTGCTCCGCCATTCAACAAGACCATGGCTGATCTGGTCGTGGACTCAGCTCCACTTACCCGCTCTCTCCCCGTAACCCTTAATTCCCTTATTGCTTAAAAATCTATCTATCTTTGACTTGAAAACATTCAATGAGCCAGCCTCAACTGCTTCCTTGGGCAGAGAATTCCACAGATTCACAACCCTCTGGGAGAAGAAATTCTTTCTCAACTCGGTTTTAAATTGGCTCCTCCGTATTTTGAGGCTGTGCCCCCTAGTTCTAGTCTCCCCCAACAGTGGAAACAACCTCTCTGCCTCTATCTTGTCTATCCCTTTCATGATTTTAAATGTTTCTATAAGATCACCCCTCATCCTTCTGAACTCCAAGGAGTAAAGACCCAGTCTACTCAATCTATCATCATAAGGTAACCCCCTCATTTCTCGAATCAGCCTAGTGAATCGTCTCTGTACCCCTTCTAAAGCTAGTATATCCTTCCTTAAGTAAGGTGACCAAAACTGCAAGCAGTACTCCAGGTGCGGCCTTACCAATACCTTATACAGTTGCAGCAACACCTCCCTGCTTTTGTACTCCATCCCTTTCGCAATGAAGGCCAACATTCCATTTGCCTTCCTGATTACCTGCTGCACCTGCAAACTAACCTTTTGGGATTCATGCACAAGGACCCCCAGGTCCCTCTGCACCACAGCATGTTGTAATTTCTCCCCATTCAAATAATATTCCCTTTTACTGTTTTTTTTTTTCCCAAGGTGGATGACCTCACACTTTCCGACATTGTATTCCATCTGCCAAACCTTAGCCCATTCGCTTAACCTATCCAAATCTCCTTGCAGCCTCTCTGAGTCCTCTACACAACCCGCTTTCCCACTAATCTTAGTGTCATCTGCAAATTTTGTTGCACTACACTCTGTCCCCTCTTCCAGGTCATCTATGTATATTGTAAACAGTTGTGGTCCCAGTACTGATCCCTGTGGCACAACACTAACCACTGATTTCCAACCGGAAAAGGACCCATTTATCCCGACTCTCTGCTTTCTGTTCGCCAGCCAATTCTCTATCCATGCTAATACATTTCCTCTGACTCCGCGTACCTTTATCTTCTGTCGTAACCTTTTGTGTGGCACCTTATCGAATGCCTTTTGGAAATCTAAATACACCACATCCATCGGTACACCTCTATCCACCATGCTCGTTATATCCTCAAAGAATTCCAGTAAGTTAGTTAAACATGATTTCCCTTTCATAAATCCATGCTGCGTCTGCTTGATTGCACTATTCCTATCCAGATGTCCCGCTATTTCTTCCTTAATGATAGTTTCAAGCATTTTCCCCACTACAGATGTTAAACTAACCGGCCTATAGTTACCTGCCTTTTGCCTGCCCCCTTTTTTAAACAGAGGCGTTACATTAGCTGCTCTCCAATCCGCTGGTACCTCCCCAGAGTCCAGAGAATTTTGGTAGACTATAACAAATGCATCTGTTATAACTTCCGCCATCTCTTTTAATACCCTGGGATGCATTTCATCAGGACCAGGGGACTTGTCTACCTTCAGTCCCATTAGTCTGTCCAGCACTACCTCCCTAGTGATAGTGATCATCTCAAGGTCCTCCCTTCCCACGTTCCTATGACCAGCAATTTTTGGCATGGTTTTTGTGTCTTCCACTGTGAAGACGGAAGCAAAATAATTGTTTAAGGTCTCAGCCATTTCCACATTTCCCATTATTAAATCCCCCTTTTCATCTTCTAAGGGACCAACATTTACTTTAGTCACTCTTTTCCGTTTTATATATCTGTAAAAGCTTTTACTATCTGTTTTTATGTTTTGCGCAAGTTTACCTTCGTAATCTATCTTCCCTTTCTTTATTGCTTTTTTAGTCATTCTTTCCCACTAACCTTGGCCACCTTATACGCATTGGTCTTTGATTTGATACTTTCCTTTATTTCCTTGGTTATCCACGGCTGGTTATCTCTTCTCTTGCCGCCCTTCTTTTTCACTGGAATATATTTTTGTTGTGCATTATGAAAGAGCTCCTTAAAAGTCCTCCACTGTTCCTCAATTGTGCCACCGTTTAGTCCTTGTTTCCAGTCTACTTTAGCCAACTCTGCCCTCATCCCACTGTAGTTCCCTTTGTTTAAGCATAGTACGCTCGTTTCTGACACAACTTTCTCATCCTCAATCTGTATTACAAATTCAACCATATTGTGATCACTCATTCCGAGAGGATCTTTTACGAGGAGATTGTTTATTTTTCCTGTCTCGTTACACAGGACCAGATCCAAAATGGCTTGCTCCCTTGTAGGCTCTGTTACATACTGTTCTAAGAAACAATCCCATATGCATTCTATGAATTCCTCCTCCAGGCTACCCCCTGCGATTTGATTTGACCAATCGATATGTAGGCTAAAATCCCCCATAACTACTGCCATTCCTTTTTCACATGCCTCCATTATTCCCTTGATTATTGCCCGCCCCACCATGAAGTTATTATTTGGGGGCCTATAAACTACGCCGACCAGTGACTTTTTCCCTTTACTATCTCTAATCTCCACCCACAATGATTCAACATTTTGTTCATTGGAGCCAATATCATCCCTCACAACTGCCCTGATATCATCCTTTATTAACAGAGCTACCCCACCTCCTTTCCCTTCTTGCCTATCTTTCTGAATCATCAGATACCCCTGTATGTTTAATTCCCAGTCTTGGCCACCTTGCAACCATGTTTCTGTAATGGCCACCAAATCATACCCATTTGTAATGATTTGTGCCGTCAACTCATTTACTTTATTTCTAATGCTGCATGCATTTAGGTAGAGTGTTTTCATCCTAGTTTTTAAACCATGATTTTTAGTTTTTACCCCTCCTGCAGCCCTTTTATATTCAGTGGCCCTTTTTGTTTCTTGCCTTTGGTTTCTCTGCCCTCCACTTTTACTCATCTCTTTTCTGTCTTTTGTTTTTGTCTCCTTTTTGTTTCCCTCTGTCTCCCTGTATTGGTTCCCATCCCCCTGCCATATTAGTTTAACTCCTCACCGATGTGGAAAACTCCTCCACGTGCAGTGGTACACGGGCACATTGCTGTGAAAAAGGGATTGTAGCTGCCTGTATGCATTGCTGAGGTGATGGAGAGCAGAATATCATGCAGTTGGTGAGATTGTTTACGTTGATGGCACTGAAGGAGAAGCTGCCATCATTGCTTGTACATTGTTTATGCATCGTCTGAGTCCGGCAACACCTCAATTCAAAACATTCTCATCCTTGTGTTCAAATGCCTCCATGGCCTTGCCCCTCCCTAAACCTCTATGCCTCTCTACCTCTCTCTCCTTCCTTAAACCACTACTTAACTCCTACCTCTTTGACCAATCTTTTGTTCACCCATCCTAATACATCTTTATATGGCTCAGTGTCAAATTTTGTTTAACAATGCTCCCGTAAAGAGTCTTGGGATGTTTCATGATGTCAAAGGAGATATATAAATGCAAGTTGTTGTTGCAGAGCACACATAGAATCATACCGCACAGGGAGTGGCCATTCGATCTTATCATGCCTGTGGCGGCTCTTTGAAAGAGCTATCCAATAAATGCCACTCCCCTGCTCTTTCCGCATAGCCCTACAAAATTTTACTTTTCAAGAATGTATATAATTCCCATTTGAAAGTTACTATTGAATCTCCTTCCACCATCCTTTCAGGCAGCACGTTCCAGATCACCACAATTTGCTGTGTAAAATAAATTATCCTCATCTCCCCTCTGGTTCTTTTGTCAATTATCTTAAAATCTCTGACCTATGGGTTACTGAGGTTCCTGCCACTGGAAACCGTTTTTCCTTGTTTACTCTATCAGAACCCCTCGTAACTTTGAACAACACGATTAGATCTCCCCCTAACCTGCTCTGCTCCACGGAGCATTAACCTTTGATATTGGTTCTTGAAAGAGGATATTGATCATATTTTCCTTCTCCTGCTGAAGGCTTACTCTATCCAGTGAGTAGCTGGGCTATGCAGAGCAGGAAGATATCTGCTTCAGTCCCCAGTGTTGTGTTGAAGTAGTTGTTCTAATCCGGGGAGGGGAGGGGAGGGGAGGAGTCTAACGCCCCTGGGGTGAATGAAGGGGAAATCAGCTGGGGTTGTTCTCCTTTTACTTGAGGTGATCTAAAACTTGGCTGCCTGTATCCTAACTCGCACCAAGTCCCATTCACCCACCACCCTTGTGCTCGCTGACCTACATTGTCTCCCAGTTAAACAACATATCGATTTCAAAATTCTCATCCTTGTTTACAAATCCCTCCATGGCCTCGCCCCTCCCTACCTGTAATCTATTTCAGCCTCACAACCCCACGAGATCTCTGCGCTCCTCTAATTCTTCCCTCTTGAGCATCCCTGATTATAATCGCTCAACCATTGGTGGCCGTGCCTTCTGTTGCCTGGGCCCCAAGCTCTGAAACTCCCTCCCTAAACCTCTCCGCCTCTCTACCTCTCTTTCCTCCTTTAAGACGCTCCTTAAAACCTACCTCTTTAACCCAGCTTTTGTTCATCTGCCGTAATTTCTTATGTGGCTCGGTGTCAAATTTATTTGTGTTGCTTTATAACACTGCTATGAAGCACCTTGGGACGTTATATAAATAAAAGTTGTTGTTTTAGCAGAGAAGGTTAAGGGAAGATTTGGTGGAGGTGTTCAAAATCTTGAAGGGTTTTGATAGAGTAAATAAGGAGAATGTGTTTTCACTGGCAGAATGGCCTTCTGTGCTGTATCTTTCTATGATTCTATGGTTCCCATTCCTGACAGCGAGAAAAAAGAGAAAGATTTGCATTTATATAGCACCTTTCACAAGCTCAGGATGTCCCAAAGCACTTTTCAACCAATGAAGTACCTTTTTCAAGTGTAGTCACTGTTGTAATGTAGGAAACGCAGCAGCCAATTTGCACACAGCTAGCTCCCACAAACAAATGTGATCACCAGATAATCTGTTTTTGTTATGTTGATTGAGGGATAATTGTTGGCCAGGAAACCGGGGATAACTCCCTTGCTCTTCTTCGAAAAAGCGCCATGGGATCTTTCACCAGAGAGCAGACGGGGCCTCAGTTTAACATCTCACCCGAAAGGTGGCATCTCCGACAGTGCAGCGCTCCCTCAGTACTGCACTGGAGTGTCAGCCTAGATTTATTTGCTCAAGTTCCTGGAGTGGGACTTGAATCCACAACCTTCTGACTCAGAGGTGACGGTGCTACCCACTGAGCCATGGCTGACACCAGTATGGAGGTAGGGATAGAATCAAAAGAGCTGGCCCTTAGCACAAGCACTAAATTTAGCACACATGTCGTATGTTGGGCCCCAAAGCATATTTTAGAATTTATTTTGGGTCGATTTTCTTTTCCACCATCCCACCTCGTCTTTCCTCCTCTGAACAAACCGCTGTGCTGGATTAGTTCCACAAGTGCCAGCAGCCCTCCACTACTTCCCTCAAGTGGCTCATCATCATCAAAGGCAGTCCCTCGGAATCGAGGACGACTTGCTTCCACTCTTAGAATGAGTCCTTACATGACAGGCAGTCGTTGAGGGTAAGGGAGGATGGGACAGGTTTGCTGCATGTTCTTTCCGCTACCTGCGCTTGTTTTCTGCATGCACTCGGTGATGAGACTCGAGGCGCTTGCACCCTCCCAGGTGCATTTTCTCCACTTAGGGCGGTCTTTGGCCAGGGACTCCTTTCCCTTTCCCATAAAAAAAACATTTTCTATGTTTCTATGTTCTCCCAGGTGTCACTGGGGATGTTGCACTTTATCAGGGAGGCTTTGAGGGTGTCCTTGTAACATTTCCACTGTCCACCTTTGGCTCGTTTGCCATGAAGGAGTTCTGAGTAGAGCGCCTGCTTTGGGAGTCTTGTGTCTGGCATGCGGACAATGTGGCCTGCCCAGCGGAGCTGATCAAGTGTGGTCAGTGCTTCAATGCTGGGGATGTTGGCCTGGTCGAAGACATTAATGTTGGTGCGTCTGTCCTCCCAGGGGATTTGTAGGATCTTGCGGAGTGCGGATTTCGTCCCCTACGGGGCACAACGGACATGAACTTTGCAGCGCGACAGCTGCAAGAAAAATGCAGGGAGCAGCATCAGCCCTTATACATGGCCTTCTTCGACCTTACAAAGGCCTTTGACACTGTCAACCGCGAGGGTCTATGGAGCGTCCTCCTCCGTTTCGGACGCCCCCAAAAGTTCGTCAACATCCTTCGCCTGCAGGCGACATGTAGGCTGTGATCCTTGCCAACGGATCCATTACAGACCCAATCCGCATCGAGACCAGGGTCAAACAGGGCTGCGTCATCGCCCCAACCCTCTTCTCAATCTTCCTCAAGTGGCTATTCTTCATGTGTGAATGTCAGCAGTCCGTTTAACCATTGAAAGTATCACAGCTGATTTGATCAGACATGGAAAACCAGTTATGATTCTTTTCCTCCCCAGCCCACAGCAGCTACCTTATCATGGGAAGGTGGCAATTGAATCTAAACAAAGGCAATTCTTCCGAGTTAAGAAATGTTAACACGGAGGGCGTATCTGCCACTAGATGCTTAGCTCCTTCTACAGAAATCCATTTCAGAAATATTTAGCAGATTTTACACATTTTAACAGAAATAATTATTTTCCACATGGTGAAATGTAAACTCCTAAAGCAGGACTTTGCCATGAGTGATTGATGGATAGATAGAGATTGATTGCTGTGATTGGTGAACAACTCCATTATCGTTGGATTGTACGACTACCAGGGTGGGAGACGGTGGACTAGATGGAGCTGAGTATTTTTATCATCCAGCTCCATCTAGTCCACCGTCTCCCATCCTGGTAGTCGTACAATCCAACGATAATGGAGTTGTTCACCAATGTCCCTGGTGCAGTGTAGAGGGTCGGGCTCTAACTAGATTTTTTTTTAATGTCTTGGTTCGATTGTAAATTGGCCTGTATCACTGTAACTTGTGAAAGTCGAAATCTGGCAATGTTTTCAGTTACTAAAGCTATAGTTTGGCTACATTTATAATTTTTGCTGCTCTTTTATCATATTTACATTTTTGGAAGAGAGATTTAATCAGAATTGTAGCTGGCTTCACTGGGCTAGGATAGAAATTAATACATAAAACATAATCTTTCATCTCTAAAATGGAGACAGTCAGGGTTGTTATAATGGAGATTAGATCCGTTACTGATATCACACAACTACACAGAGTTTCAGTTATTCCCTAGCTATTCCTTTTGACGTATTACCAGGATTAATAAAGTCTGAACAGATGACATTCAGACTGGATTTCACAGTGTCATCTGATCTTCCAGGAATAGGAAGGTTTTGTTGTAATACCTCGTAGTCGCTTGCATTACAGAGTCCAAAACGAGAGCATGTAATCAAGCAAGTGACGCTTTTCCTGCAGTCTAGAAGAAATTGACCAAGTCACGCGTGTATCTGGTATATTTTATCTACAGCAGGATACATTATGCGCCTTTGAAGCTAGAATATGAACCCATCATTTCATATGTGCATATGTGACTAGCTTTGGAGAAACTTAATTGGACAGCTTTGATGAATTAGCATATTTCATGTGGACAAAACAAGTCAAGTGTCCTTGGTTTTCAAAGTTTAGTTATCACGGCCCCAAGTTTCCACATGATTTGCTCCTGATTTTTAGGAGCAACTGGTGGAGAACGGAGTATCTTAGAAATCGGAATTCTCCACATTTAAGTTTTCTGCAGTTCTAGTCAGGTAGAACAGTTTCACTTTTGAACAGAATTTTTTTTTCAAAAGGGGGCGTGTCCTGCCACTGATGCCTGATTTGAAAGTTTCCACAGTGAAAACGTACTCCAAACTAACTTAGAATGGAGCAAGTGAAGATTTTTGTAGGCTTGATAAAACCTTGTCTGCACATTAAAAAAATCAGGCGCAGGCTACAAATTAGGCGTCCGGAACGAGGTTGGGGGGGAGGGGAGGGGAAGGGAAGTCATTACATTCTACAATAAATCCTTAGTTATACTTATACAAATATTATATATAAAAATTTATAAGCAAAGAAAAGATTAAATAAACCATGTTCCTACCTGTGTGAAAGTGCTTCAGGCAGGCCTTTCAGGCAGCGGTTTCCCGACGGCAGGCAGGGAGAAGGCTGCAGGAAGCCTCAGAACTTGAGGCAGCCGTTCCCGACGGCAGGGGGGGGAGAGGCAGTGAGAAGGCTGCAGGCAGCCGTTCCCGACGGGCCCGACCGAAGGCAGGGGGGGAGGCAGTGAGAAGGCTGCAGGAAGCCTCATTGCTTGAGGCAGCTGTTCCCGACGGCAGGGGGAGGGGTGGGGGGGGGCAGGGGAAGGCTGCAGGAAGCCTCATTGCTTGAGGCAGCCGTTCCCGACGGCAGTGGGGGGAGGCAGGCAGGAGGCAGCCGTTCCCGACGGCAGGGGGTGGAGGCAGGGGAAGGCTGCAGGAAGCCTCAGAAGTTGAGGCAGCCATTCCCGACGGCGGTGGGGGCAGGGAGGCCCCCCTGCCGTCGGTCGGGCCCGTCGGGAAACGGCTGCCTCAACTTCTGAGGCTTCCTGCAGCCTTCTCACTGCTGCAAGAAGCCTCAGTGCTGATCATGGAAGGGCAATGTGGTTTTATTTAAAAATTTAAAAAATTGAACAGCTACAAAGAACTACAAAAATGGCCGAGTGCCAATGTTTCCTTCACACTGCGCGCGCGCGAACGCTCCAACGCGCACGCGCAGGGTTGCCGGCACGAAAAAAATTCATTTAAATGGTACCCGCCCCCTCCTACTTACAAAATCGGCGCGAGTGGTAGGCTCCGCCCCCTGGGCGCCGCGCCAAGCTGATATCGAGCTGCAAAGCGCTCGAGAATAGCGCGTTTTTTTTTCAGGCGCCGTTTGCGGCGCGAAAAACGGGCGCCCAGCTCGGAGGGGCGCCTGTTTTGCCACGTGTGGAAACTTGGGGCCCACATTTGGTATATATTTTTGTAATTTTTGTTCTGGAGTAAATGGGATAATTGGAGGCGATAATTTGCAAATCATTTCTATTTACTGTAGTAGGACTACCTTTACCGAGGAGGCTGGAACATTCAGTGCAATGACCCTTGATTAAACTACAGCTTGTCTGCTTCTGTGGGGCATAAAAAGTCTTACCAGTGATTGCACAAAGCTTCTTTACGCAGTGAAAAACTTTTTCATGCAGCGAGTGGATAGGATCGGGAATGCACTGCCTGAAAAAGTCATGGAGGCAAACTCAATCATGGATTTCAAAAGGGAATTGGAGGAAAAAAATTTGCAGGACTACAGGGAAAGGCTGGGGAGTGGGACTAGCTGAGATGCTCTTGCAGAGAGCCGGCACGGGCTCGACAGGCCGAGTGGCCTCCTTCTGTATTGTAAACAGTCTCTGATTCTATGACCTCCCTAAGATGGCAAAAAAAAGATCCAAGCTCTGTGAGTAAGGACAGTAAAACTTGGAAGTCTGTTGAGGATGGTATTTAATCTTCTGACTTTCTGATCGGGAGTTTGATGCATTACAGCAAGGATTCCTGGGTCATCTCCGAGATCAGTGGCAGAGCTTCTGATAAAACAGTTTGCACTAAATACCACAAGTGCGTTGTAGTGGGCTGGAGACTGCTGCAGTTTTACTATCTCCTTACTTAGCTCAATGTTTATCAAGGTGAAGGATGACGTCCCATCCATAAAGCGGACACTAGAGCCAGTGAGCAAGTATGAAATGGATTCTCTCGGACGATACCAGTGACGGGAGGATAAAGTTATGATGAGAGATGTGAATAACTCATTTTTTAAAATTCGTTCACAAGATGTGGGCACCGCTGGCAAGGCCAGCATTTATTCCCCATCCCTAATTGCCCTTGAGAAGTTGGTGGTGAGCCGCCGCCTTGAACAGCAGTCTGTGATACTTCTTTGTAGCGGTTTAGTGCATCTGAGTGGCTTGCTGGGCCATTTCAGAGGGCATTTAAGAGTCAATCACATTGATGTTGGTCTGGAGTCACATGTAAGCAGACCGGGTAAGGATGGCAGATATCCTTCCCGAAAGGACATCAGTGAACCAGATGGGTGTTTACAAATATATAGTCAACATTATTAACAACAGCTTTTTATTCTGGATTTATTTAATTAACTGAATTAAAATTTCCCAGCTGCTGTGGTGGGATTTGAACTCACGTCTCCGTAAAGTTATTAATCTAGTAAAATAATCACTGCTTCTGTACCCACTGGGGCAGAGAAAGTTAAGAGGGGATCCAATAGAAGTGTTCAAAGTTATGAGAGGGTAAAAAGCGACATTATTTCCACTGGTCAGCAAATTGCTAGCAAATAACTAAAACTCAGGATTAGTACTAGAAGCAGAAAGAGAGATTGGAAGAATTATTTTCTTACAAAGTTATTGGAATATGAAAGCATTAGCGCAGGTAATTGAAGCCAATTTATATGCTTCAGGACAAATGCGCAATGAGCCATATATATCCGATTTGTGCAGGAGTCGGAGTTGTCGGGGGTTTTGAAGCAGCTGTAGGTATTGTGTGTACTGGAATTTCTGCAGGGGGAGATCGACAGGACCCTTGGCGAAGCAGCGTAAACAGGTTCAGGTTTTCCGCAGATCTTTCGCCAAAGTTATGGGGGAGAACCTCCTGGAAATTCTCCACTATTGTTTATGTGACTGTTTACAATTCGGGGACATTTTTAAAGAAAGACTTGCATTTATCTAGCACCTTTCACAACCTCAGGATGTCCCAAATCGCTTTACAGCCAATTAAGTACTTTTTGGAGTGTAGTCACTGTTGTAATGTAGGAAACGCGGCAGCCAATTTGCACACAGCAGGCTCCCACAAACAGCAATGTGATAATGACCAGATAATCTGTTTTTGTTATGTTGATTGAGTGATAAATATTGGCCAGAACACCGGGGATAACTAAAACATAGACATAGAAACATAGAAAATAGGTGCAGGAGTAGGCCATTCGGTCCTTCTAGCCTGCACCGCCATTCAATGAGTTCATGGCTGAACATGCAACTTCAGTACCCCATTCCTGCTTTCTCACCATACCCCTTGATTCCCCTAGTAGTAAGGACTTCAACTCCCCTGCTCTTGTTTGAAATAGTGCCTAGATTTATTTATGTGTTCAAGTCTCTGGAGTAGGTCTTGAACCCACAACCTTCTGACTCAAAGGCGAGTGTGCTGCCGACTGGTACAATGATAATGAGCAGATAATCTATTTTAGTGACATTTACTCAATAAATATTGATTAGGACACTGGGGATAACTCCCCTGCTCTTCTTCGAAATAGTGCCGTGGAATCTTTTACCTTTTACGTCTACCTGAGAGGGCAGAGGGGGTCTCTGTTTAATGTCTCATTTGGAAGACAGCACTTCCGGCAGTGCAGTACTCCCTCAGCGCTGCACTAGATTATGGGTTCAAATCTCTGGACTGGGACTTGAACCCACAACCTGGACCTGTTGGATTGACTGATGTCAGCATCTGCTCATTGACTTCTAGGTTAGTGGGCGTACAGTATATTCCGAAGTACAATAGGGTGCTTTGTATCGTAGACTATTCAAACATTTGCAATGACTGATTAAATGATGTGCTTCAATTATTACATTTAAGCAATAGATTGGCTAATATTTCTGTGATATACTTTGGGTTGAAGTGCAAGTGTATAGGATGCGAGGGGTTCAAATAACCAACAACAACAACAATTTTTATTTATGTAGTACCTTTAATGTAGTACCTTTAAGGCGCTTCACAGGAATATTATAAGACAAAACAAATAAATTTGACACCGAACCACAGAAGAAGAAATTACGGCAGACTTGGTCAAAGAGGTAGCTTTTAAGGAGTGTCTTAAAGGAGGAAAGAGAGGTGGCGAGATTTAGGGAGGAAGTTCCGAAGCTTAGGGCCCAGGCAGCTGAAGGCACGGCCACCAATGGTTGAGCACTTATAATGAGGGATGCTCAAGAGGGCAGAATTTGAGGAGCGCAGACATCTCGTGGGGTTGTGAGGCTGAAAGAGATTAGAGATAGGGAGGGATGAGGCCAAGGAGGGATTTGAAAACAAGGATGATAATTTTGAAGTCGTGGCATTGCTTAACTGGGAGCCAATGTAGGTCAGCGAGCACAGGGGTGATGGGTGATTGTAACTTGGTGCGAGTTAGGACACGGGCAGCCAAGTTTTGGATGAGTTAAAGTTTACGTAGGGTCGAATGTGGGAGGCCAGCCAGGAGTGCGTTGGAATAGTCAAGTCTAGAGGCAACAAAGACATGGATGAGGGTTTCAGCAGCAGATGAGCTGAGTCGGGGGCAGAGGCGGGCAATGTTACGGAGGTGGAAATATGTGGTCTTAGTTATGCTGTGGATATGTAGCCGGAAGCTCATTTCAGATTCAAATATGACACTTAGGTTGCGATCAGTCTGGTTCGGCCTCAGATAGATGCTAGGGAGAGGGATGGAGTCGGTGGCTAGAGAACGGAGTTTGTGGTGGGGACCAAAGACAACAGTTTCAGTCTTCCCAATAACCATTGGTATTGACAGGAATTTCAGCTAGTTGTGCACTGAAACAGATACCACGTTTCTGATCTCTTCCTATTTAATTTCTAATGTTCCACAAGCTGTATTTCCTGCTGCATAGTCACCTGCTGGCTGTACATCTGTCTTTGTTTGTTTATCCTTACAGCGAGCGTTGACTGAGACCGAGGACCTATGCCAGGTGAAAGTTCTGGAGATGTGCGTTGACACACAGGATAACAGTCTGGGAAACTTTGGTAAGAAATCTGTTTATCGTGTGGTTGTATTTGATCGCAGCTCTTTATTCAAAGGATCTTATAGTTTGATATCTTGTTTTCCTTGTATCTTAGCATGTGTGAGTTGCTGTTGCTTAGAGATGAGTTTCAGACGTGAAGAATGTAGTTATGAAGTACTTTACTGGCGGTTGTAACTGTTAAATTACACACTTTTTTTTCATGAAATTGATACCATTATTTAATCCTAACGGGGATTGTGCTAACATTGTGAACTGAATAAAACTCAACCGAGCAATTACTTGCAACCCCAGTAACATCATCATCATCACCATAGGCGGTCCCTTGAATGAGGATTACTTGCTTCCACACCAAAAGGGATAAGTTCGCATATGTTTCAATGAAAGACTCTATATTCCAGTCCTTAGCTCCAGGGGTGGAAGATGCCTGTGCGTGGATTTTTTTAACATGTGACCGCTGCACATCAGCCACCACACAGGCGTGACAGAGCTAGGCCTTTATCCAGTGGCAAGGGTTAACCAGGACGACTGGAGACCTGCTCTGCTGCATGGACCTAATGCACACACACATCGGCGTGTGGGCTGGCCCGTGCTGACCCTGGGCCCTCGGCTCTTCTGGGCACCGTACCCACATTTGCCACACCTCCACCACGATCTCTCGCCGCTCCTCTGCCGCAAAACATTCGCCGCACCTCCGCCACGATTTCTCACCGCATCGCCGTACCAAACATTTTGCTGCACCTCCACCACGATCACTCGCCAAATCTCAGCCACGATCCCTCACCGCTCCTCCGCCCCGATCATTCGACGCACCTCCACCACAATCTCTCACCGCTCATCTACCCCGACTTTCCCGCTCCTCTGCTGTACCTGGACCCTGCCGATGTTCCTGCCCACGCTCCAAAGGGTGACCTGGGTTTTGATGACGTCACCCAGTCGACCACCTCTCCGCCCTCGCACACTTGAAGCGGCTCGCAGTGGAAGTTGTAGTGGTATGCTCCAGCTCTTTTATCCTCCCGACTTGCGGGGTGGTGTCCTTTCGCAGTTTGGGGTGGCCCACAATATTGCAGGAGCCTGCATTCCAGATCTTTTATCCTCCCAACCTGTGGTGGTGTCCTCTCACGGGTGTTCCAGTAACATTTGACTGATGGCTACAGAGCCTGTGTCCAAATCCAAAATACCCTCACCCATGCTTTTGTTACCTCCAGACTCGACTATTCCAACGCACTCCTGGCCGTCTTCCTGTCTTCCACCCTCCGTAAACTTCAACTCATCCAAAACTGCCCGTGTCCTAACTCGCACCAAGTCCCGCTCACCCATCACCCCTGTGCTCACTGACCTACATTGGCTCCCGGTCCGGCAACGCCTCGAATTTTAAAGTTTCATTCTTGTTTTCAAATCCCTCCATGGTGTTATCCCCCTCTATCTCTGTAACCTCCTCCAGCCCTACACCCCTCCCTATCTCTGTAACCCCCTCCAGCCCTACAACTCTCCTTCCCCCAAGAACTCTGCCTTCCTCCAATTCTGGCTTCTTGTATATTCCTGATTTCCTTCACCTCACCATTGGTGGCCATGTTTATAGCTGTCTAGGCCCGAAGCTCTGGAATTCTATCCTTAAAGCTCTCCACCCTTCTCCTGTAAAAAAAAAAAATGCAATCAAGTTTCCAGAATTATTCGAGCTTTAATCATGTGCCTATAGTTTTTTTGATACCAGCCACAGACAGAACATTCTCTCATATACCTTCAGCTGCCTGGGCCCGACGCTCTGGAATTCCCTCCCTAAACCTCTCTGTCTCTCTCTCCTCCTTAAAGACGCTCCTGAAAATCTACCTCTTTGACCAAGTTTTTGGTCACCTGCCCTCATATCTCCTTACGTGGCTCAGTGTCAAATTTTGCCTGATTACACTCCTGTGAAGCGCCTTGGGACTTTAAAGGTGCTATATAAATGCAAGTTGTTAGTGTTGCCTGACATTCACATTTGACTTTCCTCAGTGGACGTTTCTCTCATCTCACCTGACACTGAGATAAACGAGGAGCAGGACCTGTCCAACCCACACTGTCTGTAGAATGACCCTGAAATGATGCGACCAGTGGCAAACTACACATCCCTGGCTTTTTCACCCACTTGTCTGAAAGGAGGTGTACTGTGGTAGCAGTCGGGTATTAATCTGGCAAACACTTGGGGAGCATTAGTCAATGCATTGATTTAATTGTTGTTCTGGGAAATACTCTGGGCCCTTTTGATGTATACTCAATTTAGGGGAGACAGCACCGTGAGCAGTGAATACAGCATACTACGTTGAAGGGAGGACAAGTACTTTGCTGTCTCACCCGGGAGGATTTCGGGGCCCCTGGACAGTGCTGTGGGAGGTGGTGATTGGGCGGGTGTTGCATCTCCTCCATGGGAAAGGCAGCAGGTGGTAAGGGTGCCATGGAGGGATCGGCCCCTTCAGAATGCTGAGAGGGGAGGGGAGGAGAAGATGTGTGTGGTGGTGGGATCTATGAGGTCCTGGTTCGCTCTTCCATCATCCTTACCACCTGCTCTCCTTCCTCGGGCACCTTCACATGCAAGTGTTTGCAGAGACCAAACGCACATTGGCTGATCGCTTTACCGAACATCTCCAACTCATGTGTAAGTGCGACTCTGAGCTCTCCATCGCTTGCCACTTCAATTCTCTGCCCCATTCCCAGTCTGACCTTTCTGTTTTTGGCCTTCTACAATGTTCCAGTGAAGCTCAACGCAAGCTCGAGGAGCAGCACCTTGCCTTTCTATTGGACAATTAGTGACCCTCTATCCTTAATACTGACTTTAATAACTTCAGATCTGAATGCCAGCTCCCATTGTCTCTCTGGAAGTCGGTGCTGATGATGTATGGCGGATGTGCCATCTTTGGGAGATGGGGGAGGGGAGCGGGTTGCTGCTTGGAGTGGGGGTCCCACTGTCTGAGCACTGTGCTGGCATGGTGGGCTGCATCTTTGGCCTACTTTATCCATCCTCCGCCCCAGGAGCCTGCTCCACATTGTCAGTTTTTTATGCTTCCTATTCTAATTACCGCTCCCCCTTCAGCTCTTCTCACACTCTGCATCTTGTACATCTTTTTTATTTCTGTAATTTCTTTAATTTTGCTTCCCTTTCTCTCCTGCTTCTATTGCTTCTGCCATTTCACCGTTTCCTGTTCCCCACCTTGGCACTTTGCAGACCGTACTGTTCCTTTTCCTTTGTATGGTCATTGTGTGCATTTTCTCCCTCTCCCTTTTCCTTGTTCTGTTCTTTTATTAAAGTGCTTTCGATCTGTAATGTCTTCCCGTTCTGAGCAAGAGTCTATACCTCAACCGTCAACTCAGTTGTGCCTAACCTGCTTTCTGATTTTTATTTCAGATTTCAGTGTCTGCTTTTTGGTTGTCTGCATTCTGTCTGCTTCACATTTAGTGCTGCCACTGTTTTGTTTTGGTTTTATCAAAACCACTAAAAGTAGAAGGTTACATTTCCAGCGAAGCGACTTGCTATAAGCTCTATGCCACAGTAGTTGATGGCTGCAGACAGTTATCCAGCTCCTGCATCTTGTGGATGTGAGAACCAGAGAGCTATTTCCACCCACCCAGCAGAGAGCCGCGCTCACAGGGTCAGATAATCAGCACTATAGCATTGCAGCTCTATGTCTGACTGCGGGCCCTTCAAGCAAACTTCCTGCATGGAGTTAGAGTCGAGTTTTTAATATTTAACGAGCCGGAGACTCCAAGCAACTGCAGCCAGTTACTTGAATCACAACAGGTTTCCTCTCCGTTCTATTTCAAAATAGATACCAGATTATTTAAAATCCGATGACCAGCAGAATTTGTCATGGTGGGAGAGTTACTTGCTGCACGCATTTTTATTTAGATGCAGTTCTATTTAAGTTTTCTTTAAATGATTGTGCCATCAGTGCATTGGAAGGCCATCCTGATGCGTTGCAGCACGTTAGAATGGCCACAGCTCGGCACCGTGCTCACAGCCTGAAACATGCTACCACGGGAAGACAAGAGGCTGGCTATTCCTTTGTGTTTTGTTTTGCAGTGAGAGGGAAAGTTGGAAGTCTAGTGGCCTCGAACAGCACTTATGTCAGCAATAGGACAGCACTAACACAGGAAGAGAAGCAGCCTTTCTTCCTGGGGAAAGGAGGAAAAACAAACACACGGGTGGCATTGAAATGAACACAAGAAACACAGTTGTCCCATTTAATATGGAGATGAGGAATTTCTTTTCCCAGAGGGTCGTGAATCTTTGGAATTCTCTATCCCAGAGAGCTGTGGAGGCTGGGTCATTGATTATATTTAAGGCTGAGATAGACAGATTCTTGAACAAGGGGAGTCAAGGGTTAGAGGCAGCGGGCAAGAAAGTGGAGTTGGGGCCAAGATCAGATCAGCCATGATCTTATTGAATGGCGGAGCAGGCTCGAGGGGCCGAATGGTCTACTCCTGCTACTATTTCTTATGTACTTATGTAGTTCTCCAATAAGCATGGATGCAGTATTAACTTATCCTGTCTCTCCATCACACGGCTTTTTTTGGTAACGGCTAGACTAAAAGCATGCCTAGAATGGCTTTGCCTTCAGGAAATTGCAATAGTGGATGAAACTGTGTTAAATTAAAGGAAGTGAGGTTTAAGTAAGCCTGCTTGCTGCAATAAGTATTGATATTGCAAACAGTTGCCATTTTGATGCAAAATAGTTACGCATCTGGACAAACTGGGCAAGTTAAACAAGGGAAATAAAAAGATTTGAGTTTGTGGTTTTTAAGTTAATTTTTTTCTGTCGTCCCTGAACTGAACCAAAGTTTGCTGGTTCTGGACCTGCCCTGCAGCAGTCCCACAGACAGCAGTATGATTTTTAAATTCATTTTTTGTCTTTTTTGTGGCGCCTGTGAAGATTTATCTCTGGGGCTTTCAAAGCCTTTGCTTGAAAGAAGTGCTTTTTGTCCCTCGGTTTGAACTGAGCATTTCACTGGGTAATCCAGTGACAACAGCATGTGAAAACTTGCCAGCAATCGCATAGTTTAGAGGACTGAGTTATGAGATCAGCATTCAGAAGGAAATTGATCCCAAAGCCTTTCTGAATGCATTGTTTGTATTGCTATTATATGTGGGCTGCATGTGTGTAACTGTGACCAATCTAATGAACTTCAGGAGAAGACCTCAGAAGTAGCTCAGTATGTTCGCTGGTGACCGAGTCATGTTGGCATTCAAAGAATGCCATGGGGCTTTGCCATTTCAAATATGATCTTTTTAATATGCGGGCACATTTTGCTCATTATAAATTAACGCAAAAAAAACTTGTCTACCTGCAGGTGCTCATTTACCTAGTTTGGTTCAACTGAAGCTGAACAGCAGTTTTATTGCATCGGTAAGGTAGGTTACCAACTTTAGCATGAAAGTAATGAAGATCCATGTTGTTCCTTGTCTGTGCCTCTGAATGAACCAGAATACGTAGCAGGCCTTATTCACACTAATGCTTGTACTGGCATTTTCTCTCTTACCAGTTGAGTTCCAGTTTGTTTGACCTGCACTAGCAAAGTGTCCTCATTTACCATAAAACTCACTGCATATTTCTCGCCCCGAATTTGTATATTTTATACATTCTATATTCTATGCAGATTTAAAAGGTCGCGAGCTGGGGTCAGGCGAAAAAGTCTCTTGGGTCCTTTTTTAAAAATCGCACTCTTCCACAGTCTGAGCCCTACTGTCTTCCCATTACTGTGTCCAGCTGTTTGTTAAATGAATCCAGTGTCCCTGCCTCAACTATCCTCCCTGGCAACCAGTTCCAGCTGTTCAGCAGCCTTTGTGTAAAGGAATACTTCCTGGCATCTGTCCATCTCTTGTATTTGATACCCAATGGCCTTCCTATAAAGGAAGATCTCGAGACTTAGACTGTTGAAAGCCTTTTGAAAGTCTAGATACACTGCCTCCTATGGCTTTCCCCGCCACAGCAGCAGAATTGTATTCCACCACGATCTGCAACCTCATGGCCCAGCACATCCCTCACTCTACCATTACCATCAAGCCTGGGGACCAACCCTGGTTCAGTGAGGAGTGTAAAAGAGCATGCCAGGAGCAGCACCAGGTATACCTGAAAATGAGGTGCCAACCTGGGGAAGCTATAACACAGGACTATACGCATGCTAAACAGCGGAAGCAGCATGCTATAGACAAAGCTAAGCAATCCCACAACCAACGGATCAGTCGTGAATGGTGGTGGACCATTAAACAATTAATGGGAGGAGGAGGCTCCACGAATATCCCCATCCTCAATGATGTTGGAACCCAGCACGTGAGTGCAAAAGAAAAGGCTGAAGTGTTTACAACAATCTTCAGCCAGAAGTGCCGAGTGGATGATTCATATCGGCCTCCTCCTGAGGTCCCCACCATCACAGAAGCCCGTCTTCAGCCATGTATCAAATGATCTCTTCATTCACTCCATGTGATATCAGGAAACGGCTGAACGCACAGGATACAGCAAATTCTATGGGCCCTGACAACATCCCAGCTGTTGTGCTGAAGACTTGTGCACCAGAACTAGCCGCGCCTCTAGCCAAGCTGTTCCAGTACAGCTCATCATCATCACAGGCAGTCCCTCAAAATCGAGGAAGACTTGCTTCCACTCTAAAAGTGAGTTCTTAGGTGACAGTCCAATACGGGAATTACAGTCTCTTTCACAGGTGGGACAGACAGTGGTTGAAGGAAAAGGTGAGTGGGGAGTCTGGTTTGCCGCACGCTTCTTCCGCTGCCTGTGCTTGTTTTCTGCATGCTCTCGGCGACGGGACTTGAGGTGTTCAGCGCCCTCCCGGATACTCTTCCTCCACTTAGGGCGATCTTTGGCCAGAGACTCCCAGTGGTGATATTGCATTTTATCAAGGAGGTTTTGAGGGTGTCATTGAAACAATTCCTTTGTCCACCTGGGGCACACACCACAGACCCAATCCATGTCCGGACCGGGGTCAAGCAGGGCGATATCATCGTGCCAACCCTCTTCTCGATCTTCCTCGCTGCAATGCTCCACCTCACACTCAACAAGCTCCCCGCTGAAGTGGAAATAAACTACAGAACCAGTGGGAACCTGTTCAACCTTCGTCGCTTCCAGGCCAGATCCAAGACCATTCTATCCTCTGTCGTCGAGCTACAAGTACGCGGACGATGCTTGCGTACGCGGACGATGCTTGCATCTGCGCACATTCAGAGACTGAACTCCAAAGTCAACATCTTCACTGAGGTGTACGAAAGCAAGGGACTTACACTAAACATCCGTAAGACAAAGGTCCTCCACCAACCTGACCCCGCCACACAGCACTGTCCCCCTGTCATGGCCCTGGAAAACGTTAAACACTTTCCTTACCTTGGGAGCCTGTTATCAACAAGGGCAGACATCGCCGATGAGGTTCAACACCGCCTCCATTGCGCCAGCGCAGCCTTCAGCCGCCTGAGGAAGAGAGTTTTCGAAGATCAGGCCCTCAAATCTGGCACCAATCTCATGGTCTACAGGGCTGCAGTGACAGCCGCTCTCCTGTATGGCTCAGAGATGTGGACCATATACAGTAGACACCTCAAATCGCTGGAGAAATATCACCAACGATGTCTCCGTGAGATCCTGCATACCCCCTGGGAGAATAGATGCACCAATGTTCGTGTTCTCGATCAGGCCAACATCCCCAGTATCGAAGCACTGACCACACTCGACCAGCTCCATTGGGCAGGCCACATTGTTCGCATGCCTGACACAAGACTCTCAAAGCTCGACTCCAGTACAGCTACAACACTGGCATCTATCCAACAATGTGGAAAACTGCCCAGGTATGTCCTGTACACAAAAAGCAGGACAAATCCAATCCGGCCAATTACCGCCCCATTAGTCTACTCTCAATCATCAACAAAGTGATGGAAGGTGTCGCCTATAGTGCTATCAAGCAGCACTTACTCACCAATAACTACTCGTTGAACCAGTTTGGGTTCCGCCAGGACCACTCGGCTCCAGACCTCATTACAGGCTTTGTCCAAACATGGGTTAAAGAGCTGAATTCCAGAGGCGAGGTGAGAGTGACTGCCTTTGATAAAAAGGCAGCATGTGACCGAGTGAGGCATCATGGAGCCCTAGTAAAACTGAAGTCAATGGGAATCAGGGGGAAAACTCACCCCTGGCTGGGGTCATACCTAGCACAAAGGAAGATGGTTGTGGTGGTTGGGGGTCAATCATCACAAGCCCCAGGACATCGCTGAAGGAGTTCCTCAGGGCAGTGTCCTAGGCCCAACCATCTTCAGTTGCTTCATCAATGACCTTCCCTCCATCATAAGGTCAGAAGTGGGGATGTTCACTGATGATTGCAGTGTTCAGTGCCATTCGCAACTCCTTAGATAATGGAGCAGTCCATGCCCGCATACAGCAAGAACTGGACAACATTCAGGCTTGGGCTGATAAGTGGCAAGTAATAATTGCGCCAGACATGTGCCAGGCAATGACTATCTCCAACACGCGACAGTCTAACCACCGCACCTTAACATTCAATGGCATTACCATCGCCGAATCCCCCACCATCAACATCCTGGGGGGTCACCATTGACCGGAATCTTAACTGCACTGGCCACATAAATACTGTGGCAACAAGGGCAGGTCAGAGGCTGGGTATTCTGCGGCGAGTGTCTCACTTCCTGACTCCCCAAAGCCTTTCCACCATCTACAAGGTACAAGTCAGGAGTGTGATGGAATACTTGCCACTTGCCTGGATGAGTGCAGTTTCTACAACACTCAAGAAGCTCGACACCATCCAGGACAAAGCAGCCCGCTTGATTGGCACCCCATCCACCACCTTCAACCTTCACTCCCTCCGCCACTGGTGCACCGTAGCTGCAGTGTGTACCATCTACAAGATGTACTGCAGCAACTTGCCAAGGCATCTTCGACAGCACCTCCCAAACCCGCGACCTCTATCACCTAAAGGATAAGGACAGCAAGCACATGGGAACACCATCCTCTCCACGTTCCCCTCCAAATCACACACCATCCTGATTTGGAAGCATATCGCCATTCCTTCATCGTCGCTGGGTCAACATCCTAGAACTCCCTCCCAAATAGCACTGTGGGAGTACCATCATCACACGGACTGCAGCGGTTCAAGAAAGCGGCTCACCACCACCTTCTCGAGTGGCAATTAGGGATGGCCAATAAATGCCAGCCTTGCCAGCGACGCCCACATCCCATGAACAAATAAAAAAACAAATCTGGCTGCCGCAAATATCCGAGGTTAGTGAGGGAAGTTCAGCCCCGCCAAAAGCCATTCGGTGATTAGCATTTGGAAATTATTTCCATGTTGTTTCTAATTATGGACTTAATAATTTTCTGATTGAGGTTGCACCTTGTAAAAGACTCTTCCTGGTCCTGTTGTTCTATAATCCCAAAAGCTATTCTGTCTCGAACTAGACTTTCTTCTAAAGCCCCACAGTTGCCTATCCTAACTTGACAGCAGACACCAGCTACACATGACTGATTAGGAACTTGGTCTCAATTGTTGAATTCGTAGTGTTTAGTGCATTCCTTTGTCTCTAACGCAGACTCATTCCAAGATATGCCTTGTCTTCATCTGCCTTAAGCTGAATATTGAGTGTGCTGCTCCCAATTCGGATACCATATTATGAAGTGCCAACCAGAAAAGATTTCAGACCTTAAAACATACTGATTGACATTTTAGTGAATTAAATGCAGCAGAACAGGCTCGAGGGGCTGAATGGCCTGCTCCTGTTCCTATTATAGAACAGGCTCGAGGAACTGAATGGCCTGCTCCTGTTCCTATTATAGAACAGGCTCGAGAGGCTGAATGGCCTGCTCCTGTTCCTATGCAACTTCGATCATACAAATGCTCCCTGGTCAGGCGGAGCAGTCAGGGAACTTTGCGTACTTGATTATTAATATAGCTTTGAATCCATATTAATACATCCCCCCCCCTGAGGCATTCCCTGTTTATATTGTGCTGGGGGAAGTCTGCTGTCAGTGCTCCCTTTCTTTTCTTGTCCTCTTCACTAACACCATTTAAAGCTTGACTGGCATTTTTTCACTTACTTTGGCCTGGCGGTTTGCAGCAAACTCCACGCGTCCCTTCACCTGAACACATCAAGCCAGAGATTTATACCGTGGCTTTTCCTGCAGTGCTGGCTCGCCATTACATCAATGTCCCAGGTGTCCCTTGTGTTTGAAACAACCTTTTCTGTGTCCCCTCATTTTATCCTGGATGCGCAGTACTCTTATAAGTTGTATTCAATTCCATTATGCTGGGGATTAGCCCTTCCCACAGCACTATCATATTATCCATGTACTTAAGACCAAAAAGTGAGATGTTTCATATACATAGGAAGCTTGGAAGGGATAGGATTGGAAAAGCTTATTATGACCTATGTTGATCTCAGAATCTCTAAAAAAGCATATAGGATCCTGGGCATGAATAGAGGCGCAGAGTACAAAAGCAAGGACGTTGTGATGAACCTTTATAAAACACTGATTCAGCCTCAACTGGAGTATTGTGTCCAATTCTGGGCACCACACTTTAGAAAGGATGTAAAGGCCTTAGAGAGAGTGCAGAAAAGATTAACGAGAATGATTCCAGGGATGAGGGATTTGAGTTACGTGGATAGACTGGAGAAGCTGGGATTGTTCTCAGAGCAGAGACGATTGTGAGGAGATTTGATAGAGGTGTTCAAAATCATGAGCGATCTGGCCAGAGTAGATAGAGAGAAACTGTTCCCATTGGCGAGAACCAGAGGACACAAATTTAAGGTGATTGACAGAAGAATCAAAGGCGACATGAGGAAAAAAGTTTAATATGCAGCGAGTGGTTAGGATCTGGAATGCACTGCCTGAAAGAGCTATGGGAAAAGGGCGGAGGAGTGGGATAGCTGAAGTGCTCTTGCAGAGTGTAAAGACTTAATCACTCCTGCCTTTCACTCCATCACAGACCGTCCCTTTTGTTCTTTCCTCCCCAACCGCCTTTCCCTACCCCTGCACGTCTAACATCTCTAACTTCTTCCAGTTCTGACAAAAGGTCACCGACCTAAAACGTTAACTCTGTTTCTCTCTCTCCGCAGATGCTGCCTGACCTGCTGAGTGTTTCCAGCACTTTCTGTTTTTATTTCTGATTTCCAGCATTAGCAGTGTTTTGCTTTTGTATTTGAAGTGATGGTGTTCCCGCAAAATTGTTGCCTTTGTCCTTGTCGCTGGTGGAGTTTGCAGGGGTGGGAGGTGCTGTCGAAATAACTGCTGCAGTGCCTCCTGTAGATCAGGCATGATGCCTTGTGTTGATGGTGGATATTGACTGCAGTGGCAAGGGTGCTGATCAACAAACTGCTTTCTTCGGGGTAATGCCAAGCCAGGTTGTTGCACCTACATCCACCCAGGAGGGTAGAGCATTCCATCACACTCCTGACTTGAGCTGAGTAGATGCAGGAGAGGCATAGAGGGGCCATAGTAGACTATGTAATCGTCAGGAAATTGCCCCTCTCCTGACCAACGGGAGGTTATTGATAAAGTAGTTGACGATGCTTGGCCGAGGGTGCTTCTCTGAGGAACTCCTGCAACAATGTCTTGGTCCTGCAACGATTGGCTTCTGACAACCATGACCATTTTCCTTTGCGCAGGTATGACTCCAACTACTGGAGGATTTTTCCTTTGACCCCATCCCCCTCCCCTCCAATTCTATTCTATGATTCTCTGAAAACATATGACATTTTCACATTGCTGTTTGTGGGATCTTGCTGTGTGCAAATAGGCTGCCACGTTTCCTACATTACAAGAGTGACTACACTTCAAAAGTACTTCATTGGCTGTAAAGTGCTTTGGGACGTTCTGAGGTCGCCATAGAAATGCAAGTTCTCACTTTTTCTTTCGTCTCACTACTAACCTTGTGGACAGATGTGTCTACACTAGGTAGGTGGTTGAGTTAGCTCACTTACTCCTGTTGGTTTCCACCCCACCTGACTGGGCCCAGTCTGGCAGCTATGTCCATACAGGACTCGGCCAGCTTGGTCAGTGGTGGTATGACGAAACCACTCTTGTTAATGGACAGTAATGTCCCCACTCAGAATATTCTGTGCCCTGGCTTCTAGCAAAAGCAAAATTCTTAGAGTAAACTCCTACGCAGTGTAAATATGCTCTTTACAGAAAGGAATTGCTCTTTTCCATTCCTCACCCCTCCCCTCAAAATGTGTCTCCCCAAATCCTTACTATCTTGTATAGAATTACATATAATATATGGTACAGAAATAGGCCATGCGACCCAACCAGTTCGTGCCAGTGTTTATGCTCCATTCGAGCCTCCTCCCATCCTTCCTCATCTAACCATTAGCATAACCCTCTATTCCTTTCTCGTGTGTTTATCCAGCTTCCCCTTAAATGCATCCATACTATTCGCCTCAACCACTCCCTGTGGTAGCGAGTTCCACATTCTCACCGCTCTCTGGGTAAAAAAGTTTCTCCTGAATTCCCTATTGGATTTCTTGGTCTTATATTGATGGCCTCTAGTTTTGCTCTTCCCTGCAGGTGGAAACACTCTTCAAATGACCCATCCTTCTGACCTTTGTGTGGATAGTGTCACTGCCAGTCCATTACTGGGAAATGTGCTTCAGTGATGAGAGAGGCAGCTGCTGAATACTTCCTATTTCCTTTCCCCTCCCTCCATGCCAGAACAGTCTGGCTGATGAATCTCCAAGCTGCAGTTCAGGAGCAGTGTTGATCGTTGTTTTAAAAAAAACCATAGCAAAGGCAATTGTTATATCCAATGTCCCATTAACTTGCAGCAAATGGGGGGAGGAAAGCAAATTTATTGGGTTGGTCAATTCATTTGATGCAGTCTGAGGGAATTATACCTAAACCATTTGATCATCTTGTTCATTGTTTCTGCTTTGTTAATGTGTAATAGTTCTGGGCAGTGTCTCAAACACTTTGCTTCACATGCGGTCTAGACTGCTGCCTCTCTGAGGCCTAGTTGCCTGAACAGTAGAACCTTGCTGTCTGGAAATTATCCATCTGGTGAGTTCATAATTTCTGCAACAAAATGAACCCAGGTTCTTGAAGTCTGAATTATCTGTGTCTTGCCCCAGCCTCCCTGAGTGTTTATTTTACCGTCTGCGCGATTACAAGTGCAATAATGCATGGCCCAGTTATAGCAATTGTGTAATAATGATGGCTATAAGTGTGAACGAGGCTGCGGATGAGCGATTTCCTTTTTTGCAAACGACCCAAGCCATCGGCAGACTGCTTTTCTGTGCAGCTGTAAAGGTGAGATAATCTGGGCTGTGAGGTTGTGCAGGGCCCCCTGTGGATAACGCACCCTGCTGTCAGCTAATGGTTCACTTCAAGTGGGGAAGCTAGGTCACGTCTATCAGTTCTTTTCTCCTGTTTCAGTTCCCCACCCACCGCCCCCAACCCCTAAAGCTGGAAGCGGGCTTCATTTTATATTGCCCACTCGATTACTCCAGCATGTAGTGTGACACGGCTACTTGCAAAAACCCCACCAACTGAGCTGAACCGTGGTTTGAGTGAGAGACAGCTTCGGGACTTGAACTTGCAATATTCTGGTTGGGATTCAAACGCACACACAGCTGCCTGTTTGAGCAATGGGGCTTCCGGTTTTTACTCAGTGGGTTGAAGTATTACCTTCTGCCTTTTAAGACAGTAGTGTTTATGTATTCTGCGGGCATACTTACACAACGCCAGATTGTCTGCTTTACTACTTTGTGGCAGAATTTCAGCACTATTGTTTTGACGAGTGGTCCCAAAAGTTTAGCCCCTTGTGCAGTAATATCATTCATAATTGATGCCAATCGGTCGTCTCCTGGAGACTGCACTACCCTTTCATGTGGCTCTGTTGCAGGGAACCTTTGCACAAGTGGATGATGTGCAGTTTTGAAGCACTCACTTTTATGTCCAACAGTTTCCTTTTCAAGTCTTCATTAGTGACCTCCCATGGATGTTGACAGAATTGAAGTAGATGCCAGTGTCTTGCAGGCACATAATTACAGAAAAGTTTCCAATATTTTCCCGAATGCTGCTATGTTATAGGATTATCTGATTAATTTGATTCAACAAGACAATCTGCCGCATGTCATTATCGTATTTTACTTGATCCACTGTTGAGAAGAGTAATGAGCAGAAATTTATTCTAATTTATTTTTTATTTTCAACCATAATTAGACTGTTTGTTTAATATAGATATTTAAAAAAATATACAGAAATCTACAGCTTCTGAATTATAATGTCACCATAATAATATAGATCCTTGGAAGTTTACAGGATAGAAGGAGGCCATTCAACCACTTGTGTCTGTACCAGCTCTTGGCTAGAAAATTTAAAAACTAATCCTGTACCCTCCATAGCCCTGTGTCTTCCTCGCTTCAAATATTTATCCAATTTTCCCTTAAAGAGTCTTAAAGCCCAAGTTTCTGCCCAAGGTCCCACAAAAGAGATTGGTGTGCAAAATTAAAGCACATGGTATTGGGGGTAATGTACTGACGTGGATAGAGAACTGGTTGGCAAACAGGAAGCAGAGAGTCGGGATAAACGGGTCCTTTTCAGAATGGCAGGCAGTGACTAGTGAGGTGCCGCAGGACTCAGTGCTGGGATCCCAGCTCTTTACAATATACGTTAATGATTTGGATGAGGGAATTGAGTGTAATATCTCCAAGTTTGCAGATGGCTGGCGGTGTGAGCTGTGAGGAGGACGCCAAAAGGCTGCAGGGTGACTTGGAAAGGTTAGGTGAGTGGGCAAATGCATGGCAGATGCAGTATAATGTGGATAAATGTGAGATTATCCACTTTGGTGGCAAAAACACGAAGGCAGAATATTATCTGAATGGTGGCAGATTAGGAAAAGGAGAGGTGCAACGAGACATGGGTGTCATGGTTCATCAATCATTGAAAGTTGGCATGCAGGTACAGCAGGCGGTGAAGAAGGCAAATGGTATGTTGGCCTTTGTAGGTAGGGGATTTGAGTATAGGAGCAGGAAGATCTTACTGCAGTTGTACAGGGCCTTGGTAAGGCCTCACCTGGAATATTGTGTTCAGTTTTGGTCGTCTAATCTGAGGAAGGATGTTCTTGCTATTGAGGGAGTGCAGCGAAGGTTCACCAGACTGATTCCAGGGATGGCTGGACTGACATACGAGGAGAGACTGGATCAACTGGGTCTTTATTCACTGGAGTTTCGAAGGATTAGAGGGGATCTCATAGAAACGTATAAGATTCTGACGGACTGGACAGGTTAGATGTGGGAAGAATGTTCCCGATGTTGGGGAAGTCCAGAACCAGGGGACACAGTCTTAGGATAAGGGGTAGGCCATTTAGGACTGAGATGAGGAGAAACTTATTCACTCAGAGAGTTGTTAACCTGTGGAATTCCCTGCCACAGAGAGTTGTTGATGCCAGTTCATTGGACATATTCAAGAGGGAGTTAGATATGGTCCTTACAGCTAAAGGGATCAAGGGGTATGGAGAGAAAGCAGGAATGATCAGCCATGATCTTATTGAATGGTGGTGCAGGCTCGAAGGGCCGAATGGTCTACTCCTGCACCTATTTTCTATGTTTCTATGTTTTTATGTTTCTCTAAGAACTTCATAAGGTGCGCTGATTTTCTGGAATAAAAAGGGTGCCGAAAATTTACCTTGTGATTCTGCGAGCTCCTCAGGACGGCTTCGTGTTCAGCATGGCGCAGCACAAGAGGTCGGGGGTGGAGCCCGGTCCCAGCGCTGAAAACAATGCGCGCATGTGCAGTAGCTCCAGGCCCTCAAGGCTGCATGGGAGGGGCCCGAAGAACGCCGCCCCTAGCCCTGACCGAATGGGCTCACCGGGCGAAGATCGGACTCGGGCCTCCCTCCCTCCCGTTCAGCTCCCGTCCCCCGTTCAGCTCCCGCTTCCTCCCCCACCTCCCTCCCGTTCAGCTCCCGCTCCCCTCCATCCCCCTCCTCTCCACCCCCGCCCCCCCCCCTCCTCGTCCTCGGCGGGGCGCGCCCACCCGGCATCTCGCTGGGGGCGGGCCCCGCCCTAAGTGTCAGTGGCGCGACCCGGCCCAGCCCGTTCAGCCTCTTCTCCTCCCTTCCCCGCCCCCCCCGTTCAGCCTCTTCCACCACCCCCTCCTCTCTCCCTCCCCCCTCTCCCTCTCCCCTCTCCCTCCTCCTTTCCCCCTCTCCCTCCTCCTTCCCCCCTCTCCCTCCTCCTTCCCCCCTCTCCCCCCTCCCTCCCCCCTCTCCCTCCTCCTTCCCCCCTCTCCCTCCTCCCTCCCCCTCTCCCTCCTCCCTCCCCCTCCTCCCTCCCCCTCCTCTCTCCCCCTCCTCTCTCCCTCCCCTCCCTCTCCCTCCTCTCTCCCTCTCCTCGCTCCCCCTCCCCACTCCCACTCCTCCCTCCCCCTCCCCACTCCCTACCCCCTCTCCCCTCCTCTTCCTACCCCCTCTCCCCTCCTCTTCCTACCCCCTCTCCCCTCCTCTTCCTACCCCCTCTCCCCTCCTCTTCCTACCCCCTCTCCCTTCCTCTTCCTACCCCCTCTCCCCTCCTCTTCCTACCCCCTCTCCCCTCCTCTTCCTACCCCCTCTCCCCTCCTCTTCCTACCCCCTCTCCCCTCCTCTTCCTACCCCCTCTCCCCTCCTCTTCCTACCCCCTCTCCCCTCCTCTTCCTACCCCCTCTCCCCTCCTCTTCCTACCCCCTCTCCCCTCCTCTTCCTACCCCCTCTCCCCTCCTCTCCCTACCCCCTCTCCCCTCCTCTCCCTACCCCCTCTCCCCTCCTCTCCCTACCCCCTCTCCCCTCCTCTCCCTACCCCCTCTCCCCTCCTCTCCCTACCCCCTCCCTCCCCCTCCCCTCCCCTCCCTCCCTCCCCCTCCTCTCCCTCCCCCTCCTCTCCCTCCCCCTCTCCCTCCCCCTCCTCTCCCTCCCCCTCCTCTCCCTCTCTCCCTCCCTCCCCCTCCTCTCCCTCCCTCCCCCTCCTCTCCCTCCCTCCCCCTCCTCTCCCTCCCTCCCCCTCCTCTCCCTCCCTCCCCCTCCTCTCCCTCCCTCCCCCTCCTCTCCCTCCCTCCCCCTCCTCTCCTTCCCTCCATCCCCCCATCCTCTCCTTCCCTCCATCCCCCCATCCTCTCCTTCCCTCCATCCCCCCTCCTCTCCTTCCCTCCATCCCCCCTCCTCTCCTTCCCTCCATCCCCCCTCCTCTCCTTCCCTCCATCCCCCCTCCTCTCCTTCCCTCCATCCCCCTCCTCTCCTTCCCTCCCTACCCCCCTCCTCCTCCTCCTCCTCCTCCTCCTCCTCCTCCTCCTCCTCCTCCTCCTCCTCCTCCTCCTCTCCCTCCCCCTCCTCTCCCTCCCTCCCCCTCCTCTCTCTCTCTCTCTCCCCTCCCCCCCCCTCCCACCCCTCGCTGTACGAAACACAGAGACAGAGAGGGAGACAGCGAGAGAGACACTGACAGAGAGAGGGACACACTCTGGGGGGGCCCGTCCCAGCACGCTGTTGGAGGGCTCCCGGTGCTGCAGTAGGTGAGTAGAAACTTAATTTTTTATTGATTGATTAAAAAAAAATCTTTTTTATTTTTTATTAATTTTTTGGGATTGATTTATTTATAATTTATTATTGATGATGGCTCTTTATTTGTAAAAGTGAAGCGTTTAATGTTTGTAAACCCCCCCTTCGACCCCCCCTATCTCTCGTTCCCTACGCCTGATTTATAAGTGTAGGCAAGGTTTTTCTGTGTGTACAAAAATCTACACTTACTCCTTTCTAAGTTAGTTTGGAGTAAGTTTTCACTGCCTGAACTTGCAAAACAGGTATAAGTGGCTGCACACGCCCCCTTTTGAAAAAAAAATCTGTTCTAAAATGAAACTATTCTAACTCACTAGAACTGGAGCAAACTAAATGCCGAGAATTGCAATTTCTAAGATACTCCATTCTAAACTAGTTGCCCCCAAAAATAGAAGCAACTCAGGCCGAAACTTGAGCCTTATTGATCTCTACCCTAGTCTCTACCCCATGGCAAAGCCAATCATGGTCCAGCAATGTTTTGTAAAAACATTTCTCCGCACCTCTGTTAGTGACGGTTTTAAATTGATGACTCTTCATTACTGATGACCCAACCGGGGGAAGTAGCCTTTCCCGATTCACTCCATTAAATCCCTCCATAATCTTAAAAACATCTTAAATCTCCTCGTACCCGTCTCTGCTGTAGTGGAAATAGTTTCAGTATCTCATAAATGTAGCTTCCCACGCCTGAATGTGTGCTGTATGCAGTATTTATATTGTGCTCCTGGGCCCAAGTCCAAATCATCGATCTATATCGAGAATAAAAGCACTGACCCCGGGAGTCCCCCGACACTGACCCCCGGGGGAGGGGGTTCCCTGACACTGACCCCGGGGTTCCCCACACTGACCCCGGGGGTTCCCCACACTGACTGACCCCGAGGGAGGGGGAGAGAGAATGTGTTCCCCGACACTGACCCGGGTGGGGGGGCGGGGGGTCGGGGGGATGTGTTCCCTGACACTGACCCTGGGGGTTCTCCACACTGACCCCGGGAGGAGGGGGTTCCCCACACTGACCCTGGGATAGGGGGTTCCCCAACTGACCCTGGGATAGGGGGTTCCCCCTACTGACCCCTGGGAGGGGGGGTTCCCCAAAATGACCCCAGCGGTCCACTACTTCCAACCCTGCTCCACTCTGAGGAACACCTATTTAACCAACTCCTGTCCATCACCAACTCTCTATCTGTGCTGCTAAGATTTATAATTAGTCTCCTTATAGAACCTTCTCAAAATCTATATACACCATACTCAATATGTTATATCTACTGTATGACCTTTATTGATTCAATCAATTTCTATAACTGAGCTAACACTATTGCACTTGTAATCGTGTTGAGTGAAAAATAAAAACATCACCAGCCTTTAGCAATTGCATCCTGGCTTTAATTGATCAGCCCATGTACTTCGAAATGCTCACTAATTTGAACTCAAGTGATGGATTCGAAGATTTTGCGAAAACTGACATCGGGCCAACAATACCTAGTTTTACCTTCTCTCCATTCTTGAACAAGGATGTTGTTATGTCAGCTAGTTTCCAGTTCCATGGCACAATTTGTATCGTTAAGGAGTGTTGGAAAATTGTGGCCAGAGCCTCTGCTTTCTCCTCTCTGATTTCTTTCAGCACCCCTCAGGGCCCAGTGACGGATCCACCATGAGTCTGCTACGATTTCCAGAACCAATTTCTCTTCCCCAGTTATTTCAACAATTACTCCATCTCTTCCTCTAGTTCACCTACATTCTCACTTAGAATCATAGAAGGATACAGCACAGAAGGAGGCAGTTCTTCACTCCAATGCAATACTGAGGGAATGCCGCACTGTCGGAGGGGCAGTACTGAGGGATCGCCGCACTGTCGGAGGAACAGTACTGAGGGAGCGCCGCAGAGTCGGTGGGGCAATACTGAGGGAGCGCTGCACTGTCGGAGAGGAGTACTAAGGGAGCGCTGCACTGTCGGTGGGGCAGTACTGAGGGAGCACTACAATGTCGGAAGGGCAGTACTGAGGGAGCGCTGCACTGTCGGAGAGGCAGTACTGAGGGAGCGCTGCACTGTCGGAGGGGCAGTACTGAGGGAGTACTTCTTCATTGCTTTGAGGTGCCTGCTGTATATAGTCCACATCTCTGCACCATATATGAGGGCAGTTGCTATACAACAGACAACTCAAAGTACCACCAATGCTGCCGCCGCAAGATCCTGCAAAACCACTGGGGGGGATAGACGCACCAACCTCTGTGTTCTCACTCAGGGCAACATCCCCAGCATTGAAGCACTGACCACACTCGACCAGCTCTGTTGGGCAGGCCACATAGTCCGCATGGCCGACACTAGACTCCCTAAGCAAATGCTCTACTCGGAATTCCTACATGGCAAGCGAGTCCTATGTGGGCAGAGGAAACGCTTCAAGGACACTCTTAAAGCCTCCTTGATAAAGTGCAACATCCCCACCGGCACCTGGGAATCCCTGGTCCAAGACCGCCCAAGGTGGAGGAAGAGCATCCGGGAGGGCGCTAAGTACCTCGAGTCTTTCGCCGAGAGCATGCATAAGCCCAGCGCAGACTGCGGAAGGTGTGTGCGGCAAACCAGGCTCCCCACCCACCCTTTCCTTTAACCACTTTCTGTCCCACCTGTTAGAGACTGTAATTCTGTAATTCCCGTATTCGACTGTACAGCCACCTGAGAACTCACTTTTAGAGTGGAAGCAAGTCTTCCTCGATTTCGAGGGACTGCCTATGATGATGATGACTGAAGGAGTGCCGCACTTTCGGAGGAGCAGTACTGAGAGAACGCTGCACTGTTGGAGGGGTAGTACTGAGGGAGCACTGCGCTGTCGGAGTGGCATTATGTGCTTACACTTACCTCTAGTCATGTTCAGATTGTCAGAGTTAAATAACCTGCTCACGTCAACCTAATATCTATTGAATCCCTTGGCTCAGTCTTTTTTCCAGCAACAATAAAATAGAAATAGTTGAGCCTTCCTTTATAAATTAAGCATAGAATTCATGATCAATGCTGCTCTTCTACAAACAGTGAATACATTTCTGCATAATTTCTCTCCCTGCACTTTTCTAAAGCAGCCACTAAATAGCACAGAGAGGAACTTGGTAGGAGTGCCTTACCATTCATACAAGAATAGTACTGAAAGTACCAAGAAAGAAGAGGCTCGTGCTTGGAACTTGCCAGTTGGGTTTAAATATTTATTATTTAACGGGCGTAAATCTTTTCCCCTGTACGCGGGCGAGGGGGTTTGCTGCTGTGATTGGTGGCGGGGGGGGACAATAGGTCAGTATATGTGGAATATGAAGTGCGATGAATGTTTGTGGCGGAGGAGCAGCGAGAGATTGTGTTGGGGGTACGGGGCCCAGAAGAGCCGAGGGCCCATGGACAGCATGGACCAGCCCACACACCGATATGTGTGCGCACTAGGTCCGTGCAGCAGAGCAGGTCTCCAGTCGTCCTGGTTAATCCTTGCCACTGGATAAAGGCCTAGCTCTGACAAGCCCGTGTGGTGGCTGATGTGCAACGGTCACCACACGTTAAAAAAATCCACGCACAGGCATCTTCCACCCCATCAGTTGGAGTTCAGGACTGGAATATCGGGTCCTTCATTGAAACATCTATGAACCCATGTGGAAGCAAGTCATCCTCGTTCGAGGGAACGCCTATGATGATGATGATGACTGAGGAAGCACTGCACTGTCGGAGGGGCAGTACTGAAGGAGTGCTGCACTGTCGGTGGGTCAGTACTGAGGGAACGCTGCACTGTCGGAGGGGCAGTACTGAGGGAACGCTGCACTGTCGGAGGGGCAGTACTGAGGGAGCGCTGCAATGTCGGAAGGGCAGTACTGAGGGAGCGCTGCGCTGTTGGAGGTGCCGTTTTTCAGATGAAATGTTAAACCGAGGCCCTGTCTGCTCTCTCAGATGGACGTAAAGGATCCCGTGGCACTATTTCGAAGAAGAGCAGGGGAGTTCTCCTCGTGTCCTGGGGCCAATATTTAACCCTCAATCAAAATCACTAAAACAGATTATCTGGTCATTATCACATTGCTATCTGTGGGAGCTTGCTTGTGCGCAAATTGGCTGCTACACTTCCCACATTACAACAGTGACTACAGTTCAAAATATTTTATTAGCCAGAAAGCGCTTTCAGATGTCTGGTGGTCGTGAAAGGCGCTATATAAATCGAAGTCTTTCTTTCTTTCAACTGTCACTGCACGAAAAATAATAGATTTTAAATTAGGTAGCTTCCTTCCTCCTGAACCTTCAGAAATGAGTTGCTTATACACGTTTCATTTATGTAAAATTCTAACACAGTTATAATAATTTTGCATGTTGTGTGAGCAAGGAATTCCTTTGCTACAGTGAGAAATGTAAATCGGTGTGTTTATTCTGGAGGATTTACTATTCTGAGTTGGCAGCTGCCTCATTTCTTTTGGAAAGCAGGTTACTGCGTGGAATCAGAATTTATTTTCTGCTGTTTGATTTCCAGGATTATGTGTGGTGTGGTAGATTCTGGCCTAGTGAACCAGAGTTGGTGAGTTCAAATCACATCATGGCAAGTGGACTGCCCAGTTCCTGCCCAAAAATGAGGATCAACATCGCCCCTATATGGCAGGGGTTACGGGAACGGGGGCCACATCACCAGAGCTGTTTCCCTCCCCACCCCAGGAAAGAACGTGCCACTATAAACAGGTTTGAAGTGAAACGAGCTCCACTGGACTGAGCAATGAATGCCGGCCTTGCCAGCGAGGCCTCCATCTCCATAACAAATATAGTGTGCGTGGTGTAAACAAACACTGTTACAAACTCTAGTCGATTTCCCATGGCGTTCTGCAGAGAGTCAAGACCAAGTATAGTCTTAGTGAAGTGGGGTTACAGCACGCAGGATAATGAGGCCAGGGAGAACTGTTATGTAAGGGCCAAAAGGGGGAAAGATGGTGCTTTCGGGTAGAAGGAGGTAGAGCAGGGTGGAAGGTGGTAGAGTGGAGTTTAAAAAAAAAAAAAAAATGCTCCTCATCTCCTCCTGCCCCCTCGGTTCTTTTGCCAATTATCTTATTTTAACAGTTTCAGTAACATATAAACTTGTACTGATACAGCTCCTATATAAATGCGCAAAGGCAGTACACAAGGCTTATTCTTCCCCTCTTCTCATCCCTTAGCTGCGTGCATAACCTGCTCCCCACTACAGCCCTTGCGTCTGACTGTGCCTCGGACTCCCTGAGCTCTGCCTCTAACTTACCAACCTGCTCATCTAGCAGTTGGACTTGTCTTTGTAGACAGACGAGCCGTATCGCCTTTTCAATACTGCGCCTATGCTCCTTGCCTTCCGTCCATTCTGCCACTGTGTCCACTGGACACTCAGCACGCAACAAGCCTAGCACCCACTTCTTAGTGATGTTAACCTTCTTAAATACATATGAAGAAATCCCTTCCTCCATTTGGGATCTTTCACCAGAAGCGCTGTCCATGACTGATTGACACTCCTTTAACCCGCATCCTGCCGCAGTCACCATGAATTGTAAACGGTTTTGATCCTAGCCTAATTGCTAGATGGACGATTCGAATCGCCCCCACCTTACGAAAGATCTTGACCCGGGAATTATTATTCAGAGTGTAAATGACATGAGTCATGGACATAAATGCTTCAGTGACTTATATTTATTTGGTCTAACATACACTGGCTAAAACATGCACTACTAAACAAGAATCACTGTCTCAGTGGAGAATAAAATCCATGTTACAAACAGCATACATACAGTACAGAAATGAGACCTAGCAACATGCAGTAATTCCTGGTGGATTCTAACTCCACCCCTACCAACGAATTACCCAGTCGAAGCTTCCTCCCCAGAATTGCCCTGAAAAGCTTCACTTCTGAGAAAACCCTGAGCCCTTACACCTCACCCAGCTCGCCTGGGATATCTGGTTACCAGCTTGGGACACTCGCGATCATGCTCACCACCACACGCAGCCAGTCTCGATCGCTCTTCTCCTGGGGAACTGTGGTTTCCTCCTTGGTGGCGCGAGAGGGAGAAGAAGCAGCTCTCGCTCTCTCTCGCTCTCTCTCTCTCTCTCTCTCTCTCTCTCTCTCTCTCTCTCTCTCTCTCTCTCTCTCTCTCTCTTCCTTTCTTCTCGTACATCGATCTTGGTGGAGCGAGAGGGAGAGAGAGCTCTCTCTATATGCAAGCTGCCAGCTACAAGCTTCACTCCAAGCTAAAAATAAAAGTGGAAAGATTTTGTCTTTATGGGAGTCTTGCTACCCCTATCTTTCCCGCCAATCTTTAAAACCCTTTTGTTTCTAAGCACGGGTACCCATGTGAATTGGGCTGATGGCCCTTAATCTGGGCATCTCTCTCAGTCTTTGTGTTGCGAAAGACCTGACTCCTCCTTGGCTGGCCAGGCTAGTGGGTTCATTGTTCTGTTTTTCCTTCTGAGATGGAGGTGAGATGTGCTTTTGCATATTAGAGTGGCTTTGTCAGTGGCCCCCCCTCTTCCTGGCCGACAGCTCTTTTGTCAATATTCATGGCCCCCTTCCTTTAGCTGTGACTGGTGGGCGAACCCGTTCTGGATGACAGACAGTTCTTTTGTCACAGCTAACTGCCATGTGGTCTCTGGAGTTTTAACAAAAACCAGCACAGGGAAAATATCCTCAGAAAAATAAAAATCCACGAAATAGTCTAGACAGAGGCCATTCTTTAAACAGAAACTTTGCGATCTCTTCAGTCCCCCGTCTGATGCTTTTTCTTTCCATAAAGCATCACTCGACGAGAGAGCAAAGGCCAAAGTCTCCAATAAGTAAAGCTGTTCCTCTGATTTTATGTTAAAACCCCAGAACTGGACCCCTTACTGCATGTCTCAGTTCCCTTCTACAGAGTCAAGACATCAGTGAAAACGGCTTCTTAACACATGGTTGGGTTCCGCTCCACGAGACATTACAAAAAAACACCACACACATCGCACCGTACAGCATTGACAGGTGGTAACACATTACAAAAATAACAACAGCGTACATCGCGCAATACAGAGTGTGAAACTCTAACCAGAATATACAATACTCTTGCTTATAGAACTTTGGTACATTACAAATTTTAGCAGGGAGAAACTGTTGTGTATGGAGAAAGAGTCCAATGGTGTCTGACTAAAGATTTGATTTGATCTACGACAGGTTTTATTGTGCTCGGCCTTTTAAACAAGCTTTTGATGCTCCACGGGCAAGGTACTGACTGCAGGAGGCCAAGCAAGAGTCAGAGCAGGGGGTTATGTATGGAGAAAGAGTCAGACTGAACACTGTGAGCTCAAAGTAAAGTGTGACCATAGTCTTTTATTGCAGGTCTCCAGAGTGCCTCTCCAACCTGTGAGGCCTCCTTAAATACCAGTACTCCCAAGGGATTATGGGATCCCTTGGGACTCCAGGGGATGAGCCCTCTGGTGGCTGTACAGAGTAAATACAAGTTTACATATATAACAACACTACCCCCCCCCCCCCCAAAGTCAATAGTGTAAATATTTACAATGTGAGTCGATCTGGGGTCCTTCTTGCCCTGATTGATTGCCTCGGTGTGAAAACTGGTATTGTTGAATCATTTGTTGGGCCCTCGCTGAGCTGCTGTGGATGATGGGTTCTGCTTCGTGGTCAACCGTGGTGCCGGTTGGGGGATCAAAAAAGGTAGGGTCCAAGGTGGATAGTCCGTGAATCTGAATTTGATTTGGTCCAAGTGTTTCCGGTGAATGAGTCCATTTGAAAGTTTGACCCGAAACACCCTGCTTCCCTCTTTGACCACGACAGTGCCGGGAAGCCACTTGGGACCATGTCCATAATTCAATACAAATACAGGATCATTGATTCAATCTCGCGTGACACATTTGTGCTATCATGGTATGCACTTTGTTGAAGCTGCCTGCTCTCTACATGTTCATGTAGATCAGAGTGAATTAACGAGAACCTTGCCTTAAGTGCTCTTTTCATGAGCAGTTCAGCAGGTGGGATCCCAGTGAGTGAGTGGGGTCTTGTGCGGTAGCTAAGCAGGACTCGGGATAGGCGAGTCTGCAGTGAGCCTTCAGTTACCCTCTTCAAGCCTTGCTTGATGGTTTTCACTGCTCTCTCTGCCTGACCATTGGACGCTAGTTTAAACGGGGCACATGTGACATGTTTGATCCCGTTACGTGTCATGAGTTTTTTGAACTCAGCACTGGTAAAACATGGCACGTTGTCGCTCACCAGGACATCGGGTAAGCCGTGTGTGGCAAACATGGCCCGCAGGCTTTCAGTAGTGGCAGCGGACGTGCTAGCCGACATTATCTCACATTCAATCCACTTGGAGTACGCGTCAACAAGCACAAGGAACATTTTAGCCAAGAACTGCATAGTCGACGTGTACCCTAGACCTCGGTTTGGAAGGCCAAGACCATAAACTTAGCGGCGCCTCCCTGGGTACATTGCTTAACTGCGAGCATGTATTACATCTGTGAACGCAGGACTCTAAGTCCGCATTGATACCGGGCCACCACACGTGGGATCTGGCTATCGCTTTCATCATTACGATGCCTGGCTGGGTACTATGGAGGTCATTGATGAAGGTGTCTCTGCCCTTCTTGGGGACCACTACTCGATTGCCCCACAGAAGGCAGTCTGCCTGTATAGACATTTCATCTTTGTGCCGCTGGAATGGCTTTATCTCTTTCTACATTTCCAATGGGACACTGGACCAGTTCCCATGAAGCACACAGCTTTTGACTAGAGATAATAAGGGGTCCTGGCTTGTCCAGGTTTTGATCTGCCTGGCAGTGACGAGTGATTGCTCACTCTCAAATGCTTCCATATCCATGGCTAGATTTGAAGGCTGCGCCATTTCCACACCCGTGGTGGGCAATGGCAGCCTACTGAGAGCATCGGCGCAGTTTTCTGTGCCTGGCCTGTGGCGGATGGCGTAGTTGTATGCGGACAACTTGAGCGCCCATCTCTGGATGCGGGCCAATGCATTGGTATTTTTGCCTTTACTCTCAGAAAACAGAGATATAAGTGGCTTATGGTCAGTTTCCAATTCTAATTTTAGCCCAAACAGGTATTGATGCATTTTCTTTACCCCATAGACACATGCTAACGCTTCATTTTCAATCATGCTGTAGGCTCCCTCAGCCTTCGACAGACCCCTGGATGCAGAAGCAACCGGTTGCAGTTTCCCGAAATCATTACACACCCGATGCCATATGATGACGCATCACATGCTAGTACCAAACGCTTACATGGATCATACAACACATGCAATTTTTTTGAGCATAACAATTTTCTCGCTTTTACAAAGGCATTTTCTTGGCTTTTGCCCCAAACCCATTCGCCCCCTTTTCATAGTAAGACTTGTAGTGCTTCTAGCAATGTGCTGAGACCCGGTAAGAAGTTACCAAAATAGTTCAAGAGTCCCAGAAACGACCGCAGCTCCATCACGTTCTGTGGCCTCGGTGCGTTCTCGATTGCCTCCGTCTTCACGTTGGTGGGTCTGATGCCGTCCGCCGCAATCCTCCTTCCCAAGAACTCCATTTCAGGCGCCAGGAAAACGCACTTCGAGCGCTTTAACCTGAGCCCCACGCGGTTGAGTTGACTAAGCACCTCCTCCAGGTTCTGCAGATGCTCGACTGTGTTCCGACCTGTGACCAAGATGTCATCCTGGAAGACCACGGTGTGCGGGACCGACTTCAGTAAACTTTCCATGTTTCTCTGGAATATCGCCGCCGTTGATCGGATTCCAAACGGGCATCTGTTATAAACAAAAAGACCCTCTTGCGTGTTGATGCAGGTGAGGGCCTTCGATGATCCCTCCAGTTCCTGCGTCATGTAGGCTGAAGTCAGATCCAGCATCGTGAACATCTTTCCTTCCTCCAGCGTTGCAAAGAGGTTGTCGGCCTTTGGTAATGGGTATTGGTCCTGCAGGAAGAAACGATTGATAGTTACTTTGTAATCGCCACAGATTCTGACGGTGCCATCTCCCTTGAGGACTGGGACAACAGGACTCACTGAACTCAATTGGTGAAATTATGCCCTCTCTTTGCAGCCAGTCTAACTCGATCTCTACCTTTTCTCTCATCAAGTATGATACTGTTCTCGCCTTGTCGCGCCCCGGAATTAAGTGGATCTGCACTTTTGCTCCTTGGAATTTCTCGATGCCTGCTTCGAAGGAAATTTGTTTAAGACCTGGGCACATGAAGTGTCGTCAGCGGGCAATAGCACTCGGACGTCGTCCCAGTTCCAGCGTATCTTTCCCAGCCAGCTCCTGCCGTGCAGCATGGGACCATCGCCCGGTACCACCCAGAGTGTAGCTTGTGCACCGCTCCATCGTAGGAGACCTTTACGGTAGCACTGCCGATTACAGGAATCAGTTATTTCGTGTAAGTTCTTAGTTTTGTGCGAACTGGAGTTAAGACTGGCCTTGGGGCCTTGTTGCACCACAACCTTTTGAAAGTCTTTTTGTCCATGATGGACTGTCTCGCGCCCGTGTCCAGTTCCATTGACACCGGGAATTCATTTGGTTCAACATTTTTGGGAGACAATCGTGGTGAATGTGTGCACCCCATGTACCTCTGCTTCCTCTATCTGAGGCTCTGGTTCATTGTGATCCTCTGTGAATCTGTCCTCCTCTGCAGCATAGTGGTTTGCAGGTTTAACAGGCTTAGCAGCTCGCCTGCATACTCGTTGGAGGTGTCCCATTGTTCCACAGCCCTTGCAAACATACTCTTTGAATCGGCATGAATGGAAACGATGATCACCCCCACAGTGCCAACAAGGTGTTAATGGCCTTGCATTCATCACTCTTGATGGTGGACTCTGAGTGATCTGCGGATGTGCAGCTGCAGGTATGTGTGACCTGCCCTGTACGTTAGGATTCGAAAACAACATCACTTTGTTCACAGTACTTGTAGCAGCACTTGTGTGCTGAGAGATTTGCTTCGTATTGTCACTGGTGGCAATGAACGCCTGGGCTATTGCTGTGTCCTTACTCAAGGTTGGGGTCTCTACTGTCAAAAGTTTGTGAAGTATGGTTTCGTGGCCAATGCCAAGTATGAAAAAGTCTCTGAGCATGTTCTCCAAATGTCCTTCAAATTCGCAATGTCCTGCAAGGCGTCTTAGCTTGGTGACATAACTCGCCACTTCCTGGCCTTCAGACCTTTTGTAGGTGTAGAACCGGTACCTCGCCATCAGAATGCTTTCCTTCGGGTTCAAATGCTCTCAGACCAATATGCACAAATCGTCGTACGATTTCTCCGTGGGTTTCGCTGGAATGAGCAGATTCTTCATGAGGCCATACGTTGGTGCCCCACAGACGGTGAGGAGGATCGCCCTTCGTTTGGCAGCGCTCTCTTCCCCATCTAGCTCATTGGCCACGAAGTATTGGTCGAGTCGCTCCACAAAAGTTTCCCAATCCTCTCCCTCCGAAAATTTCTCCACGATGCCAACTGTTCTCTGCATCTTTGGGCTCGCTAGCTATATCTCGTCGCCAGTTGTGTATGGAGAAAGAGTCAGACTGAACACTGTGAGCTCAAAGTAAAGTGTGACCTTAGTCTTTTATTGCAGGTCTCCAGAGTGCCTCTCCAACCTGTGAAGCCTCCTTAAATACCTGTGCTCCACGGGATTATGGGATCCCTTGGGACTCCAGGGGATGAGCCCTCTGGTGGCTGTACATAGTAAATACAAGTCCATATATATAACAGAAACCATCATCAACATACATCAATTACACCTCTCCGGGTCGATCTAACACCCCTTGCCACTGCGCTCGGAGCATCTGGCTCCGTCGCCTGCAGTTGGTGTAAAACAAGTAGCCTACAAGCAACAATTGTATAATAACGAATTCATGGGAACAGATGCGGATCCAGGGAGGAATCTCTACACTCAGACCGATGTCCCACCACGGTGGCAAGACAATCCCTTGATGATCTCCCCCAGTTCTACTGTCTTTTGCTCTAAAGTGTAAAAATGTTTCTGGGAGAGCTCGACGGGTTTTATTAACTCAGTGAGGTGTTCCGGCAGAAAAGGGATCGGGTACCCAAAATGCTCCACATAGTCCTGGAGATGCGTGAAGGTGTCGTTCACAGTGAGGTGAATGGTCGATGGTTCGGGGGTGGGAGTAATTCGCTCTTGTGCCAGTTGAATCTCAGCCTTAGGTTTGAAAGAAAAGCTGCTGTTGCTCACCATGTGTCCTGACTACTGGTAGTGGAGTGCACTTGTGTGACACAGTATGTCCCATTCCCCACGTATGCTACCTGTGGAGGTACATGATTTCATGCCATCACTTCCATGGTTCATTTGATAGTGTCCGCACCTGCAGAAGCAAACCCACATTCTGATCGAGCAAAAGCATTCAAGTGCTGGGGACACAGTATTACGTGTGCACCCTGGCTCTGGGATCCGGAGAGGTCAGTGCCCATCATAGCATGCTCCCACTTAGACATATGGTAGGACTGCTTTAAAACGAACATGCACTCCTCCACAAATGACCCCGATATTCTCAACCCTATATACTAGTGCTGGCTGGGGTGACCCGGCCATTACCAGTATCCTCACAACAATTCCCATTACTGTCTGGTTAGAGCGCCCGCAATCTACAGGGACAGGGTAGGCTTCAGAGGCTAAACGAAGCTGGCACGGGCTCAATGAATTGCTATACGGGTGCAGCGCGAAGAGATGCTTGTTGCTTATCCATGAAGGGACGCGACCTTGCCTCAGGTCCTTCAGGTTACTGCGGTCCTCGCCCAGCATCCATACAGCACGCACACCTTTCTGTGCAACCTGCTCCGAGGCGTTCCTGTCCTCCCATATCAAATCATTTACAGTTATAGCGTGCCTTTCCAGCTCCACAATGACCTCCTTTAAATGAACGGTCATTGCCTGGTCCTCATGAAGCTCTGAACCCACCGCTGTGTTCTCTTCCCCTAGAATCTTACGCAGTTGGTTCTTTAACCCAGTGATCTGCATCTGGAGTTGGACATCATCCATACTATTAACAATACCTGTTCCTGTACTGAACGCTATGGCTACATCGTTCCAGGTCCCTCTTCTCTGCCTCCCGGACCCCACACTATTCCCAACATTCAGATCATAAAGCTGTTCTTTATCTACATTTCCATAGTCCAGTTCATAAAATTCCTGAAACATCAAATTTAACAGAGCTTCATAAAGCTTCTCCATCTTCGGGCGCCACAAAGGCAGGTGGACTTCAGTCAGATTCAGGATCACGGATGCCACGGAGTAGTGCACGTTCTACTGACAAAGTTTTGTTTCAGGGATTAACACCAACCCATTCCCCGGACCCCTACTGGTGGTGGGACATCTATCTACAGTCGTCTGTACCGTCGGTGCTCTGGGCGGGGGCCGGGGTGGTGTATGAGATGAGCTCTGTGGCGATTATGGTGTTCGGGGGATTTGGGGTGTCACAGGAGTCCACACTCCGATCCCACCCCCGGCGTCCTGCCATCGCCTGCTAAACACGATCAACACACCAGTTGGGCAGATCTTTTCCGACCCCCACATACACACAAATCCCATCCTCGGAGTCCCACCACTTATCTCAGCACACATTCACTCCTCCCTGAGAACCCGTGATCGTCCGGTATGTGTTGTTACTTAGTCTTTCCCAGTCAGCTGTCTGGTCCCCTGTGTCCGCGCTCAGTTTCCTGGGCCACCACCACCTTCCCAGTGGAATGTGTCCCCTACAGCTAAGGCACACCCGTTTACCCTCCGTTACCCTAACCCGGAGGTGGTGACCCCTATTCTCGGGCATGGTATGGACGCTTCACCAGAGGTGAACTTGTCATGGTGAAATACTGGGTGGAATTCGACCCCAGCCATCCAGGCTGTCTTCCCTTGTGGAGATAGACGCTTGCCCCATCCTTCGAGCCACCACCAGTGGTCACGGTCGGTCCGTCTCCGCCGGTGCAGTCGAAGACAAACTACTCCTCGGTGTCGCCCCTGCGACTCGTGCTGACTTCAGTCATGACGATCAGGATTACTATGGCTAACTTCATCTTGTTCTTAGGCGTTCCTTGAAAAACACACACAGAATGCAACGTTGTCCTTGGGGTGATGAATCATCTTTCCAGACGTAGCTACACATGATTACCTTTAGTAACCAGAATATATGTAAATCACAAACTATACAGACAAGCTAAGGCAACAAATAGGAGAGAAAGAAGTAATGTACAACGCCACCCGTCTCCGGGTGGCCACACTAGATCTCCTCGACCCCGGCTTCCTTCGTTCGCCGGTGTGTAAGGAGGCGTCCACGGCGCCCTTGGCCGTGGGATCCTGGCATTCCTCCTCACTCCTGCCCCCACAGGTGGAACGGCTAGTCCCTCTGTGGGCTCCTCACAGTCCCAGATTATGAGCTGGAGACCCACACCTGTAGCGCAGCTCGCCACTCCCTGCTGTTTCCTCCTCTTATCAGCTCTTTCCCCAGGGTTGAAAAGCTTGCACTGATTGATATGGAACCACTTCGTGCGTCGGGGCATTTTGACCGCATATACCATCGGACTTGCCTTATCCACGATACTGTACGGTCCCATGTATTGTAGTTCAAAAATCCCTACCCTGGTGAAGTTTCTGACCATTACTTGATCTCTGACCTTCCACTCGTGGTGCTTCTGGGGCTCAAGCAATAAACAATTTCTACAATGTTGCTTCCCCATGTTACTGGCAGCCTGCAAATGGATCTGTTTGAGATGCTCAAACAGATTCTTAACAAACCTTTCCCGGTTCACCTCTCTCAACTGACCTTCCATGAGAATCGGTGCCAGAACATGGCTGGGCGCTCTCATGACCCTGCCAGTCACGAGCTCATGCGGGGAACACCCTATGCTTCTAGACTGATTGGCTCGCACCCCTATCAGGACTAACGGCAAGACCTCCACCCATTTTCTAGGCGAGTCTCCCGTTTCCTTCCGTAACCTTTCCTTGATGCTCCTATTCATTCACTCCACAATCCCTGATGACTGCGGATTGTGGGCGACGTGTCATTTACCCTCTACAGCTAGCATCTTCAGAGTCTCCTGCATGACTGCCCCTGTTAAGTGACTCCCCTGATCGGACTCCACATACTGTGGTAGCCCCCACCTAGAGAACACTTCTCTCACTAGAATCCTTGCAGTCCCCAAAGCTGTGGCTGTTCGGCAAGGAAAGGCTTCTACCCATTTAGAGAACACATCTGCCAGGACCAGGCAGTACTTGTAACCCCTCTGCGCGGTGGGCTGCGGTCCGATATAACCGATCTGTATGGACTGCCTTGGTCCCTCCACTCTCCTACTGTCTCCCATGAATACCTTTCTTTTCTGTGGGTCAGGGTTGTTCGCAGCACACACTGAACAATCCGCGCAGAAGTCGCGGACGTCCTCCCTCAGTTGCAGCCACCACCCTGCCTGTTCCACCCGTTGCCAGGTGGTCTCCGGCCTGGGGTACCCTGCACCTGGACCCTCGTGGGCCAACTGAAGGAATTCTCTCTGGTGTGCTGCGGAACTACCCACTGCTCCTCTCTGAAAACCATCTATTCCTTTACCGTAATACCTGCCACTCTGTATGGACCCTCTACCTTATCTCCCTTAGCCAGCATCTCCAGAACAGTCTTTAGGACGGGATCCTGTGTCTGGACCACCTTTAGGTCCGGATCCAATGCTACCCCTGCACTCACTTGTGTCCCGGCTCTGCCTCTGATCGATGCTACCGAACTTGACCCATAAGGATCCCAAAATGTGCCCATTTGAGCACCTTCCTTGGCCAGTACGTCGGCCTGCCGATTGCCCTCCGTACGGGGTTCTGTCTTAGAATGGGCCTTGACTTTGTGGATATAGAAATCCCCCTGGGTTCCTATCGATGTTATGATCTGTTGCAACAATGGCTTGGTTGCTAGGGTTTCCCGTCTGCAGATGTGAACCCGCGACGAGACCAAATGGCTAAATATTCATACACCAATTGCAAGTGAACATGCTGTCCGAGCAAATCGTGTAGGGTGTAGGGAACTCTTCGGAGTGGGTAACCACATACACCACCGCCGACAGTTCAGCGTGCTGGGCGCTCATGGTGCTCGGGAGTTTAATGGCCTTGGCAATGCCTGCCTTTGGGTCAAAAATCCCGCATCCAGTGAGTCGCTCCCCTGCCACCACTGTACTGGACCCGTCTACATAGATCTCGCGGTCCGTGGGATGGATCCCAGCCCGAAACCTTATGTCTACGTCCCATACTCCTTCAACAGAACATTTGTGAGTCACCTCTGGGTAGATCAAATTTGCGATGAGCTTGGGCTCACAGAGGCCTTTCACACTCAAATTCATCTGCGAGAGCAATAAAGTCCAGCGAGCACTGCGTGCACTGTTCACTGTGCCGTCCTTTATCCTCCCATCCAGAAGCATCTGAATGGGCATATGATGGGTTAAGAGAGTTATTGGGGACATGCCCGTGAAGATTTGTGATCTCTTCACAGCCCAGTGTGTGGCGAGCAGGTGCCTCTCACAATTGGAGTACTCTCTCTCTACATCTGTGAGGATTCTTGATGAGTATACGACAGGCCTCACCTTGCCATGCCGCTCCTGGAGCAGCACTGCGCTTAAGCTGTCTCCTGTGGCAGCTACCTCCAAAAAGAACTCCTCTCCCCCATCAATTGCTCCTAAAGCCGGTGCGTTCTGCAGATCTCTCTTCAGCCGACTAAAAGCTGCCATGCAGTCCTCATCCCACTCCCAGCCCACTCCCTTGTGGAGGAGCCGGAGTAGAAGGGCTGCCGCAGCGGCATAGTCCTCTATGAAATCCCTGCAGTACCCGGTGAGTCCCAGGAAGGATCTTACCCCCGTTACCGTGATCGGGGCAGGTAGCTCCTGTACCGCCTTCCTCCTCACCTCATCGATGGTCCTCTCCCCAGCACGCACGGTCAGCCCGAGGAATTTTACTTCCTGCTGGCCGATCTGTGCTTTCCTGGGATTAACCTTGAACCCAGCTTCCTTTAACAGACTCAGCAGCTCATCCAGCAGTGGACCATGCTCCTCCCCCTTGTCGGAGAACAAAAGCAGGTCGTCCACATACTGCACAAGCCGCTGTGGTCTACTGAACCCTTTTAAACAGTTGGCCATACATTGGTGGAAAATAGAAGGACTGTTATGAAACCCTTGGGGAAGGCAGGTCCATGTGTACTGCTGCCCCTTCAAAGTGAATACAAACTTATACTGGCCCTCCCTTTTGAGAAGGATAGACCAGAATCCGTTCGAAATGTCCAGCACCGTGAATGTTTTCGCGGCTGCTGGGATACTCCCGATCAGGTCGGCTACGGCTGCGACGGTGGGGGCACAGGCTGGGATGTTTTTGTTAAGAACCCGATAGTCCACAGTGGCTCTCCACGAATTGTCCGGTTTCCTAACCGGCCAAATTGGAGAGTTCACATGGGTCGCTATGGGTCTCAACGCACCCTGCTCAACCAGTGATACCAATGCCGTCTCTAAATCCACCTCTGCCTCTCTGGGGAAGTTGCACTGTTTTGTGGTCGGGCCATGGGGTCTCCTACTCTGACCTCCACCCCTGCTACCCTCCCGCAGTCGTGCTTGTGTGTAGCGAATGCCACGAGGTTGGCTCGCACATCCACCCTGTACTCCGCCGGGGTAGAAGTGACCAAAAGTTCAAGGTCATAACTACCCTTGGGCTCCCTTGCCTTGCTTCCCTGGTATAACTACCACCTCCTTCTCCTTTCCCGTGCATATTCCCCCCATAGACAGTGATTCCGGAAATCCACCAATATCTTGTGGGTCAGTATGAAGTCTGCCCCCAAAATGCCTATTCCCTCCCGCTCCCACCGCATCAAGACACATTTTCACTCCGAATGGAGTGTCCCCAGTGGGATGGAGAAAGACTCAGTTCGTCCGTTCCCGGTGAACCCTACTAAGTTATATGGTACCCCGTTCGATAGAGGTGATGTGGCCGGGTTATTCGCATAGACAATAGTGCTTGAAGCTCCAGTGTCCAGCAGACAGGTCCCTTGCACCTTCTCCACCCCCATCTTCACGCACGGTCTTTTCCAAGCATCATAACTTAGTGGGCGCAGGTAAACGGGCTGAGAAGCCCCTAGTCATGGGTCGGGATTGTTCGGGGCAGATGGGAGTGCTGCTTGCTGCCACGTCCACCCTACTCTGCCCTGCCGGAAAGACTGCGCGGAGAGCAGCCACTTATAATGCGAACGGATCAGTGCTGCTTCCCGCCACAGCTACAGCTTTCCACGCTCGCGCTGGAGGATCCCCTTTCCCGCTCCTTTTGTCAGGGACTGGGCAGTCTTTCCTCCAGTGCCCTTTACTCCCGTACCCATAACAACCCTGCTTCTTCTCTGAGCTACCCCCTTCCTGGCGCCACTCTTTTCTAACGTTGCCTCCACTAGGCTTTGTCTCGTGCACTCTGCCCTTTGGTTTGTCATCCTCACCCCTAGCATTCTTAAAAGAGAGAGTTAACTGCCGGATCACCCCCTCTTCTGTGGTTTGGGAATCCCCGGAATTGAACCACCCCTCTGCTTTGGCCTTGAGCCTGGGCAGGCTGTTCGCCACCAGGGTCCTCAGCCAAGTGAGCCTTAGGCTCCCCCTCCAGCTGTGCCCGGCACTCCGATAGACGGACCAAAGCCTGTCTGCGAAAGCCTGTGATGCCTCCCGAGCTAACTGCAGTGTCCTTTCCACTCGGGAGAAGAGACTTCCATCAGTGAGGCCCATAGCCTCTAGGATGTCATCCTTTATCCCCTCTAACATACCCTGCCCCATCTTGCTACCCGCTGAGAGTGACTGGTACAACCTACTATCCAGGGAAAACAAAAGTAATTTGGCTGACTCAGCTTTGTTACAATTATTGATTTCCCCCCCCCCCACCTGCTCTACATCCGTAAAATGGACAGATGGGTCGTCTTTGCTGGTCAGTTTGGTCAGGTTAGAGACCATTGCCTGCAGCTGGGAGGTCGTATACAGGACCACGAAGTCACTCTGCAGTGGTCCTTGCTCTTGACCACCTACGGGCGTACCGTATTTCCGCTGCCGGACAGGGCACATGGGTCTTGGTCCCGGCACTTCGGGCAGTGGTCGAGCGTCCTCCTCTGCCTCACAGTCCTCCTTATCTTTCCCATGCTCTTCCTCATCTACCCGGGCCATTCCCGGAGCTACCAAGCAGACCATCCCTTTGGCCTTAGATATAGCATCGGTTAAATTCCAGATCTGCTCCTGGCAAAGACCATGATTACCTGTATCAAACCCTCTAGTGCTGGTGGCTCTGTATGCCACCTGAATATCCTTCAACTGCTGTTCCAGAGCCTTTACCTCACGCGACAAGCGTTTTGGGCTGATGGCCCTTAATCTGGGCATCTCTCTCAGTCTTTGTGTTGGGAAAGACCTGGCTCCTCTTTGGCTGGCCAGGCTAGTGGGTTCATTGTTCTGTTTTCCTTCTGAGATGGAGGTGAGAAGTGCTTTTGCATATTAGAATGGCTTTGTCAGTGTCCCCCTTCCTGGCCGACAGCTCTTTTGTCAATATTCATGGCCCCCTTCCTTTAGCTATGACTGGTGGGTGAACCCGTTCTGGATGACGGACAGTTCTTTTGTCACAGCTAACTGCCATGCGGTCTCTGGAGTTTTAACAAAACCAGCATAGGGAAAATACCCTCAGAAAAATAGAAATCCACAAAATATTCTCGGCTGAGTCCATTCTTTAAACAGGAACTTTGCGATCCCTTCAGCGTAGCTCCGAAAGACTATTACAGAGAACCCCTGCTGCAACCGAACATTTCTCTGTCTGCTCACTATTTTTATCTTTAATGTCGTGCAGCATAGCATTTTGAATATTCATTTTAAGTTTAAGTGCGCTATCTCGTGGCCATCTTGTCTAAAGCTAAATGAACGTGTAGTTTCTCTCATCTGGTCCCTCACACACACACACACACACACACACACATAGTGGGGGAAAGATTTCAGAAACTCACTCCACAGAGCCACCTACTTGCTCCAGCTGTTTGCTCTCATTCTAAGTGTTCACATTGTCAGTTTCAATTGTAAATATTCACAAGCATGATGAAAAATGGTGACAACAGGAAGTGCGCACAGACACTAGACTCGCTGCCACTGTCACCATGGTCTCTTTCCATAACTGTGCACCTCCCTGTATGATTGTGCAATGTAACAGTCACTGGAGCAGGCTGATGGGCACCCAGCCAACTTTGCAACACAGTGAAAAGTATAAAAGTACCATTCCCACGATATATATTCTGACCGACCTCAATTATCTTACAGCAAGTTTCTCAGGGGTCAAGGGAAATTGCTTAAGCTGTGTGTCACAGTTCATAAGATCATAAGAACATAAGAAATAGGAGCAGGAGTAGGCCACTCGGCCCCTCAATGAGATCATGGCTGGTCTTCAACCTCAACTCCAATTTCCTGCACTATCCCCATATCCCTTGATTCCCTTAATATCCAAAAATCTATCGATCTCCGTCTTGAATATACTCAACGACTGAGCCTCCACAGTCTTTTGGGGTAGAGAATTCCAAAGATTCACCACCTACTGAGTGAGGAGATTTCTCCTTATCTCAGTCCTAAATGGCCGACCCCTTATTCTGTGACTATGACCCCTGGTTCTAGACTCCCCAGCCAGAGGAAATATTCTCTCTGGCCTGTCAAGCCCTTTTACATTCCCACCAAACTTTGTGTCATGAACAAACTTGGATACATTACATTTGTTCCCCTCATCCAAATCATTGCAATAGACTGTGAATAGCTGAGGCCCAAGTACTGATCCTTGCGATACCCTACTAGTTACAGTCTGCCAACCTGAAAATGATCCATTTATTCCTGCACTCTGTTTTCTGTCTGTTAACCATGCTGGTATATTACCCACAATCCCATGAGCCCTAATTTTGTTTAATAACCTCTTGTGTGGCACCTTATTGAATCCCTACTGAAAATCCGAATACACCACACCCACTGGTTTCCCCTTATCTATTCTATTAGTTACAACCTCAAAAAACTCTTAATAGATTTGTCAAACATGATTTCCCTTTCATAAATCTGTGTTGAATCTGCCAAATCCTATTATTATTTTCTAAGTGCCCTGTTACCACATCCATAATAATAGATTCTAGCATTTTCCCTACTACTGATGTCAGGCTAACTGTTCTGTAGTTCCCCGTTTTCTCTCTCCCTCCTTTCTTAAATAGTGGGGTTACATGAGTTACTTTGCAATCTGCGGGAACCATTCTAGAATCGATGGAATTTTGGAAGATGACAACCAATGAATCCACTATCTCTATAGCCACCTGTTTCAAAACCCTAGGATGTAGGCCATCAGGTCCAGGGGATTTATCGGCTTTCAGCCCCATTAATTTCTCCAGTACTATTTTTTTTACTAAAACTAATTTTTTCAGTCCCTCATTCTCGCTAGACTCTTGGTTCTCTGCTATGGCATCATTTGAGTACCTTGAGTGTGTTGCAGCCTTGTTATTTCTGAGTGCGTCTCGCTGCAGTGACATTGTGCAACATGCATTGGGTTTTTGCTTGATTCCTTTCTCCCATGCTTTGTGGGAATTGTCCAAAGACATTTAAAGTGTTTTCAGCATTGATGAATTGATTTTCCATCGTCTCCTTATGCGCACGGTTGTGGGATTGGGAGAACATAAGAAATAGGAGCAGGAGTAAGCTTATTTGGCCCCTCAAGCCTGTTTTGCCATTTAAGACCCTAGGATGTAAGCCATCAGGTCCTGGGGACTTGTCCGCCTTAATCCCATTATTTTACCGAGTACTACTTCTTTAGTGATAGTGATGGTATTAAGTTCCTCCCTCCTGATAGCCCCTTGATTATCCACTATTGGGATGTTTTAAGTACCTTCTACCGTGAAGACCGATACAAAATATTTGTTCAAAGTCTCTGCCATTTCCCTGTTCCCATTATTAATTCCCCAGTCTCATCCAGAGGGCGGAAGAGAGCAAGATAATTATTTTTTGCTTTCTCCTGGCTATCCTGCTGAATTGTGCACATCAAAACAATAGTGCGAAATCTATAAATCACTAGTGAAATGGTGAGTGCTGGCACCACTGCACTCGAGTCATTAAATTTCTGCTAGGTTTCAATAGTCCTGCTGGGCTCAGCTAGATTTATTATTGCCGTCCTACTGTACATCAGCATCCCTGTGAGATGAGCTATTAATTTCAAGCGGTTATAGATTTAAGCCCCACTCCAGAGACTTGAGCACAAAATTTACAAAGGCACTTCAGTGCAGTACTGAGGGAGTGTTGAATTGTCGGAGGTGCTGTTTCGGTTGTGATATTAAACTGAAGCCTCCATCTGCTTGTTGAGGTGGAGTTGAACAATCCCATGAGACTATTTGAAGTGCAGGGAGTTCTGCTGGTGTCCTGACCAGCATTTATCCCTGACAACACCACCAAAACCTGACCATTTATCCCATTTGTTGTTTGTGGGACCTTGCTGTGTGTAAGTTGGCTGACCTGTTTACCGACACAACAGCAATAATTCTTTTGGAACTCTCTATCTCTTTTTCTGCCTCTATTAAAACCTTCTCAAGCTTTTGTATCTCTCTCTGAATTTCTCCCCTCCAGCTGTGAATCGCCTCAGTATGTCTTCCTTCTGTTAAAGAAGTCATGTAAATGAAAGTCGTTGTTATTTTAGTTGTCTACGCTTAAGAAGTAATGTATTGGCTGTGAAGCACTTTGGGAAGTCCTGAAGGTGTAAAAGGCGCTATATAAATTTGATTGTTCTTTATTGGCCCTAAGTAAGGCAATGGGAATTCTTTGGGATGGACTCTCCTGGATTGTTTCCAGTAATGACTCCTCCAGAATGAAATGTTGAAAGTTTTTTGCTGCAAGTTATCAAAATAATATTTTAATTCCAATGGCTTAGAAATAGCCAAATAGAAATAATTGATTTTCCATTTTCTCTAATATCCAGAGACCTTGGGACATCATTAACAAACCTCCAGGTGCTGTGGATGGCTCGCTGTGGACTGACCGACTTGGATGGCATTCCTTCTTTCTCTTCTTTAAAGGTGACTGATCAGTGAAGTCATTCTTAAGACTGTTCTTATGTGGTGCCACATGACGTTATGAGGTTAAGACTAGTCAGCTCGACAAATTATTTAAATCTATTGTGATTCAAAGGAACCAAGGGCATACAGCATTGAGGCTACCCTGGGACTATTACTTCATGAAAAGATAAAGCAGGGGGGTAATTAAAAAAATAGTTCATGGGGTGTGGACGTCGCTGGCAAGGCCAGCATTTATTGCCCATCCCTAATTGATCTTGAGAAGGTGGTGGTGAGCCGCCGTCTTGAACCGCTGCAGTCCATCTTGATAGGCGTAATTAGGATTATGCAGCAGCTCACCGTGCTTAATTTGGGAGCACCAACCAGTCCTGCAACACCCAAGCCATAGTGGGACTGGACAAGTTCCTGAAAGCAAATAGGATTCAGGATTATTGAATTTAGATTTGTTTACAGCACAGAAGGGGGCCAATTATTCCATTGTGTCTTGCCAGCCCTTTGCTACAACAATCCCAAACTAATCCCACTGCCCCACTCTCCCCATAACGTTGTATCAATCCCAAACTAATCCCACTGTCCCACTCTCTCTATAGCCCTGTATCAATCCCTAAACTATTCCCACTACTCCGCTCTCTCCCCATAGCCCTGTATCAATCCCAAACTATTCCCACTGCCCCGCTCTCCCTATTGCGCTGTAAATTTTCTTCCTTCAGGTACTTGTCCAACTCTCTTTTGAAAGATAAAATTGAGTCTGCCTCCACCACCCTCTCAGGCAGTGCATTCCAAATCCTAACCACTCGTTGCGTAAACAAGTTTTTTCTTACTTCGCCTTTGGTTATTTTGTCAGTCACCTTAAATCTGTGTCCACTGGTTCTCGACCCTTCTGCCAATGGGAACAGTTTCTCTCGATCTACTCTGTCCAGACCCCTCATGATTTTGAACACCTCTATCAAATCTCCTCTCGACCTTCTCTGGACAAAGGAGAACAACCCCAGCTTCTCCAGTCTATCCACGTAAATGAAGTCCCTCATCCTGGAATCATTCTCATAAATCTTTTCTGCACCCTCTCTAAGGCCTTCACATCCTTCCTAAAGTGCGATGCCCAGAATTGTACACTATACTCTAGTTGGGGCTGAACCAGTGTTTTATACAGGTTCATCATAATTTCTACACTTTTGTACTCTATGCCTCTATTCATGAAGCCCAAGATCCTGTAAGTTTTTTTGACTGCTTTCTCAACCTGCTATGCCATCTTCAATGATTTATGCACATATACCCCCAGGTGTCTCTCTTCGTGCACCGCCTTTAGGATTGTACCATTTAGTTTATATTTCCTCTCCTCATTCTTACTGCCAAAATGCATCACTTCACACTTTTCTGCATTAAATTTCATCTGGCACTTGTTGGCTCATTTCGCTAGCCTGCCTATGTTTGCGATTTCTAAGTTTGCGATATATTTTTGTGAATTTTCAATGTCTTTGTGATAAAAGTATAGTGTGTGTGTGGGGGGGTGGGGGGCGGTGAGAGATCAAAACTGGCGCAGATTCAATTGTCATACTTGGACAACAGCAACAGGAATACACACCAAAACAGCAGTAAAATACTGTGGATGCTGGATATCTGAAATAAAAGCAGAAAATGCTTCTACATGGTGTGTAAGGATAAACCCAGCAATTACAGGGCAGTCATTTTAACCCCGGTAGTTGGGAAGTTTTTAGAAACGATAATCTGGGACAAAATTAGCAGTTTCTTGGACAAATATGGATTAATTAAGGACAGCCATCACGGATTCGTTAAAGGCAAATCGTGTTTAACTAACTTGATTGAGTTTTCTGTTCAGGTAACAGAGAGGGTTGATGAGGGCAATGTGGTTGACGTAGTCTACATGGATTTCAAAAAGGCGTTCGACAAAGTGCCACATAATAGACTTGCCAGCAAAGCTGAAGCCCATGGAATAAAAGGGACAGTGGCAGTATGGATACGAAATTGGCTAAGTGATAGGAAACAGAGGATAGTGGTGAACAGTTGTTTTTTGAACTGGAGGAAGGTATACCGGGGTGTTCCCCAGGGGTCGGCACTGGGACCACTGCTTTTCTTGATATATATTAATGAGTTGGACATGGGTGTACAGGGCACAATTTCAAAATTTGCAGATGACACAAAACTTGGAAGTATAGTGAACAGTGAGAAGGAGAGTGATAGACTTCAAGAGGACATAGACAGGCTGGTGGAATGGGCGGATGAAATTTAACACGGAAAAGTGCGGAGTGATCACTTTGGTAGGAAGAATGAGAAGAGGCAATATAAACAAAAGGGTACCATTCTAAAGGGGATGTGGGAACAGAGAGGCCTGGGGGTATATATGCACAAATCATTGAAGGTGGCATGACAGGTTAAGAAAGCAGTTAAGAAGCATACGGGATCCTGGGCTTCATAAATAGAGGCATAGAGTACAAAAGCAAGGAAGTTGTGATGAACCTTTATAAAACAGTGGTCTGACCTCAACTGGAGTATTGTGTCCAATTCTGGGCACCACACTTTAGGAAGGATGTGAAGGCCTTGGGGTGCAGAAAAGATTTACAAGAATGGTTCCAGGGATGAGGGACTTCAATTATGTTGATAGACTGGAAAAACTTGGGTTGTTCTCCTTGGAGCAGAGAAGGTTGAGAGGAGATTTGATAGAGATGTTCAAGATCATGATGGTCTAGACAGAGTAGATAGAGAGAAACTGTTCCCATTGGTGGAATCGTCGAGAACCAGAAGACACAGATTTAAGGTGATTGGCAGAAGAACCAAAGGCGACATGAAGAAAGACTTTTTTACGCAGCAAGTGGTTAGGATCTGGAATGTGCTGCCTGAAAGGGTGGTGGAGGCAGAATCAATCGTGGCTTTCAAAAAGGAATTGGATAAGTACCTAAATGAATTTTTTTATAGGGCTGAGGGGAAAGGGCGGGGGAGTGGAACTAGCTGAGGTGCTCTTGCAGGGAGCCGTCACGGGCTCAACAGGCCGAATGGCCGCCTTCTATGCTGTAACCATTCTATGCGGGAAATACTCAGCGGGTCAGGCAGCGCCTGTGGAGGGAGAAACAGAGTTAACCTTTCAGCTCAACGATTATTTATCAGTTCTGACAAAAGATCATTGACCTGAAATGTTAACTCTGTTTTTCTCGCTTCACAAATGCTACCTGACCTGCTGAGTATTTCCAGCATTTTCTGTTTTAATACTGTTACATACATGTATATAGTAATAATTCTGGAATACCCGAGTCCAATAATGAAATATGTTTTAATTGGGATTTCTGAATCGTTGCTGACTGAATATTGTAATTTCCCAAGTGCATTGTGCAGATTTTAGCAAATGGCTGTGACTCGATTACAGTGCTGGGACACATCCTGAATCAGGAGACCAAAATTCAGTAGTTTTGCGAGCTTATCCTAAACCCAGTTCACTCTAGCCTTGAATTTTAATAAAGATTGAGAATTTTTCAAGTGTGAATGTTTCCACTTGTTTTTCTACTGTGTGCGGTCTGTATTCAGCCACCACTCTTGAGAGGTTTTCCTTCCTGACATTACTGTGGGCCCCTGAGTTTTTTTTGTCTCTGCTATTTTGTGCAATCTTGCAGAAGGTGGGCTGTTTCACAGGTTCCATTACTGAACTAGTGCTGTAATAGAGAGGGGGGAGAAGTAAAATCTTGCATATTGTTCTATTTTAACAAGTTAGGTGAGTTCATAGAATGATGGGCTCATATGGCATATAAGAGGCCATTCGGCCCATCAAGCCTGTGCCGGCTCTTTGAAAGAGCGATCCAATTAGTCCCACTCGCCCTGCTTTGTCCCCATAGCCCTGCATATTTTTATCCAATTTCCTTTGGAATCTACTTCCAGCACCCTTTCAGGCAGTGCATTTCAGATCATGAGTATAGAAGATTGAGGGGTGATCTGTTCGAGGTGTTTAAAATGATTGAATGATTTCATGCGTAGATCGAGAGAAACTATTTCCTCTGGTGTGGGGAGACCAGAACAAGGGGACATCACCTTAAAATTAGAAGCCAGGTCGTTCAGGGGTGATGTCAGGAAGCTTCTTCACACAAAGGGCAGTGGAAATCTGAAACTCTTCCCCCCCACCCCCAAAAGGCTGTGGATGCTGGGTATCAATTGAACATTTCAAAACTGAGATTGATAGATCTTTGTTAGGTAAAAGGTGAGATATGGAACCATCGTGGGTAAGTGGAGTTGGTAAACAGATCAGCCATGATCTAATTGAATGGAGGAATAGGCTTGAGGGGTTGAATGGTCTCCTCCTGTTCCTGTGAGTTACGTTTTCATATCTTTGCTGCAGGAACTGTATTTGGCGTATAACAGCATCTCAGATGTCAGCCCAGTGAGCATGCTGGAACACCTGGAAGTGCTAGACCTGGAAGGGAACAACATTGCTGATATTGTGCAGATCCACTATGTAGCTCTGTGCAGCAAGCTGAACACACTCTCACTGGAGGGGAACCCTTTTTGCTTGCAACAAAACCCAGGGACACCGGAGGTAAAAAGAGTAAATTCATGTTTTACCGTGTGTGCTATCATGGTTTAGCATTATTTACAAAAGACCAACAAAAATATCCTTTTAAACCAGCTCATAGCTTGACATCACCGCGAATAGAAACATAGAAATTTACAGCGCAGAAGGAGGCCATTTCGGCCCATCGTGTCTGTGCCGGCTGACAAAGAGCCACGTGGCCCTCACTCAGCAGCCCTGCAGGTTACGTATAAACCTATGAACAATGTACAATCGCGGACAGGTAAAGAGCATCCGACCCAACCAGTCTGACCCCACACCCCCATGCATCGCAACATTTTACACTCCACTCCACACGGAGCCATGCGATCTCCTGGGAAAGGCAAAAAAACAGATAAAAACCCAGACCAATTAGGGGAAAAGAATCTGGGAAAATTCCTCTCCAACCCATCCAGGCGATCGAAACTGGTCCAGGAGATCACCCTGGCCGTATTCGATTCCCTGCAGTACTTACCATCATATTTGCGCCAGCCAATAAGAGGCTATTCAGTCTAATCCCACTTACTAGCTCTAGGTCCGTAACACTGCAGGTTACGGCACTTCAAGTGCCCATCCAAGCACTTTTAAATGTGGTGAGGGTTTCTGCCCTTCCAGGCAGTGAGTTCCAGACCCCCACAACCCTCTGTGTGAAGAAATTTCCCCTCAAATCATAGAAACATAAAAAATAGGTGCAGGAGCAGGCCATTCGGCCCTTTGAGCCTGCACCGACATTCAACATGATCATGGCTGATCATTCAACCTCAGTACCCCACCCCAGCCTTCTCTCCATACCCCCTGATCCCTTTAGCCTTAAGGGCCACAACCAACTCCCTTTTGAATATGTCCAACAAACTGGACTCAACAACTTTCTGTGACAGAGAATTCCACAGGTTCACAACTCTCTGGGTGAAAAAGTTTCTCCTCATCTCGGTCCTATATGGCTTACCCATTATCCTTAGACTGTGTCCCCTGGTTCTGGACTTCCCCAACATCGGGAACATTCTTCCTGCATCTAACCTGTCCAGTCCCGTCAGAATTTTATACGTTTCTATCAGATGCCCTCTCATTCTTCTAAATTCCAGTGAGTATAAGCCTAGCCAATCCAGTCTTTCTTCATGTGTCTATCCTGCCTTCACAGGAATCAGTCTGGTGAATCTTCGCTGCACTCCCTCAATAGCAAGCACGTCTTTCCTCAGATTAGGAGATCAAAACTGCACACAATACTCAAGGTGAGGAGTCACCAAGGCCCTGTACAACTGCAGCAAGATCTCCCTGCTCCTATACTCAAATCCCCTCGCTATGAAGGCCAGCATGCCATTTGCTTTCTTTACTGCCTGCTGTACCTGCATGCCTACCTTCAATGACTGATGTACCATGACACCCAGGTCTCGATGTACCTCCCCTTTTTCTAATCCCCTCTAAACCTTCCACCAACCACCTTAATCCTATGCCACCTCGTAATTGACCCCTCCACCAAGGGAAATAGGCCCTTGCTATCCACTATATCCAGGCCTCCCCAAATTTTATACACCTCAATGAGGTCTCCCCCTCAGCCTCCTCTGTTCCAAGGAGAACAAAGCCAACCTATCCAATCTGTCCTCATAGCTAAGATTTTCCATTCCAGGCAACATCCTAGTAAATCTTCTCTGCACCCTCTCCAGTGCAATGATGTTCTTCCTATAATATGGCGACCGGAACTGCACACAGTATTCCAGCTGTGGCCTAACCAGCGTATTATACAATTTAAGCATAACCTCCCTGCTCTTGTATTCTATGCCTCGGCCAATAAAGGCAAGTATGCCTTTTTAACCACCTTATCCACCTGGCCGCCTACTTTCAGGGATCTGTGGACAAGCACTCCAAGGTCCCTCTGTTCATCTGCATTTCTAAGTGGAATACCGCTAAATGTGTATACCCTTTCCTTATTAGCCCTCCCCAAGCGCATTACACCTCACTTCTCCGAATTAAATTCCATTTGCCACTGTTCTGCCCATCTGACCAGTAGATTGATATCCTCCTGCAGTCCATGACTTTCCTCTTCATTATCAACCAGTTTTAATGTAATCTGCAAACTTCTTAATCATACCCCCTATATTCATAGAAACATAGAAAATAGGTGCAGAAGTAGGCCATTTGGCCCTTCGAGCCTGCACCACCATTCAATAAGATCATGGCTGATCATTCACCTCAGTACCCCTTTCCTGCTTTCTCTCCATACCCCTTGATCCCTTTAGCCGTAAGGTCCATATCTAACTCCCTCTTGAATATATCCAGTGAACTGGCATCAACAACTCTGCGGTAGGGAATTCCACTGGTTAATAACTCTCTGAGTGAAGAAGTTTCTCCTCATCTCAGTTCTAAATGGCTTAGCCTTATCCTCAGACTGTGTCCCCTGGTTCTGGACTTCCCCAACATCGGGAACATTCTTCCAGCATCTAACCTGTCCAGTCCTGTCAGAATTTTATATGTTTCTATGAGATTCCCTCTCATCCTTCTAAACTCCAGTGAATACAGGCCCAGTCGATCCAGTCTCTCCTCATATGTCAGTCCTGCCATCCCGGGACCAGTCTGGTGAACCTTCGCTGCACTCCCTCAATAGCAAGAACGTCCTTCCTCAGATTAGGAGACCAAAGCTGAACACAATATTCCAGGTGAGGTCTCACCAAGGCCCTGCACAACTGCAGTAAGACCTCCCTGCTCCTATACTCAAATCCCCTAGCTATGAAGGCCAACATACCATTTGCCTTCTTCAGCACCTGTTGTACCTGCATGCCAACTTTCAATGACTGATGAACCATGACACCCAGGTCCGTTGCACCTCCCCTTTTCCTAATCTGCCGCCATTCGGATAATATTCTGCCTTCGTGTTTTTGCCATCAAAATGGATAACCTCACATTTATCCACATTATACTGCATCTGCCATGCATTTGCCCACTCACCTAACCTGTCCAAGTCACCCTGCAGCCTCTTAGCGTACTCCTCACAGCTCACATCGCCACCCAGCTTAGTGTCATCCGCAAACTTGGAGATAGTACACTCAATTCCTTCATCTAAATTATTAATGTATATTGTAAGTAGCTGGGGTCCCAGCACTGAGCCCTGCGGCATCCCACTAGTCACTGCCTGCCATTCTGAAAAGGACCCGTTTATCCCGACTCTCTGCTTCCTGTCTGCCAACCAATTCTCTATCCACGTCAGTACATTATCCCCAATACCATGTGCTTTAATTTTGCACACCAATCTCTTGTGTGGGACCTTGTCAAAAGTTTTTTGAAAGTCCAAATACACCACATCCACTGGTTCTCCCTTGTCCAATCTACTGGTTATATCCTCAAAACATTTTAAAAGGTTTGTCAAGCAAGATTTCCCTTTCATAAATTCATGCTGACTTGGACCGATCCTGTCACTGCTTTCCAAATGCGCTGCTATTTCATCTTTAATAATTGATTCCAACATTTTCCCCACTACTGATGTCAGGTTTAACTGGTCTATAATTACCCGTTTTCTCTCTCCCTCCTTTTTTAAAAAGTGGTATTACATTAGCTACCCTCCAGTCCAGAGGAACTGATCCAGAGTCGATAGACTGTTGGAAAATGATTACCAATGCATCCACTATTTCTAGGGCCACTTCCTTAAGTATGCTGGGCTGCAGACCATCAGGCCCGGGGATTTATCGGCCTTCGATCCCATCAATTTCTCTAACACAATTTCACGCCTAATACGTATTGTGTTCCTAACACAGATGAGACTGTACACAGGGAGGTTAAAGTAACAGTGACCTCAGTCTTTATTAAGACACTCCAGAGTGAGGAACAGGCCTTAGGGGCCGGCTTATATACAGTGCTCCCAAGGGATGCTGGGATCCCTTGGGACTTCAGGGGATGCGCTCCCTGGTGGCGGAACATGGGAGTGCATGCTTCACAGATACACAATATCACTCCCCCTCAAAGTCAAAGTGAAAACTATTTACAAGGTGAGATGGTTGGGAGCCTTTCTTTCCCTGGTGGACCGCCTCGGTACAAATGTCTGTTCTGGTGTGTTGGCTGTGCCCTTGCTGGGCTGGCGTGTTGTTGGCCCTGGAGGGCTGCTGGGTGAACGTGGTCTTGCTGGGCTGTTGGGCGTGATGCGTTCAATTTTCTGGTCTGGCATGGTGTCATTGATCCTTTGGGCGTTTGTTGTGGGTTGTTCAGGGCAGTCTGTGAACTGCAGCCTCGTTTGGTCCAGGTGTTTTCTGCAAATTTGTCAGTTGTCTAGTTTGACTACAAACACCCTACTCCCTTCTTTAGCTATCACCGTGCCCGCGATCCACTTGGGACCCTGTCCATAGTTTAGCACATACACAGGGTCATTCAGATCAATTTCCCGTGACACAGTGGCGCGACCATCGTTTACATTTTGTTGCTGCCGCCTGCTCTCTACCTGATCATGCAGGTTGGGGTGAACCAGCGAGAGTCTGGTTTTAAGTGTCCTTTTCATGAGTAGCTCAGCTGGGGGCACCCTGGTGAGCGAGTGGGTTGTCGTGCGGTAGCTGAGCAGTATTCGGGACAGGAGTGAGCCTTCTGTGACTCGTTTAAGGCTCTGTTTGATGGTTTGTACTGCCCGCTCTGCCTGCCAATTGGAGGCTGGTTTAAACGGGGCCAAGGTGACATGTTTAATCCCATTGCGGGTCATGAATTTTTTTAATTCGGCACTGGTGAAACGTGGCCCGTTGTCACTGACCAGTATGTTAGGCAGGTCGTGGGTGGCAAACATGGCCCTCAGGCTTTCAATGGTGGCGGTGCTTCCCAACATTATTTCACATTCAATCCATTTTGAAAAAGCATCCACCACCACCAGGAGGGCCAGGATCACAAACTTAGTGGTGCCACTCTGGGCGCGTTGCTCAACTGAGCACACACGCTGCACTGCCATACACAGGACTCTAAGTCAGAGTCGATACCGGGCCACCACTCGTGGGATCTGGCTATCGCTTTCATCATTACTATACCCGGGTGTGTGCTGTGGAGATCCGAGATGAACATCTCCCTGCCCTTTGTTGGTAGTACTACGTGGTTACCCCACAACAGGCAGTCTGCCTGAATGGACATCTCGTCCTTTCGCCGTTGGAACGGCTTGATTAGCTGTTGCATTTCAACGGGGATGCTGGCCCAGCTCCCATGCAGTACACAGTTTTTTACGAGGGACAGCAGAGGATGATTGGCTGATCCACGTCCTAATCTGGTGGGCCGTGACAGGTGATTTATCATTTTCAAATGCTTCCATGATCATCAACAAGTCTGCGGGCTGTGCCACCATCAACAAGTTTGCAGGCTGCGCCATTTCCACCCCCGTGGTGGGCAGTGGTAGCCGACTGAGAGCATCCGCACAATTCTCGGTGCCTGGCCTGTGGTGGATGGTATAGTTATAGTGCCCACCTTTGTATGTGGGCTGAGGCATTAGTGTTTATCCCCTTGTTTTCAGCGAACAGGGATATGAGGGGCTTGTGATTGGTTTCCAGCTCAAATTTGAGGCCAAACAGGTACTGATGCATTTTCTTTATCCCGAACACACACGCTAATGCCCCTTTCTCAATCATGCTTTCGGCCCTCTCGGCCTTAGACAAGTTCTTGGAGGCATAGGCGACAGGTTGCAACTTCCCCGCAACGTTAGCTTTTTGTAATACACACCCGATTCCGTACGACGACGCATCACATGCTAGCACAAGACTTTTACACGGGTTATTCAATACAAGCAGCTTTTTGGAGCATAAAATGTTTCTGGCTTTCTCAAAAGCAATTATTTGTTTTTTTCCCCCATACCCAGTTCTCACCTTTATGCAATAACACATGTCAGGGCTCTAAGAGGGTGCTTAACCCCGGTAGGAAGTTCACAAAATAGTTGAGTCCCAGGAACGACCGCAGCTCCGTGACGTTCTGTGGTCTGGGCGTGTTCCTGATAGCCTCTGTCTTGACGTCTGTGGGCCGCGATCTTTCTCCCCAAAAACTCCACTTCTGTTGCCATGAAGACGCATTTTGACGTCTTCAGCTGCAGCCCTACGCGATCCAGTCGCTGGAGGACCTCCTCCAGGTTTTGTAGGTGATCGACGGTGTCCCGATCCGTGACCAATATGTTGTCCTGAAAAACCACGTGGTACCGACTTGAGTAGGCTCTCCATATTTCTCTGGAAGATCGCTGCAGCCGACCGAATTCCAAACGAGCATGTGTTGTAGATGAACAAATCTTGTGCGTGTTGATGCAGGTGAGGCCCTTCGAAGACTCCTCCAGCTCCTGCGTCATGTAGGCCGAAGTCAGGTCGAGCTTGGTGAATGTCTTGCCTCCTGCCAGCGTCACAAATAGGTCATTTGCCTTAGGTAGCGGGTATTGAGCCTGTAGCTAGAAACGATTAATAGTTACTTTATAATCGCCGCAAATCCTGACCGTGCCATCACTTTTGAGTACTGGAACATTCGGGCTGGCCCACTCGCAGAATTCCACTGGGGAGATGATGCTCTCACATTTCAGCCTGTCCAGCTCGATTTCCACTCTCTCCCTCATCATGTGAGGTACCGCTCGCGCCTTGTGGTGAATGGGTCGTGCTCTGGGACCAAGTGGAACCGCACCTTTGCCCCGGAAAAGTTTCCAATGCCTGGCTCAAAAAGGGAAGGAAATTTGTTCAGAACCTGGGTACATGAGTCCTCATCGACATGTGATAGTGCTCGGATGTCATCCCAGTTCCAACAGATTTTGCCCAGCCAGCTCCTTCCAAGCAGTGTGGGACCATCGCCTGGGACAATCCAGAGTGGCAGTTCGTGCACCTCGTAGGTGACCTTGTCCATGGCGCTGCCCAGGATAGTGATGAGCTCTTTGGTGTATGTTCTCAGTTTCATGTGGATGGGGCTCAGGGCTGGTCTGAGTGCCTTGTTGCACCACAGTCTCTCAAACATCTTTTTAGTCATGATGGATTGGCTTGTGCCAGTGTCCAGTTCCATGGCTATGGGGAAGCCATTCAATTTTACATTTAGCATTATAGGTGGACATTCATCGAAAAAGTGTGCACCCCGTGTACTTCAGCATCTGCCTTCTCTCTCTGAGGCTCGAAATTGCTTTGATCCACCATGGACCGATCTTCCTCTGCCACGTGGTGTTTTGCAGAGCTTGCAGCTCGCCTGCAAGCTCGTTGGAGGTGCGCCATTGTTCCACAGCTCTTGCAAACATACCCCTTGAAGCGGCATGAATAGGAGGAATGGAAGCCCCACAATGCCAACAAAGTGTAAATTGCCTTGCATTCATCCTTTGTTGGGGACTCAGTCATCTGGTTCACCTGAGGCCTGCTGGCAGTTGCAGACACGTGGTTTCTGCTCTCTACATTTCTGCTCGCAAACACAGTTCCAATTTATGAATATTGCTAGCACTTGTGTGCTGAGAGATTTGTTTGGTGTTATCACTGGTGGACATAACCGCCCATGCTATCGCAATGGCCTTACTGAGGGTCGGTGTCTCTACAGTCAAAAGTTTTCGTAGGATGGTCTCGTGGCCAAAGCCCAGTACAAAAAAGTCTCTGAGCATCCAGGTAGCCATCCAACTCACATTGTCCTGCAAGTCGCCTTAGCTCGGCGACGTAGCTCACCACTTCCTGACCTTCAGATCGCTGGTACGTGTAGAACCGATACCTCGCTATCAGCACACTCTCCCTTGGGTTAAGATGCTCCCGAACCAGTGTACACAGCTCCTCATACGACTTAGCTGTGGGTTTCACCGGAGTCAGAAGATTCTTCATGAGGCTGTAGGTCGGTGCCCCGCAGACCATGAGGAGGACCGCTCTCCTTTTTGCAGTGCTTCCTTCTCCGTCCAGCTCGTTGGCTACACAGTACTGGTCTAGCCATTCGACATAGGCTTCCCAGTCCTCACCCTCCGAGAACTTCTGCAGGATGCCCACAGTTTGCAGCATCTTTGCGTTGGATTCGTATACTCGTGCTGGGATCCCTTGGGACTTAAGGGGATGCGCTCCCTGGTAGCAGAACATGGGAGTGCATGCTTTACAGATGCACAACAATAAGGATTTCCTTCAGTTTCTCCTTCTCACTAGACCCTCCGTCCCCTAGTATTTCCGGAAGGTTATTTGAGTCTTCGTGAAGACAGAACCAAAGTATTTGTTCAACTGGTCTGCCATTTTTTTGTTCCCCATTATAAATGCACCTGAAACTGACTGCAAGGGACCTACGTTTGTCTTCACTAATCTTTTTCTCTTCACATATCTATAGAAGCTTTTGCAGTCAATTTTTATGTTCCCAGCAAGCTTCCTCTCATACTCTATTTTCCCCATCCTGTTTCAACCCTTTGTCCTTCTCTGCTGAATTCTAAATTTCTCCCAGTCCTCAGGTTTGCTGCTTTTTCTGGCCAATTTATATGCCTCTTCCTTGGATCTAACACTTTCCTTAATTTCCCTTGTTAGCCACGGTTGAGCCACCTTCCCCGTTTTATTTTTACTCCAGACAGGAATGTATAATTGTTGAAGTTCATCCATGTGATCTTTAAATGTCTGCCATTTCCTATCCACCGTCAACCCTTTATAATCATTCGCCAGTCTATCCTAGCCAATTCACGTCTCATACCATCAAATCTAGATCATTGATATATACCACAAAAAGCAAGGGAGACAGTACTGAGCCCTGCGGAACCCCACTGTAACATCCTTTCAGTCACAAAACCACTACCCTTTGCTTCCTACCTCTAAGCCAATTTTGGATCCTACTTGCCACTTTGCCCTGGCCTTCATGACCAGTCTGCCATGTGGGACCTTATCAAAAGCTTTGCTAAAGTCTATATACACTACATCGAATGCACTACCCTCATCGACCCTCCTGGTTACCTCCTCGAAAAATTAAATCAGGTTAGTCAAACATGATCTTCCCTTAACAAATCCGTGCTGACTGTCCCTGATTAATCCTTGCCTTTCTAAATGTAGATTTATCCTGTACTTCAGGATTTTTTTCCCAATAATTTTCCCATCACCAAGGTTAGGCTGACAGGCCTGTAATTACTCAGCCTATCCCTTTCTCCCTTCTTAAACAAGTGTACCACATTAGCAGTCCTCCGGCATCCTGCCTGAATCCAAAGAGGACTGGAAAATAATGGTCAAGGCCTCTGCTATTTCCTCTATTGCTTTGCTCAACAGCCAGGGATGCATTTCATCCGGGCCTGGGGACTTATCCACTTTCAAAGCTGTTAAACGCCTTAATACCTCCTCTCTCACTATGTTTATTTCATCCAGATTTTCTCACACCTCCTCGATAGCAGTATCTGCATTGTCCCTTTACTTTGTGAAAACAGACGCAAAGTATTCTTTAAGAACCATATCGACATCTTCCGCCTCCACATACAGATTACCCTCATGCTCTCTAATAGGCCCTATCCTTTCTTTAGTTATCCTCTTGCTCTTAATATATTTATAGAACATCTTTGTGTTTTCCTTGATTTTACTTGCCAAGAATTTTTCATGCTCTCTCTCAGCATCTGAATATGCTTTTTAATTTCACCTCTGAACTTTCTATATTCCTCCAGAGATTCTACAGTATTTAGCCGTCGGTATATGACATAAGCTTCCCTTTTTTTTCTTTATCCTCCCCTGTAAGTCTCTAGACATCCAGGGGGGCTCTAAAATTGTTATTCCCAACCTTTTTCTTTAAGGGCACATGTTTGGCCTGAGCCATCCGGATCTCCTCCTTGAATACCTCCCACTGTTCCGACACTGATTTACCTTCAAGTAGCTGTTTCCAGTCCACTGTGGCCAAATCAGTTCTCAACTTAGCAAAGTTAGCCCTCCCTGCTTCTATACTCAAATCCCCTAGCTATGAAGGCTAACATGCTATTTGCCGCCTTTACCGCCTGCTGTACCTGCATGCCAACTTTCAATGACTGATGAACCATGACACCCAGGTCTCGTTGCACCTCCCCTTTTCCTAATCTGCCGCCATTCAGATAATATTCTGTCTTCGTGTTTTTGCCCCCAAAGTGGATAACCACATTTATCCACATTATACTGCATCTGCCATGCATTTTCCCACTCACCTAACCTGTCCAAGTCACCCTGCAGCCTCTTAGCGTCCTCCTCACAGCTCACACCGTCACCCAGTTTAGTGTCATCTGAAAACTTGGAGATATTACACTCAATTCCTTCATCTAAATCATTAATGTATATTGTAAAGAGCTGGGATCCCAGCACTGAGCCCTGCAGCACTCCACTAGTCACTGTGTGCCATTCTGAAAAGGACCCGTTTATCCCGACTCTCTGCTTTCTTCCTGCCAACCAGTTCTCTATCCACGTCAGTACATTACCCCCAATACCATGTGTTTTGATTTTGCACACTAATCTCTTGTGTGGGACCTTGTCAAAAGCCATTTGAAAGTCCAAATACACCACATCCACTTGTTCTCCCTTGTCAACTCTACTAGTTACATCCTCAAAAAATTCCAGAAGATTTGTCAAGCAAGATTTCCCTTTCATAAATCCATGCTGACTGGGACCGATCCTGTCACTGCTTTCCAGATGCGCTGCTATTTCATCCTTAATAATTGATTCCAACATTTTCACACTACTGATGTCAGGTTAACTGGTCTATAATTACTCGTTTTCTCGCTCCCTCCCTTTTTAAAAAATGGTGTTACATTAGCTACCCTCCAGTCCATAGGAACTGATCCAGAGTCGATAGACGGTTGGAAAATGATCACCAATGCATCCACTATTTCTCGGGCCACTTCCTTAAGTACTCTGGGATGCAGACTATCAGGCCCCGGAGATTTATCAGCCTACAATCCCATCAATTTCCCTAACACAATTTCCCGCTTAATTAGGATATCCTTCAGTTCCTCCTTCTCACTAGACTCTCGGTCCCCTAGAGCTTCTGGAAGGTTATTTGTGTCTTCCTTCGTGAAGACAGGATCAAAGTATTTGTTCAATTGGTCTGCCATTTCTTTGTTCCCCATTACAAATTCACCTGAATCCGACTGCAAGGGACCTACGTTTGTCTTTACAAAATTTTTTCTATTCACATATCTATAAAAGCTTTTGCAGTCAATTTTTATGTTTCCGGCAAGCTTGCTCTCGTACTCTATTTCCCCCCTCTTAATTAAACCCTTTGTCCTCCTCTGCTGAATTCTAAATTTGTTCCAGTCCTCAGGTTTGCTGCTTTTTCTAGCCAATTTATATGCCTCTTCCTTGGATTTAACACTATCCTTAATTTTCCTTGTTCGCCACGGTTGAGCCACTTTCCCCGTATTATTTTTACTCCAAACAGGGATGTACAATTGTTGAAATTCATCCATGTGATCTTTAAATGTTTGCCATTGCCTAGCCACCGTCAACCCTTTAAGTATCATTTGCCAATCAATTCTGGCCAACTCGCACCTCATACCATCGAAGTTACCTTTCCTTAAGTTCAGGACCCTAGTTTCTGAATTAACTGTGTCACTCTCCATCTTAATAACGAATTCTACCCTATTATGGTCACTCTTCCCTAAGGGGCCTCGCACAACAAGATTGCTAGTTAGTCCTTTCTCATTACACATCACCCAGTCTAGGATGGCCAGCTCTCTAGTTGGTTCCTCGACATATTGGTCTAGAAAACCATCCCTAATACACTCGAGGAAATCCTCCTCTACCGCATTGCTACCAGTTTAGTTAGCCCAATCAATATGTAGATTAAAGTCACCCATGATAACCGCTGTACCTTTATTGCACGCATCCCTTATTTCTTGTTTGACGCTATCCCCAACCTCACTACTATTGTTTGGTGGTCTGTACACAGCCCCCACTAGCGTTTTCTGCCCTTTGGTATTCCGTAGCTCCACCCATACCAATTCCACATCATCCAAGCTAATGTCTTTCCTTACTATTGCATTAATTTCCTCTTTAACCAGCAATGCCACCCCGCCTCCTTTTCCTTTCTGTCTATCCTTCCTAAATGTTGAATACCCCTGGATGTTAAGTGTAAGGCCCATGCTTTCATATGCCTCGGTGAATACAGCGACTATATCCTGGACTTCAGCCTCAGAATGTGCGCAGACGCAGGCGTCGTCCGCATATTGCAGCTCAACGACAGAGGTTGGGGTGATCTTGGACCTGGCCTGGGGGCGTCGTAGTTAAACAGCTTCTCACTGGTTCTGTAGTTTAGTTCCACTCCAGCGGGGAGTTTGTTGACTGTGAGGTGGAGCATGGCAGCGAGGAAGATTGAGAAGAGAGTTGGAGCGATGACGCAGCCCTGTTTGACTCCGGTCCGGATGTGGATTGGGTCTGTAATGGATCCGTTCGTAAGGATTGGGGCCTGCATGTCATCGTGAAGCAGGCGAAGGATGTTGACAAACTTTTGGGGGCATCCAAAACGGAGGAGGACACTCCATAAGCCCTCACGGTTGACAGTGTCAAAGGCCTTTGTAAGATCAAAAAAGGCCATGTATAAGGGCTGACACTGCTCCCTGCATTTTTCCTGCAACTGTCGCGCTGCAAAGATCATGTCCGTTGTGCCCTATAGGGGACGAAATCCGCACTGTGATTCCGGGAGGAGCTCCTCGGCCACAGGGAGAAGATGGTTGAGAACTCTAGCGACAACCTTCCCAGTGGCTGATAGCAGGGAGATTTCCCTGTAGTTGCCGCAGTCGGACTTGTCCCCCTTTTTAAAGATGGGCACGATCACTGCATCTCTGAGATCTCCCGGCATGCTCTCCTCCCTCCAAATGAGAGAGATGAGATCATGTATCCGCGCCAACAGTACCTCTCCGCCATACTTTAGCGCCTCAGCAGGAATTCCATCCACATTCGTAACCTTGTTGTTCTTGAGCTGTTTTATGGCTTTGCATAACAGCACAGCTCATAAATTACATTTATTTTATTTTGTTCTTTGAGATACCTGTTTGAGTCTTTTCAGATTGTGAGAGAATTTGAAAGACAATAAATACTTGATCTGTAGACTCCCCTGACCAGTGAGACCCTTTCACTGGGGAGATTTTTGAATGATTGAGGGAATGTTGGAGGTAATATTGTTTCTTTACACAATGCAGATGTAGAATGTCAATAAACTCTGGAATAAAATTCAGCAGGAACCACGAAAGACATGTGCAAACAGGCAATGCGCGAAATAATTCAAACCCACTTGAAAGGGATTTTCTGATTGCATTAGCACACTTAACAAATCTGGATAAAATGTGATGTGCCCGCATTGTGCTCCCTTACCTGTGATCTCTACAAGCAAGTAAGCTTTACCTGTTAATCTTCCCTTTTATCAAAAAAAGGCCTTTTATTTCTGCCCTCATTATAGTAGCTACTCGTCTCCTATTACCCTTCCACAGAGAGCAGGAAATGAAGTTGTATATTCTCATAAGATCTAACGTTAACCAACTCACAATGTCAGGAATGATTCATTGATTTTGCGCTATTGTTTTAATGGGATGAGTTCACCAGGAGCGAAGTGGGAGAGAATTCGTCTCTGCCTCCTTTCTACTACCATAAATTGCACATTAAAATAATCAATAAATGATTAATGACATTGCAAGAGCTGGCGGTGCTGCTGACCTCTGTCGCAGTGCAATCTCCTGGCTCATTTCACTGAGGGCAGGTCAGAATGTTTGTTTTTGTGTGGAGGTGAGATGGCGTTGCATCTCCTACTCCCCCATGTCTGTCAGTGGGCTGGGAATCGGCAAAACCCAGGTCACCATCACACGATGCTTGGCAGACCTGGACACGAGTGATTGCCGTAACTTAAATCAGCAGTGCCAGGATAATCAGACAAGCATCATAGTCACTGTGGGATCAAACCTTGACCTTCCTTCTGGTTTTCATTCTGATTCAGACTTGTTTCCCCCGACTTTGCACCTGGGAACGAGGGTTCCAAGCGCAGAGCGGAGGGAAATTAGCCCCACTGCGCTTTTTATTACTCCCTTTTAACTGTGGTTAATATCAAAGTCTGGGCTGTGAGAAAAAATGCACACAGGTCACACAAAAGTGTCCTGATTTCTGAATACAAGCAAGTCACATAATACTACACAATTTGATCTCCTTTTTGTATGTCAGCTGTGGCTCAGTGGGTTGCGCACTCGCCTCTGAGTCAGAAGGTCGTGGGTTCAGGGACTTGAGCACAAAAGTCTAGGCTGTCACTTCAGTGCAGTGGTGAGGGAGCACAGCACTGTCATTACAACAAGTGACTACACTTCAAAAGTACTTCAGTGGTTGTAAAATGCTTTGGGATGTCCTGAGGTTGTGAAAGGTCTGTAGACATGCATATCTTTTATTTTTCATTTTGCTCTTGAAAACTGACTCCTTGCTGGGAGAACAGTCTGTAGGCACTGTTTCTCCTCCCATACTTCACCCAAGTGACCACTTCTCATATCCTAGCCTTGATGGTGAGTTGAGGAATTTTCTCTTATCTCCTCTTTTGTTTTAAATCTTTCGGTTATTATTTTTTTCACCCAGATCCTCCACCACCTTTATAGGTTGAAAGTCCTTTCTGCAGTCCAATTTATCCTTTCTGCTGAGATTTTACCCCCAGGTTGGTTCAGGTGCAGCAGGACAGCTCAGTTCTGTCTCAGTACTGGTGCCAGCATCTCATGCAATGGAATGCCGTCTTCCCACTCCAGTCTTTCAGTCACTCATTCACTTTACTGATCTGTACCAACTTGGATAGGACTCAATTAAGATAGACGGAGGAATGAAGGAGGTTTTGTATTCGGTGTTCAAAGCCATGCATGAATTGAGAAATGATTGGATATTCCCCCAATGAACCTTAAGCCAGTGGTTGGTGAAAAACTGGTATTGCTGTTTTGTGGAATTTGGACCTTGGTTTCAGACGGAGGTCCACCAGGGACACTGACGTAACACTAAAGGAAAGAGAGTACATGTCTTGTGCAATACATCACTTTGCACATTTTTCCTGTTTAAATTACACATTGTGTTGCTAGGTGGTTTGCTAAGAGTCCTGCACATCACTAAAGAATAGCTGCCAGTGGTACAGGGAGGTGTGAGTCATTGTTGGAGAAGCAGAGGGGACAGGGGGGCACTAGTGGCTGGCAGACATCACTAGGGTGGGTGAAGAAATGGAGGGATTTGAAGACGGAGAAGGACTTTAGAATCAGTTTCGTTGGAAGCAATGGAGCTTGGCAAACAGACTGGGATGATGTGAGAGTGGAATGGTAGGTTGTGGTGGCTAATAAGGAGATCTTTGGCGAAGTTCATCCTCTTGGTGATGAAGGAGTTGATTAGGATTTGGGCAGCAGTGTGGGGAAGGTGCCGACAGAACAAGTGATATCTTGGCAACTAATCAGATGGGGTGGGGGGAGAAAGAAAGAGAGCGGGGGGGCGGGTAGGAGAGAGCGAGGGGGGGAAGGAGAGAGCGAGTGGGGGTGGAAGGAGAGAGCAAGGGGGGAGAGAGGGGAGCGCGAGGGTGGGGGGAGAGAGGGGAGCGCGAGGGTGGGGGGAGAGGGTGGGGGGAGAGGGGAGAGGGGGGAGCGCGAGGGTGGGGGGAGAGGGGGGAGCGCGAGGGTGGGGGGGAGAGGGGGAGCGCGAGGGTGGGGGGGAGAGGGGGGAGCGCGAGGGTGGGAGGGAGAGGGGAAAGGGGGGAGCGCGAGGGTGGGGGGGAGAGGGGGAGCGCGAGGGTGGGGGGGGAGAGGGGAAAGGGGGGAGCGCGAGGGTGGGGGGAGAGGGGGGAGCGCGAGGGTGGGGGGAGGAGAGAGGGGAGCGCGGGGGTGGGGGGAGGAGAGAGGGGAGCGTGGGGGAGGGGGGAGGAGAGGGGAGAGTGCGGGGGGTGGGGAGGGGGAGAGAGGAGAGAGCGAGGGGTGGGGGGGGGAGAGGAGAGAGCGAGGGGGGGAAGGAGAGAGAGAGAGAGAGAGAGAGAGAGACGGACTCAATATGCACATATTGAGGATGGCCATGTTCGAGGCACATGGATGTCGGCAGGAGTAAAATGTGTCTAGGCTGATTTTCTGGCTCCTCCGATGCTGGTGCTGGACATGAGCAGCTCCTCAAGTTGGTGCAGGTCTGATCCCTGGTGAGATCGAGGGGTGGAAAAGGCAAGCAGCCAGAGGACCCAGGCCTGAAGATCTGGTGGACGGCAAAAGAAAGTTACACCCACCTTCGGTGTCGTGCTTGGCTGGCTGTCAACTCTCTCAGACACTCCTATTTCAGGGGGATCCCCACATAGGCACAGGAGGAGCCCATTCAGCCCCTCCGGCCTGCTCCAGCATTCAGTTAGATTATGGCTGATCTGTATTTTAACTTCATCTACCCATCTTGGTTGCGTGACCTTTGATACTCTTGTTTTATACTGACTCAACAACTATAAGAGAAATGCAGGGAACAGCACCAACCCTTGTACATGGCCGCCTTTGACCTCACAAAGGACTTTGACACTGTCAACCGTGAGGGATTATGGCACATCCTCCTCCGTTTCGGCTGTCCTTAAAAGTTTGTCACCATCCCCTGTCTGCTCCACGATGACATGTAAGCCATGATTCTGACCAATGGATCTACCACAGACGCAATCCATGTATGGACATGGGTCAAGCAAGGCTGCGTCATCGCACCAACGCTATTTTCAATCTTCCTTGCTGTAATGCTTCATCTCCTCCTTAGCAAGCTCTCCGCTGGAGTGGAGCTAAATTATAGAACAGATGGGAATCTGTTTAACATCTGTCGCCTCCAGGCCAGACCCGAGGTCGTCCCATCCTCTGTCATTGAACTACAGTACGCAGATGACGCTTGTGTCTGCGCACACTCGGAGGCCAAACTCCAAGCCATCGTCAACACCTTCACCGAGGCGTACGAAGACATGGGCCTTACGTTAAACATCCGTAAGACAAAGGTACTCTACCAACCTGACCCCACCAGACAGCACTGCCACCCGATTATCAAAATCCATGATGAGGCCTTGGACAACGTGGACCATTTTCCATACCTCGGGAGCCTACTGTCAGCAAGAGCAGACATTGACGACGAGGTCCAACCGCCTTCAGTGCGCCAGCGCAGCCTTCGGTCGCCTGAGGAAGAGAGTGTTTCAAGATCAGGTACCAAGCTTATGGTCTACAGGGCAGTAGTGATACCCGCCCTCCTGTATGACTCAGAGACGTGGTCTATATACAGCAGACACCCCAAAACGCTGGAGAAGTACCACCAACACTGCCCCCGCAAGATCCTGCAAATTCATTGGCAGGATAGACACCCCAACATCCGTGTTCTCACTCAGGCCAACATCCCAGCATCGAAGCATTGACCACGTTCGATCAGCTCCGTTGCACGGGCCACATCGTCCGCCTGCCCGACACGAGACTCCCAAAGTAAGTGCTCCTATGCGGAGCTTGGACACGGCAAGCGAGCCTCAAGGGCACCCTCAAAGCCTCCTTGATAAAGTGCAACATCTCCATCAACTCCTGGGATGGGATGTCTTCCTCCTTCCATCAAGTCCACAACGCAGAAAGAGGCAATCGGCCAACTGGTCCATGCTGGTGTTTATGCTCCTCGCACCCTACTTCACATCACCCTTTCAACATATCCTTCTATCCCTTTCTTCCTCATGTGTTTATCTAGCCTCCCCTTAAACATATCTATGATATTTGCTTCAAACAATTCCTGTGGTCGTGGGTTCCACATTCTCACCACTCCCTAGGTAAAGAAGTTTTCCTGAATTCCCTATTGGATTTATTAGTGACTATCTTATCTTTATGACCTCAAATTTGGACTTCCCCACAAGTGGAAACATCTTCTCTACATCTACCCTATTAAACCGTTTCATTATCTGAAAGACCTCTATCAGGTCATTCCTTAGCCCTCTCTTTTCTAGAGAAGAGAGCCCCAGCCTCCCCCTCTTCCCCCTTTCACAAAGACTGGTTCTCCATCATAGAAACATAGAAAATAGGTGCAGGAGTAGGCCATTCGGCCCTTCTAGCCTGCACCGCCATTCAATGAGTTCATGGCTGAACATGCAACTTCAGTACCCCATTCCTGCTTTCTCACCATACCCCTTGATTCCCCTAGTAGTAAGGACTTCATCGAACACCTTTTTGAATATATTCAGTGAACTGGCCTCAACAACTTTCTGTGGTAGAGAATTCCACAGGTTCACCACTCTCTGGGTGAAGAAATTCCTCCTCATCTCGGTCCTAAATGGCTTACCCCTTATCCTTAGACTGTGTCCCCTGGTTCTGGACTTCCCCAACATTGGGAACATTCTTCCTGCATCTAACCTGTCTAACCCCATCAGAATTTTAAACGTTTCTATGAGGTTCCCTCTCATTCTTCTGAACTCCAGTGAATACAAGCCCAGTTGATCCAGTCTTTCGTGATAGGTCAGTCCCGCCATCCCGGGAATCAGTCTGGTGAACCTTCGCTGCACTCCCTCAATAGCAAGAATGTCCTTCCTCAGGTTAGGAGACCAAAACTGTACACAATACTCCAGGTGTGGCCTCACCAAGGCCCTGTACAACTGTAGCAACAACACCTCCCTGCCCCTGTACTCAACATTGGATCTGGACTGGAGGCGTTGGAAGTTGAGAAAAATGCAACATCCCCACCAATTCTTGGGAATCCCTGGCCCAAGGCCGCTCAAAGTGGAGGAGAAGCATCCGAGAAGGCGCCGAACACTTCGAGTCTCTTCGTCGGGTGCACACAGAAGCCAAGTACAAACAGCGGAAGGAGTGTATGACAACCAAAGCACCCCACCCACCCGGCCCTTCAACCACCACCTGCCCCTGCTGTGACAGAGACTGCAGATCCTGCATTAGTCTCATCAGTTGCCTTAGAACTCATTTTGGTGTGGAATCAAGTCATCCTCGACTCCGGGGCACTGCCTAAGAAGAAGTAATGCACTCATCTGGACTTTCTCTCCATGGTATTTTAGCGGAGGTGTTGGCTAAACAAGTTAACACTTATACTAAAGTGGCAGAAGGTGGAATTTCAGACACCCGTGCTGAGCTTCGATATGCTGGTACCCACAGCGTAAATTTAGGGCCATGAACAATTTCACTAAAATGTTGTTAATACCTTTGTGTTGCGGTTAACGCTATCGAACTCTTTGGATGCTACCGTTCCCGTGTTATTCAAGTGCATGTTTAATTGACATTAATAGCACTATAAATAATTTACCCTTTTGTTTTATAAAAGAACATTAAATAGCGGTGCTACTCTCATCCAAACAAATCCTCAGCAGACTTTCTGGAAGAACTGAGCATAGATTACTGAGGTCACTACACAATCAAAACATTGCAGAGAAGTAATATGTTGCAACCCAATTTTGTCAAAGATGCGATCTATAAATGTACGGCTACCTGGCTCCACAAGTGAGGCTCATTGTAACTCACAGGCAACAAAGCTCGAGTGAGTTATGGCCATCCCCGATGGGGACGTATTCCATTTTACAAGGACAGATATTGGACGTGACAGATCTTGAACAAGCTCTGGTGTCTCGGTGCGAAACGACTGGCTGCAGTTGGAGGCCAGAAGTTCAGCTCGTGTTTTGCAGATTCCCCAAGTGGATAAGAATGGTAAATCACAGGCAGCTGCTAACACGGATACTGGCGCAGCACCAGGCCATGTCTTTATATATTATACAAACAAACAAAAGAAAAGGACAGGAATGATCAGCCAGTCCATCGATCCTGTCCCTCTAGAGACAGTTATGTTGACCACAGGCCGTGGAGGGAGTGGATGTTTATTTATTATTTCACACAGCCGGGTAATCTGCCTTGATGTTGCTCACAGGCAGGCACAGTAGGCAGGGGCTTCCAGCTATCCCTCCAGCCCTGACGCAATCCCAACCCATGTAGCTCGGGCTCCAGGCGGGGTTCCAACTGCCCGCTAGCGCTGCAGAGGGAACGGAAGGGCTGTTGCAGCAGGGACACCACTACAGTACCACACGAGGCAACCATGGGTCTTAAAAGGAGGAGGTGAGCCCTGAAGTAGGCAGGAGCTGCAGCAGGTAAGCCCTCCAGAGCAAGACTGGAGATAGAGCAGGCCTCTCCTAGAACCTCTTCCTCCATTTGAGTCCATGGGTGCCATTATCACCGCTGGCCCAGGGTTAACGCCGCTTTCCATCAGGCTGTCCTTGGGAGCAGGGCTAACAATGGCGATGGGGGAGAGAGAGGGCGATATGGGATGGGAGGAGAGGGCGGGGGGATATGGGATGGGAGGAGAAGGTAGGGGGGGATATGGGATGGGAGGAGAGGGGCGGGGGATATGGGTTGGGAGGAGAAGGTGGGAGGATAGAGGATGGGAGGAGAGGATGGGGGGATATGGGATGGGAGGAGAGGGGCGGGGGATATGGGATGGGAGGAGAGGGGCGGGGGATATGGGTTGGGAGGAGAAGGTGGGGGGGTAGGGGATAGGAGGAGAGGGGCGGCGGGATATGGGATGGGAGGAGAGGGGCGGGACGATATGGGATGGGAGGAGAGGGTGGGGGATATGGGATGGGAGGAGAGGGGCGGGACGATATGGGATGGGAGGAGAGGGTGGGGGATATGGGATGGGAGGAGAGGGTGGGGGATACGGGATGGGAGAAGGTGGGGGGATATGGGATGGGAGGAGAGGGGCGGGGGATATGGGATGGGAGGAGAGGGGCGGGGGATATGGGTTGGGAGGAGAGGGTGGGGGATATGGGATGGTAGGAGAGGGGCGGGGGAATATGGGATGGGAGGAGAGGGGCGGGAGGATATGGGATGGGAGAAGAAGGTGGATGATATGGGATGGGAGGCATCCAGTGGACGGAAAGAGCCGGCCAATGGCAGCCTAGCGTGGGTGTGTAACCAAGGAGACCCCAATGTCCTGTCCAATTTCAGCAGCGGGACTGATCACGCGAGCAGAACAGTGCGCAAGGATCAGTCGGTGGGAGTAGTGTATCCCTTCTTCAGTGCTCGTTTCTCTTACTGAAGGGAGAATTTAAATTTTTTTATTTATTCATTCTCAGGATGTGGGCGTCACTGTCAAGGCCGGCGCTTATTGCCCATCCCTAATTGCCCTTGAGAAGGTGGTGGTGAGCCGCCGCCTTGAACCGCTGCAGTCCGTGTGGTGAAGGTGCTCCCAGTGCTGTTAGGGAGGGAGTTCCAGGATTGTGACCCAGCGACGATGAAGGATCGGCCGGTATATTTCCAAGTCAGGATGATGTGTGACTTGGAGGGGAACTTGGAGGTGGTGGTGTTCCCATGCGCCTGCTGCCCTTGTCCTTCTAGATGGTAGAGGTTGTGGGACTGGGAGGTGCTGCTGAAAAATTGAGCCCCTCCAACTTGTTGATGATTCGAGTGCTTGTATTTATTGGGTTTGGACCGTTGCAGAGTTGGAGTGCTGAATTTACTGGCAATGATAGATGCCACTTATTTATCCCTACCGACAGATACGAGGAGAAACGGGCAGATAGTAATGCTGGATGGGCCTTAGTTGCATCCAATTCCAGCTATTTTTTTTTTAATAGCCCAAGTTTTAACAATAATATAGGTAAAGTTCAGCTGACAGGAATGGTTCAGATCTCCCTCCACTAAGAGAAGGTCGAATAGGGAAGGGAAATATTACCTCGATCGCGGATCCTCACAAACTGTCCTCCTGCTTGCGTGTTCTACCTTGCTCCAGAACCCTGGCCTGTGCGACCATTCAAGAAATGTTCCACAACAACACCCACGCAATTAACAATAACAACTTGTATTTATATAGCGTCGTCAACGTGTAAAAGGTCCCAAGGCGCTTCACAGGAGTGTTATGACAAAAATGTGACACCGAGCCACGTAAGGAGAAATTAGGGCAGCTGACCGAAAGCTTGGTTAAAGAGGTTTTAAGCTTAACCGGAAGCCAATGTAGGTCACAATGATACCCAGATTTCAAGGGTTAAGTTTTGAGGAAAGATTACACAAACTAGGGTTGTATTCTCTGGAATTTAGACGGTTAAGGGGTGATCTCACCGAAGTTTTCAGGATATTATGGGGAACTGATAGGGTAGATAGAGAGAAACTAGTTCCACTGGTTGGGGATTCTAGCATTAGGGGGCATAATCTAAAAATTAGAGCCAGACCTTTCAGGAGTGAAATTAGGAAACACTTCGACACACAAAGGGTAGTAGAAGTTTGGAAGTCTCTTCCGCAAACGGCAATTGATGCCAGATCAATTGTTAGTTTTAAATCAGAGATTTATAGCTTTCTGTTAACCAAAGGTAATAAGGGATATGGGTCAAAAGTGGGTAATATGGAGTTAGATCGCAGATAAGCCAGTTAGATAAGGAGTTTGATGTAGTCCTTACTACTAGGGGGATCAAGGGGTATGGCGAGAAAGCAGGAATGGGGTACTGAAGTAGCATGTTCAGCCATGAACTCATTGAATGGCGGTGCAGGCTCGAAGGGCCGAATGGCCTACTCCTGCACCTATTTTCTATGTTTCTATGTTTCTATGTTTCTATGATCTCATTGAATGGCAGAACAGGCTCAAGAGGCTGAATGGCCTCCTCCTGTTCCTACGTCAGTGAGCACAGGGGTGATGAGTGAGCGAGACTTGGTGGGAGTTGGACACGGGCAGCCAAGTTTTGGATGACCTCAGTTATGTTCAAAATAAAGTAATGTAACTGCAGACATGAGTAAGTGTGACCTTAGTTCCTTTATTCAAACTCCAGAGTGTTGGTACAGCATGGGAGGCCTGCTTATATACAGTGCTCCCAAGGGATGCTGAGATCCCTTGGAACTCCAACAGGTAGGCCCGCTGTTGGCGGTATGATACAGATTACCTGGGGTTGCATACATAACAATCTCAGGTTTACGAAAGGTAGAACGTGGGAGGCCAGCCAGGAAAGCGTTGGAATAATCAAGTCTGAAGGTAACAACGGCATAGATGAGGATTTCAACAGCGAATGAGCTGAGGCAGGGGCAGAGATGGGCGATGTTACGGAGTTGGAAATAGGCGGCCTTGGCTATGCAATCACGTTGAGCATCCCGACTGTAACCCAGGTGGTTGCTGCATCACTGAGAGGAGGGCAGTCTTGGGACCGGCTGGTATCATCCCCTCTGCCCCACTGCTGTAACTGCACGAAGACTTCTCCTTGTCACATCTTGATCACTCAGAATTTAAATGCTTCTGTGCAGAAAAAGTTGGACTCTGCACTGAAGCGTCGCGCAACCACCTCAGCTTTACACGAGATTATATCGGATGATTTATTTTCCAATGTCATCTATTCTTCTGCCGGATCTCAGAGCTTCAATGGAGCTGCAGGGTTTTATCATCAATCTTTGTCCCCTCTGGATATAAATAACTAACCGTCGAATACCAACCATTCAGCACTTGCTCGACCTTCAATAAATCTCATCAATGACGGCCTTCACAGTACAACTCGCAATAGTGAAGAGCCATGTTTGTTACCATGTCAACCCGAGTGCCAGTAACTTCTATTTTCCAAGTTTCACTGAATATCGACAACATTGTCATTACTACCCCTTGTATTCAAAGGCACTGAGCTCGAACCTACCTTCTAATACCTTCTAATACTTCTCCTCCACAAAGGGCAAAAAACGTTAGTGGGAGTTGTGTACAGACCTCCAAACAGTAGTAGTGATGTTGGGGAGGGCATCAAACATGAAATTAGGGGTGCGTGCAATAAAAGTGCAGCAGTTATAATGGGTGACTTTAATATCCACATCGATTGGGTTAACCAAACTGGAAGCAATACGGTGGAGGAGGATTTCCTGGAGTGCATAAGGGATGGTTTTTTAGAGCAATATGTCGAGGAACCAACTAGGGGGGAGGCCATCTTAGACTGGGTGTTGTGGAATGAGAGAGGATTAATTAGCAACCTCGTTGTGCGAGGCCCCTTGGGGAAGAGTGACCATAATATGGTGGAATTCTGCATTAGGATGGAGAATGAAACAGTTAATTCAGAGACCATGGTCCAGAACTTAAAGAAGGCTAACTTTGAAGGTATGAGGCGTGAATTGGCTAGGGTAGATTGGCGAATGATACTGAAGGGGTTGACTGTGGATGGGCAATGGCAGACATTTAGAGACCGCATGGATGAACTACAACAATTGTACATTCCTGTCTGGCGTAAAAATAAAAAAGGGAAGGTGGCTCAACCGTGGCTATCAGGGATAGTATTAAAGCCAAGGAAGTGGCATACAAATTGGCCAGAAATAGCAGCGAACCCGGGGACTGGGAGAAATTTAGAACTCAGCAGAGGAGGACAAAGGGTTTGATTAGGGCAGGGAAAATGGAGTACGAGAAGAAGCTTGCAGGGAACATTAAGACGGATTGCAAAAGTTTCTATAGATATGTAAAGAGAAAAAGGTTAGTAAAGACAAACGTAGGTCCCCTGCAGTCAGAATCAGGGGAAGTCATAACGGGGAACAAAGAAATGGCGGACCAATTGAACAAATACTTTGGTTCGGTATTCACTGAGGAGGACACAAACAACCTTCTGGATATAAAAGGGGTCGGAGGGTCTAGTAAGGAGGAGGAACTGAGGGAAATCCTTATTAGTCGGGAAATTGTATTGGGGAAACTGATGGGATTGAAGGCCGATAAATCCCCAGGGCCTGATGGACTGCATCCCAGAGTACTTAAGGAAGTGGCCTTGGAAATAGTGGATGCATTGACAGTCATTTTCCAACATTCCATTGACTCTGGATCAGTTCCTATGGAGTGGAGGGTAGCCAATGTAACCCCACTTTTTAAAAAAGGAGGGAGAGAGAAAACAGGGAATTATAGACCGGTCAGCTTGACATCGGTAGTGGGTAAAATCATAGAAACGTTTAAAATTCTGATGGGTTCAGACAGGTTAGATGCATGAAGAATGTTCCCAATGTTGGGGAAGTCCAGAACCAGGGGTCACAGTCTAAGGATAAGGGGTAAGCCATTTAGGACCGAGATGAGGAGAAACTTCTTCACCCAGAGAGTGGTGAACCTGTGGAATTCTCTACCACAGAAAGTCGTTGAGGCCAATTCACTAAATATATTCAAGAAGGAGTTAGATGAAGTCCTTACTACTAGGGGCATCAAGGGGTATGGCGAGAAAGCAGGAATGGGGTACTGAAGTTGCATGTTCAGCCATGAACTCTTTGAATGGCGGTGCAGGCTAGAAGGGTCGAATGGCCTACTCCTGCACCTATTTTCTATGTTTCTATGTTCCAACCTCTGTCATTGAATTACAATATGCAGATGACACTTATGTTTGTGCACACTCAGAGGCCGAACTCCAAACCATCGTTGACACCTTCACTGAAGCCTACGAGAGTCTGGGTCTTACATTAAACATCCATGAGACAAAGGTTCTCTACCAATCTGCCCCCGCCACACAGTACTGTTCCCCAATTAACAAAATTCATTACTAGACTTTGGACAATGCGTGCATTAAGTACACTGATGTCCCACCGAGTAATTTAAGGCTGTTCATTTGGATAAAAGCAATGGTTTACAACATCTACTTTATCTAGACTTTCCTGGTAATGACAACAATTAATTCTTGAAAAACAGTCATCAATCCCCTCGAGTGACTGCCAGTGATGCCTGACAGATAGGCCTCGATATTACCCATTGTGGGGGGCGGTTAAAAATGAAAAGCAGGAAATGCCCCCAACCTGCTGTGTATGCACCTATTGCTGTTTCTACTGCGACAGGTTTTGGATACTTCAATTACCATATTTAAATCGGGCTCTCACGGTGCAATTGCGAGCCTGAGTTAAATATAACTGCTGTCAGGACTTGGGAAAACCGGCAGCGAACGGGAAGCGGCAGCTGCTGCCTCAAGAAGATGACTGCCTTTTATAGCACCTTGTGGGCCAGGAGTAGCAGGAATGCTCCCTTCCACCTCCCCACTGCCAATCATGACTCCCTCTCCCACCTCCAGATCAAAGCTGACATCTAGCCCCCCCCAATGCCCCGATCTCCGACCGTCCACACCCTGCCCTTGTGATGGCCTCCCTCTCCCCTCCTTTCTGCGACTGGAAGGCTGTTTCCAGTGGGGTTCTGCAGGGCTCAGTACTAGGTTCCTTGCTTTTTATGGTATATTTCAATGATTTAAACTTGAATATAGGGGGTATGATTAAAAAGTTTGCAGCTGATACAAAAATTGGTCATATGGTTGATGATGAAGAAAGCTGTAAACTGCAGAAAGCTATCAATGAACTGGTCAGGTGGGCAGAACAGTGGCAAATGGAATTCATTCAGAGAAGTGTGAGGTAATGCATTTGGGGAGGTCTAACAAGGCAAGGGAATACACATTAAATACTAAGAAATGTAGAGGAACAAAGGACCTTGGAGTGCATGTCCACAGATCCCTGAAGGTAGCAGGCAAAGTAGATTAGGTGGTTAAGAAAGCATACGGAATACTTGCCTTCATTAGCCGAGGCATAGAATACAAAAGCAGGGAGGTTATGCTTGAACTGTATAAAACACTAGTTAGACCACAGCTGGAGTACTGCGTGCAGGTCTGATCACCACATTACAGGAAAGATGTGATTGCACTAGAGAGGGTACAGAGGAGCTTTACGAGGATGTTGCCTGGACTGGAGAATTTTAGCTATGAGGAAAGATTGGATAGGCTGGGTCTGTTTTCTTTGGAACAGAGGAGACTGAGGGGAGACCTTATAGAGGTGTATAAAATTATGAGGGGCCTAGATAGAGTGGATAGAAAGGGCCTGTTTTGCTTAGCAGAGAGGTCAACAACCAGAGGGCATTGATTTAAAGTAATTAGTAAGAGGTTTAGAGGGGATTTGAGGGGAGATTTTTTTCACCCAGAAGGTGAACGGGGTCTGGAACTCACTGACTGAAAGGGTGGTAGAGGCAGAAACCCTCACCACATTTAAAAAGTACTTGGATGTGCATTTGAAGTGCCGTAACCTGTCGGCTACGGACCAAGAGCTGGAAAGTGGGATTAGGCTGGAAAGTCTCTTGTTGTCCAGCACGGACACGATGGGCCGAATGGCCTCCTTCTGTGCTGTAAATTTCTATGATTCCATGATTTCTCAAGCCCCGATCTCAGGCCTTCCCTTCTCCGGATTGCCGGAGAGGGTCCCTATGGTTCTCCGATTGCGGCCTCCCGCCACTGGTTTTCCCACCTGGCAGCAGGTTTGTCAATTTGACCGTCTGCCCTGTGGGAAACGGCCAACCGTAAAATTCGGCCGTACCTCTGTAGCCCTGGGCTCATTGCATATTTCCCATCTCCCCGACATTATCGGGACCATAGCGACTGCACTGATAACTGCAGTTTGAGCAACACTGACCCAGTGAAACGCTCACCGAACACTGACACCAAGTGCAATAGCCCATTGCGAAGCTGCACCCCATAGATGGCCATCCTTTCACAACTGAAATATCAGAAACATAGGCCCCAAGTTTCCACATGATTTGCTCCTGATTTTTAGGAGCAACTGGTGGAGAATGGAGTATCTTAGAAATCGGAATTCTCGTCATTTAGTTTGCTCCAGTTCTAGTCAGTTAGAACAGTTTCACTTTGGAACAGAATTTTTTTTTCAAAAGGGGGCGTGTCCGGCCACTTACGCCTGTTTTCAAAGTTTCGTCAGTGAAAACTTACTCCAAACTAACTTAGAATGGAGTAAGTGAAGATTTTTGTACGCTCGAAAAAACCTTGTCTACACTTTAGAAAATCAGGCGTAGGTTACAAATCAGGCATAGGGAATGGTGGGGGGAGGTGTTTAAAGGGAAGTTTACAAACATTAAACACTTCAGTTTTACAAATAAAGAGCCATCATCAATAATAAATGATAAATACATCAATAAATCAACCAATAAACCAATCAAAAAAAAATCAATAAATAAAACATTTTCTATTTACCGACTGCAGCACCGGGAGCCCTCCAACAGCGTGCTGGGATGCCCCCCTCAGTGTGTCTGTCAGTGTCTCTATCTCTCTGTCTGTCTGTCTGTGTCTCTCATTCTCTGTCTGTCAGTGTCTGTGTTTCTGACAGCGAGGGGAGGGGGAGGGATGGGGGAGAAAGGGGAGGGGGGGAGAAGGGGGAGGGATTGGGAGAGGGGGGAGAAGAGGGAGAAGGGGAGGGGGGAGAAGGGGGAGGGGGGATAAAGGGGAGATGGGGGGAGGGAAAGGAGATGGGGGGAGAAGGAGAGGGGGGGAGAAGGAGAAGGAGATGGGGAGGGAAAGAGATTGGGGGGGGAAGGAGATTGGGGAGGGGGAGGAGATTGCGGGGGGGGGGGAAGGAGATTGGGGGGGGTTGGGGGGGAAGGAGAAGGGGGAGGGAGGCTGAACGGGCCGGGCCCGAGACTTCGGGCAGGGCCCGTCCCCAGCACCAGATTTACAGGTCGGGTCGGGGGAATGGTGGGAGGGAGGTCGGTTTGGTTCGGGTCGGGGGGGAGGGAGGGAGGGAGAGGGAGGTCATGTCGGGTCTGGGGGGAGGGGGAGGGGAGAGCAGGTGTCTGGTCCGATCCGGGGGCGGGGGAGCGGGTGTCGGGTCCGGTCTGGGGGAGCGGGTGTCGGGTCCGGTCCGGAGGCGGGGGGGCAGGGGAGCGGGTGTCGGGTCCGGTCCGGGGGTGGGGGGGGAGCGGGTGTCGGGTCCGGTCCGGGGGTGGGGGGGGAGCGGGTGTCGGGTCCGGTCCGGAGGCGGGGGTGGGGGGGAGGCAGGTGCCGGGTCCGGTCCGAAGGCAGGGGGGTGGGGGGGGAGGGGGAGAGCGGGTGTCGGGTCCGGTCCGGGGGCGGGAAACTGGAGTCGAGTCGGGTCGGGTCGGGAGGAAGCAGGAGCTGGCCGTGGGAGGAGCCTTATTCACGCAGCCCCAGTGAGGCCATTCAGCCAGGGCTAGGGGCTGCGTGCTTCGGGCCCCTCCCACACAGTTTCGGGTGCCTGGAGCTACTGCACTTGCGCGCCCACTGTAGCGCGCATGTGCAGAGGTCCCGGCACTGTTTTCAGCGCAGGGACCTGGCTCCGCCCCCTACAGCTTCTGCTGTGCTGCGCCGAGGGCCAGAGGACCTGCAGGGAGGTGGAGAATCTGGAAGTTTTTTTTAGGCGCACTTTGTGGCGCGAAAAACGGGCGTACAGTCTA